>NW_027529428.1:9310404-9723526 GCF_008692635.1 Crocuta crocuta | reverse complement strand
TATATATATATATATATGAATAGAAGATCAAAAAGAAAGGGAAAAATGATCTCTCTAGAGAAAGAATTTTCTCCAAATGACAAGTTTTTTAGTATTTTCACCAAAGCTTTTTGGATTAGTGCCAAACTTTAAAATCAAAGTTTTATGATAAATCTTGCCATTTTCCTATCCTGTATGTTTCTATGTTTCTAGGTTAATGAGAATATAATCGAACATCCTCCTTGGCGCATCAATTCTTGCACTAATCTCAGTCTCTGAAGTTAAGGAAATCATATAACTGTGTGCCCTGATTACTGTTGCCTTACCAACCTGCTGGAAGCTAAAGGATTTTCTCTTCCTGTCCAAAACATGTATTTGTCAATGTCTTTTTATTTATTTTATTTTATTTTTTGGTTTATTTCTTTTTGAGAGAGAGAAAAAGAGCAAACAAGAGCGAGAGAGAGTAACATAGAGCAGGGGAGGAGCAGAGAAAGGGAGAGACAGAATCCCAAGCAGGCTCCGTGCTGTCAGTATAGAGCCTGATGCAGGGCTTGATCCCATGGACCATGAGATCATGACCTGGGCTGAAATCACGAGATGGATTAACCAACTGAGCCACCCAGGTGCCACATCAATATCATCAATACAAAGCCCTTTGGATGCACAGGATGGCATTGGGGTGCTGAGTCTGGGGTAGACTCAGGAATAACAAACAAGGACTTGAAGGATTAGTGTACAACATGGAAGGCTAATGGCAAGAAAAACATGATATTTGATGACTCAGGTACAAACTAAGAGTGTTTTGGGTTTCCTTCATGAGTGTAAGTGACAGTCATGGGGAAAAAATAGGTTTGGGAATCAGCTACACTTGGGTTCAAATCCCAGTTCTTCCACGAGCAAATTATTTAGGCTTTCCCAGCCTCCATTTTCTCATCACTGTAAGGAAACAAACTATTATCTCATAGGCTTGTGAAGATAAAGTCAAGCAATATATAAAAGATATGTAATGTATACATAGCACCTGGAACACATTAACTGGAGCTTGAAAAGTTGTTATGATAGTGAATTTGGGCTAGTTAGCTACTCTAAATATCTGTTTCCTCAACTTCCTCATCCTGAAAATGAAGAATGAATGATGCCTACAACCACAGTCTTGCTAGTAAGTACGTCAAATGTCTATTAAAATAAACTTTCCCTCTCCCTCAGAATACAAGTTGAATGTTTTCGTTTCCTTCACACATGAGTATCCTCCATGAGGAGGGGCTGAGGTACGGCTCTGGGCAATTTAACCTGGGAGTTTATGAATTGTGCTGTGGAATGACTGGAAAACCCAGCTCGGGAGTTCCTGTGGTGACACAAATTCTGTAGGTGAGACATGCATTCTAGAAGGTCTGATATCAAGTTCTCAGAGAACAAAATGCAGATTCCTACAAAACTCTTCCTAGATGGACCCCAGACTACCTCACAGCCTTATCATCTATCCCTTCTCTCCTCTTGTGCAACTAAGCCATTTTCTCCATCCTGTCCCTTCCTCTTTCGTCTACACCTCTCTTATCTCACTAATCCTCACTCACCCAGTTGAAATACTCTCTTCTGTCAAGACTTCCTGGATTCTGTGGGCAGTTGGTTTCCCTCTTTCCTCTAGGCTTCCAGCACTCTGAGACTTTTGAGTATATGTCTATTGTAATATTTATGGGGTTGTATTGAATTAGGCTGTTAGTGGGTTTGCCTTCCTTCCTAGGCTGTGAGCACTTCCAGGGTAAAAAACTCAATTCAACTGTGGAATGACATTGATGCCTACTGTGATGCTAGAGTATCACGACATTCAGGAAGTGTTAGAAGAAGTAAAGAATGAATGCTGGGGATATTCTAAATAACAAGGCTGACTCGCACAATGAGGGATGCTTGGGTGACTCAGTTGGTTAAGCATCTGACTTCCACTCAGGTCATGATCTCACAGTGAGTTCAAGCCTTGCATCAGGCTCTGTGCTAACAGCTCAGGGCCTGGAGCTTGCTTCAGATTCTGTGTCTCCCTCTCTCTCTGCCCTTCCCTTGCTCACACTCTGACTCTCTCACAAATAAATAAACATTAAAAAATTTTTAAAAAATACTATTGAGGGGCTCCTGGGTGGCTCAGTCAGTTAAGTGTCTGACTCTTGATCTTGGCTCAGGTCATATCTCACAGTTTATAAGCTTGAGCCCCACAATGGGCTCTGTGCTGATGGCACAGAACCTGCTTGGAATTCTGTCTCTCCTCTCTCTCTTTACCCAACTGATGTATGCACGTACTCTTTATTTCTCTCTGTAAAAAAAAACAAAAAAGAAAAAAGAAAAAAAAAAACCAAAAAACTACTATCCAAACAAGAAGTTGTTTACACTTTACAAGTGACCTGCAAACCTACCTAACCTTTGACCTGTATATATTGAAAATGCATTATATTATCTATTGCCTTTTTGTATCTATTTTGCCCTCTTTCCTCAGCGATATTTGTCCTACATATTTGGGTCACTGAGCACCAGGACTGATTCCAAGAATAGGTAGGCACTCCGATATGTTTTCTAGATGAGACTTAAAGATAACTTGTTTATATTTATGAATTTATCCCTACCATGATAAATGCTCCGCACCATATCTTCTGGTATGAGGGTCCCTCGAATCAATTCCCCATTTTCAAATTTGCTATAATGTGCTTCAAAGCTGCAAGGCTTAGGAAAAGGAGTATTAGTGGTCCAGTAACTGCTGAAAAAAAAATGGTCTGCAAATGTTGGCACATTTATACATGTTGTTTCTTTCAAATGCTTCCTGGTAATGCCAAAGACACTGGGCACTGCTTAGCAATGGGATTGACTTTGGCTTCAAAACATGGAAGAGAGAGCTTTCTTGGGGAAATTGTTTCAGGGAAGTAGCTTTATAGTTCACAGTTTGTAAAGTTTTTAAAGTTAATTGTATGTTAAATGTTAAAGGTACTGTCAGTTCAACAAGGGTAGCAAATTAACACATAAGTAAATGATTAAATGTATCAATCATGAGATGTGAACAATAGTATTGCTTTGCTTTGATTCAATTTGCAGGGATTTCTGAGACAAAATAACACTTAACAAAAACTTAAGTCCATTCATTAAATTTTCTGTGAAGATCTGGCAGCCATGAAGAGAGGGGGAAGTATGTCTATCCTCTGGTTAAGCTTCATCTAACGATAGGGTTCTGTACTTTATAGCCCATGACAGAATGTTTCATTATTAACTCTTTAGAATCAGTTAAGGAAACCAGGTTGAATTGGTAGAAATGGAAAAGCTCAGTTGGAAAGCAACTGATTTATGCTGACACCACTCTGGGCTAGTAGAGGTAAGGAAATCAGCACTGATCATGGTTTTGCTCACTATTGGTAATGGTTCAGATAAACTGAAAGCTACCAACTTTACCCTCAGGTGCTCTGGGGGATTCTGTTCACACAGGCCTCCTCTTGTTAGAGTTTTTCTGACTCAGTAAATAGATTTCATTGTGACTCAATGAGATACACTCTCTCTTTTCAGGAGAAGAGCAGTCTCTGTAGGTGAAGTCAACTAAGACTGAGCTGCTTCTGACTCAGCTCAGCTGACTCCAGGCTTTGGCATCAAAGAGGAAATATGAATACAATGTCTCTGCCATAACTCACATTTGTCAAGATCTTGCCAACTCACAACATCCCAGATCCTACGAAGATACCTGGCTTATCACCAGTTTTGAATCTCTGCTTTCTCACAAACTTTCTGAAGCAAATCAGTCCAAGGCATGAATTATCTTACACTTTTGTTCAATACTAACACAATGAGGAAATGTGCCATGAGCTGAAAAGAGTTTTAAAGGAATTATGTTATATANGGAGGGGCTGGGAGAGAGGGGCGGGGAGAGAGAATTCCAAGCAGGCTCCACACCATCAGCACTGGGCTCAAGCCCACAATCCATGAGATCATGACCTGAGCCAAAACCAAGAGTTAGACAATCAACTGACTTGAGCCATCCAGGCGTCCCTATTATACTCCGATGCATCTTCCCCACGTGGCATTGATAACTTTATAATTGCTCATTTCAAAATAAAATAAATTTTTAAAAGCGTTTAATGAAAAGCATACAGACTGGCACGGAAACAGGCTCTGAGCTTGGAGTTAGATTTAGGTTCTATTCTCTGGTATCCCTTCTCAGTTTGGCCACAAACTAGCATCTATGGGCAAATCTCCTATCTCCCTCAGTGTACCACCACACCCCCATGAGAAGGTGTAGTTATGATTCTAAAATGAATCCACTGAAGACCTAGATTGTATGATGCTACAGTGGAAACAGCAAACATAGTATAATGTTTGAGAATGTGTCATTCCTGCTGAAATAACTTTGCAACACATTACAGGCAGAAGTGTCCAAAGTTATGAACAATACAAATCTCCCTGTAGACCAAAATATATAAATAAAATAAAAATCCCAATATTTTAATTGACTGCCAATTCTTGAGTTAAAATAAAATAAACACATTTGTAAGAAGCATATTCATTGACTCTTCTGTGAGGAAATCTCACCAGAAAAACAGCTTCAAAATGTACCTGACTGAAAATGTGGCCATCATTAAACAGAGACTTGAAAGTTTACTGGATTGGACTGTGAAATCTTTCCAAGTTCCTGGAGCAGGAGGGCTCTAGAAATTGTATTTTGTGATTCCTTATGTCTCTCGTAGGCCCTGCAGAAATCAGCTGAGAACCTGATTAGATTCTCAGACTAAAAGCTAGCAAATATTTTGGGAGGCAGTTGTTTCTAAGGAACTCTTGTTATGATTTAATAAAGGTCTGAATTTTGACATCTCAGTTGGTTTCTGAGGATTTGTTCTCTAATTTCCTACGAGGACCCTCCTCTCTTATTATATTGCTTCAGTCTATTCTGTCCGGCAAGTAAGAAGTTGAATGACCACTTTTAGGACTTTGAGATCTGCCGGGATGGGCCACAGGACATGGGGCTGCATGACTGTAAGTGCAAGAGGTTCTGGGTATGCAGAACGGGGGTAGAGGGAACTACAGTGCTCACTGTCACTTGTCATGAGCTTTGAGTTGCTCGGGAGGGTGCTTCTAACACTACAAAGATCTGGACAGATTCTGAAGAACAAACTCCAGCACATAGTAGCCACATCCCATCTGCTTCCTCAGGTCCTATTCTCTTCACAGTTCACTGAGCCCCAAGCCTGCTCCCTTTAAGGTCACCAATGACTCTTTCTTTGCTCAAGGTTGTTGTCCTTTTCCAAGATTCTTCCCAAGGCTATTGTCTTTATCGATGACAGAACTTTCCGAAGTGAGCAAGGGTTTCCACCTACTATTGCTACTAATTACCCAACTGTCCCTGAAACTCCTCTCAGATGTTGACAGTTAACTCCTCCCTTTCTCTCATGTACGTTAATTATTCAGTAAGATTAATGACTTCTCACTCTGATTTCAGCAGGAGAACAAATATTAGCCAGCCCAATTGCTTAGAGCAGTACAGGATCTGAAAAGCAGCGGGGAGATTTACCTAATATGCTTCAAGGAACAGTTTCTTGAGATAAATCAACAAACTCCTAATTGGGTTATAGTGATTGGACATACCCACAGGGTTGATTTTGCCAGTGAACAATTGGAAAGAGAAATTTCCTAAGATAAATCTAATTAAAATTTATATTGAAAGATAGGAGAGGAAATCTGAAAGAGAGACAGCTCCATCTTTTGATTGAGTGCTGAATTATGAAACAGAGTTGCTCCAACCTTTCCCAAGCATCTTTGTTCCCTCTTTCTCTAGCCCTGGGGCATCTTTCTCCTCCATGTACCCATCTATGAAGGTAAAATTAATTAATCCTGCTAATGACATAAGATGCTGCTTCCCGAAGCGTGAAGGTTGAGTGGAAATAAAGTACGTAAAGTCCTTTGGAATTCAGCTTGATGAAGCATATTCTCCATTATAATTACAGTACCCTACTTTCAAGCTCAAGAAGCTCAAGTGAGGAATCATTATTTAAAACATACAACACGGGCACTCAGTTGGGTGACTTTAACCTCCTGCAGTGAATGTTGGATTCCTGCAGGTGCTGGAGCCCTGTATAAAGCTTTTGAAACTATTTCCTAGGGGATACGAGCCAGCACATATGTGCCAGCCACTGTTAAAAACAAAAAAAGGCACGTAATGTCTGTTAACTTACTGAAGACTCCCTATAACCTTTTGAATTAGATGCTATTATTATCACCAGGTTACAGATGCAGAAACCTACCCACAGAAAGGTGGAATATTTTGCTTAAGTTCTCCCATCTGTGAAGTGGTAAAGATGGGGTTTGAGATTATGTTTTTCATCACCACATGATACTGTCTCTTTAAGTTTATTTGAAACCTTGTTAGGGTTCCACTGAAGTGTAAAGACAGTAAAGATCAGTAAAGATCAGTAGAAAATGGAGATAAGAAAGGACTCAGTCTCAATCTCTTGGTCTCGCTGGTCAATCAATTCAAAATTTCTTGAGCATCTACCATGTGCTAAGTGCAATGCTAGTTGATGGGATGCTCCTTATCATTAGAGGACTCACAGGACACTGGGGAGCTAAAAGAAACATATAACAAAGGAAGTAAACAAACAAACAAATATATATAAATATATATATTTATAAACAAATATATGTTTATATATAAACAAATATATGTTTATATATGTTTATATATATAAACAAATATATTAGTTTATATATGTTTATATATATAAACAAATATATATATAAATATTTAACAGAGTTCAATATAAATGGTGTGAAGGAAATCATCACAAAACAAATAGAACACCAAGCACAGACCTATTTCCATAAAGTCATTAGAAAAGGCTTCCCTGAGGAGGCAAGTTTGGGGGCAGGGATGGTGAGTGGAGATAAGGGGCATGTTGGAGGCTGAGGGAGCACCATGCACGGACCAGAGGAGAGAAGGAGCTAGTTCATATTTGAATAAATGAAGGATCGCCAGCATTGTGGTGTCTGGGGAGGGACAAAACTGACTCTCTTTTGAGATAGCATTACAGCTGAAGCATTTACTTAAGATTCCTCTTTGAAATGATGAGCACTTATGATTTCTAATGGTTTGAACTTAAAGAATGCAAGAACAGAATCTGAAAATCATTCTGCAGCGTAAAGTGAAATCTATGGGGCTATCAGTGTGGCATCGGCCCTGGGCTGAGCTGTGCTCCCATGTCCTGCAGACTCTGTTGATGCACAGGCTGATGCACAAAGCCAAGAAACATTTTATTGGAGGTGGCAAACTATCGGCTTCCAATTCACACTGCGAAAGAGCCAGAGGGGTTAGATTGTACAAAATGTGAATCTGGACCACACTTTGCTCCCCTGAATGTCAGACACATTCTGAGAACTCAATGGACTCTGGGAAAATAGACATGATTAATGCTTATCTTGACTCCTCAATTCAGCAAGCAGTTTCCACCCCCAAATCATTACTTAAAAAAAATTAATCTGTCTGTATCAGTTCCAAAAACAATCACTAGAGGCCCTTGGGAATCTGGTAAAATATTTTGCTCTAAACCTGAAGGTTTTTTTCTATGAAATCTTACTATATACTCTTTTCAACTCCTCTTTGGATACCATTTGATTTTTATCTGTGAGACAAATGCATCATGGCCCTCAGGTAAGCCAGCA
Organism: Crocuta crocuta; assembly: GCF_008692635.1. Classification (NCBI taxonomy): domain Eukaryota; kingdom Metazoa; phylum Chordata; class Mammalia; order Carnivora; family Hyaenidae; genus Crocuta; species Crocuta crocuta. Next base: position 9,715,876 of record NW_027529428.1, on the reverse strand, counting down.
CTAGCATGAGCAACTGGCCACCTTTTAATTGAGATATTTTCCAGAAACAGATATTTGAAAAGAGATACAACCTTCCTTCCCAAAAGTCTACACCAGCACCATTTCATCTACTCTTTTTATAACTAATCTTGAGAATCTCAAACAATTATATGTTTACGCACGCGCGCGCACGCGCACGCGCACACACACACACACACACACACAGAGTTGAATTAACCATTTAGGTGTAGCAGGTAGTCTTAAACAAAGCAGAGACTGACAAACACATTTAGGCCAAAAATGCATGGAAGTCTAAGAGGAGAGTCAAAGGAAAAGGATGACAGGATTCAGAAAGAAGAGAAGCGTCCCAACATCAATAACCACATTGGCACACGGACATGTTATTTATAAATCAACTCTGGCTCTTGGAGATCAAAACACTGCTTGGAAATTTCTCTGGGGAAGGCTTCTTTTCTTTATCATATCATTTTTAAATTTTCTTTTGTAATGAATATTAGTTCTATGTATCATATGCCTTCCATACTTTCCATCTCTATTGGTATCTCATTCCAAGTTCAGAAACAAAGAGTTTGGGGTCAGATTGGGTTGAGCCTTGGCCCCACCATATGTAGCTGTACCTTTGGGGAAACTACTAACTTCTGTAGATCATCTGTCACATGGATGGTTTTGACCAAAGTCTCTCAAGCTTTGGTGGAGAGCTAATAAAGAACACAGAAGTCAAGCTCTTTAAAGGATGATAGGGACAGAGCATTTGTAGTTTCATCCAGTTCCCCAGGTGATTCTGGAACTCGTTGATTTTGAAAATTAAAGATGAATGAATTTCACAAGCACCTGGACATCTATAAGTGTTTCCTAATTAGGATTTTGTAGTAAAATGGAAAGGGGTTTTGTCTTTGCAGTCTAAGACCTGAATTCCTATGGGGATTCTACTGCCTACTAACTGTGGGAGTTTGGCCAAGTCGTTCAACTTGTGTGACCCACAGTGTACCCATTTGTTAGACAGGGATAATAATTCCCACATTGAGGGGTTATGAATTTAATGAGATAGGTGGGTTATGGAGGATGGAGGTCAGTCAAATAGAATCTTTTCCTATATTTTGTATTTTTTAACTCATTTAGAAACCTCTAGACATAAAACTTGCTCCATGAAAACTCTTTCAAGACTTTTTCAATAGATTACATAGTTCTTGAATGTAGCACCTGAATATATGGCTGCCACTACATTTACCCATGATACTGCATAAAATTCCTGACACCAAATGCTTTCATTATACAGTACAGATTCCTGTAAAACCCATTGGGTTCTTACATCCACTCACTAATCTGAGTTGACTTTCCCAAAAAGACTGATAACTGATTTTGTGCTGCTGGGTTAGAAGCTATTTTTATTAACTATGTGCACATCCTCTTATGACCCAAATCATAACCAATGGCAAACATGGGTCAGAATGATTGAACTATGCTTCTAAGTTCAGCAGTTCTCTCGAGTTAAGCAATTCTCTTCTGAGTTAAGCAATTCTCACTAAAGCAAAGAAAATATTGTCATTTGGCTAAATGCTTTTGTACAGACTTCAAGGTCTCCAAAATTCTGATATTGAATAGTGATTGTATTATTAGTTATGATAAGGATGATAATGATTTTAAAGTAATTTTTCATAAAAAGAGGACCCCATAGGGTTATACAAGTAACAGAAAACAAGCTGGGTCTGGCCTCCGCTCTAGCTGGCAGTACAAAGAAGGAAGTAGTTGGAGGGCTGGAGGTGGATGAATGGAACCAGAGAAAACAAGCGGCAGCATCATTCATGGCCACCCTGCTTGAATAATCCCTCTTCCAACAAGCAAAAAAGGAAGCCACAGGCCCAAGTGAGCAACAGCCTTGGAACAGGCATGTGTTTCTCTGGTGTTTCTTTATTTTGTTCTCTGACTTCTGAGTGGGCTCAACTGCTTTAGACCACAGAGCCCACATCCTTCTCTTTCATTTCCACACCCCCAACTTTCTCTTATTTTCTCATTTCTTTCTTTCCTCTCCACCTGCTCTCTTTTTTGATCTCTTTATTCTTCAATGAATGAGGTCACGAGTAAAGAGTAATTCTAGATTCTCCCTGTAAAGACTTCTTTCCTTCTCTACAAACACCCGTCATACCTTAAGAGGGTCAGTGTGGACGATAATATCATTTGACACCAATTCAAATACCTCCATGCAGAGACCTTATGCCAGTATTAGAAACTTGATTTAGCGAACACGTAGAGTAATATATAGCACAACTTAAGATTTCCCGAAGATTACTTGATTAAAATGGCCAGAAGGACAGCATTAATCCCTGATTTTAAAATTATTAACCGTGATCCTTTATGCTTTGCAAGGAAATGTTTCTGCTCATTTATGTTTTGTGGGTTGTATTTTCTCCTATTGCGTAGAAACAAATTACATGCTCACAGGAAAAAAATAAAAACGCATAAAAGCCTCAACAAAGCTAGGTGAGTGATCAGGGACCAATGTATGTGTGTCCATGCTTTACATTAAATGTAAGGCATAAACAGAAGCACATGCTGTCATTTTGGGGGCCACATTCAATTGTTTTTTTGCTCTTAAATGTATCATGTCTAATCAAAATGTCTATTTGGGAGTAGAGCATGGGCATAGGTATTTTTTAAAAGCTCCCTGGTGTTTCTAATGTGCAGCCAGAGTGGAAAAATATCATTTATAAGGAAGTGAGAAGGTACAGGAGATTCTGTCTTAAATTTCTCAGGATGAAATTGAGCCCCCGCCCAGCTCTGCCACTTCTTTCCTACCCTATCATTCAGTTTCATTACCTTTTCCCCATAGCATTACTACCATTGAAATGATCTTTACAGACTCGTGTGTTATTTGTGAACATCCACTCTCCTCTCTCGAGAACGTAAGCTCCAGTGAAGCCGGAATGATATTTGGTACAGGGCAGTTACTCTATATTTGTCAAATGAATGAATTTAAACCCATTAAACATCATCTTTCTCATCCTACTATGAGCAAAATACTACTACCTACCCTACTATATTGCTGTGAAGATTCAATGAAATCACGTCTACGTAAACTGATGTGGATAGTGTGAAATGCCAAGAAATGTTATTTTTATTACTGTAAGATACTATCTAACCCAAAATGTTTCCCCGAATAGTTCCTGGCTCATATATTCCAATATTAGATTCTCTCATTTGGCATCTGGCTGTCTATTGTCAAAATGTAAATTGCTTACCTTCATGGGATAATATTAATTAGGTGAGTTCTTGTCACTTAGCAACCATTAGCAACTCTAAAATATAGAACAATTTTGAAATAAATTTAAAATTGAGGGAGGCTTTGTCTTATTAAGGCAAGGAAGCTAAAATGTGTAGGAAGAACTGGCTAGAAGGATAGAGAGGGGGATAAAAATAGGACAGCATGGTCCCAAGGGGACCAGAAAAGGGAGAGAGAAGTATGTGAGTGACAAACTTAGTTGACCCTGAATTGGGAAGATCTAGGGTCAGCTCTGGTCAGAAAGGAACAGCAACTATGCTTTTAGTCAACATCAGTTAAGTCCCTTGTAGGCTGCATGACTGCCATGTTCTACGGACTACGGGGCAGCCAGGTGCCCCGATGACTGCCATATATTATATCATTTAATTCTTAATACAACACAGCTCTTGATGTAGTATTATCCCAATCTAAAAAAAAAACGGGGGGGGATGGTAGTTCACAGATGTCCATTTCCTCAAGAAACAGCAACAATATAGTGTTAAGGACACCGAATTTGTAGAGAAACAGGCTGAGTTAGAAACCCAGCTCTAACACAGACCAGCCATGGGACCTTGGGCAAGTTACTTACACGTCTGTGCATCAATTTCCTCCTCTGTAAAGCAGGGAGGATAATAATTATAACTACCATCTAGGGTTGTTGATGATTAATTTCATTCCTATTTACAAAGCACATAGAGTTGGTACTGTCTAATTATACATACGGACACATAGCTAATGATTGCAGCGACCCAGATCTATTACAAAGCTATTAATATTTCTATATATCTGGTGGGTTTCATACACTGAACACACATGCAACCAGTATCCTTACTGTGAAACGGATATTACCTAGAAGCTGCCCTCATGATCCTTTCCCATCCTTTACCTTCCCTTCCCCAGGTTCATCCACAGTCTGACTTCTAACACAGAGAATAGGCTTTCCCGTTTTTGTAACTTAGATAACAGGAATCACACAATGTGTTACCTTTTTATCTGACCTCTTCCACTAAACATTGTATTTATGAAATTCATTCATGTTGCTGTGTATAGATAAAAATTCTTTATTTTTCCTTCTGTATGATATTGTAAATTTACCACAATTTATATATGCAATTTACCACAGAGAAGCATTTGAGTAGTTCCTAGATTTAAGCTATTATCAACAGTAATGCTATAAACGTTCTCCCAACAGTCTTCGGTGAGCATGCTTACAAATTTTATTTTTTATATACTTATAGGTGAAATTTCTGACTTACAAGATATGAACACAGTCAGCTTTAGAACATGGTGTAAAACAAAGTAATTGTGTTATAGTGGAAAGGAATCTTCTTATTTATACTTTCCATTATAGCCATTCTGGAGGGTGCAGAGTGGTACCTCACTGTCATTTCACTTTGTATTTCCTTGATGACTAATGCAATTGAACACCTGGTTATTGGACATTTGGATCTTTTCTTCTGTGAAGCAATGCCAAGATTTAAACTTGGGTTTTTCTAGGTCAAAAGCCTGTGTTCTCTCTGTATCCCCACTTTTTCAAAAAAAAAAGAATACCTCCCTCCAAAGGTTTTTGGAGCCTTTTAGGTCCTAATTTAGAAATCAAGGGTATTCACTATTTTTATTTTGTGTTCGCTTTTTTTTGCCTTTTGTCATTTAGAAAATTATCTTCTGTTAATGGAGGGGAGAAAGGGGGTCTTCCATCAAAGATATTTTTGCTCTTCCTTTTGTTGCCATTCAAAGCAGGATTAAAAAAAATTATCTCTGCTCTGCAGGCCAGCTCAGAGCTCAGGGGTAGGGGAAGGAACAGACAATAAAGAAAGCTGACCTATTTCTGGAGGCTCTATGACACCATTTTTAGTGACTGCAAGGTGCTTTCACAACATTTATATCTGAAACGGAGCCGGGTGTGTGAGTGGGGAAGAAGGCTGGGTGGATGTTGAGAATAATGACAATACAGAAAGTCTTTGAGTATTTTGCAGAGCAACGCAGGATTACCGTTTGGGTTTTAAGTGTTACTTTCATTGTTAACACGTACAGGTATCCCTAAGTTTCCTGCACTTCTTGCAAACCTTTCTCTGCAGGGACAGTAAGTAGAGAAAATTGCTAGTATAAGATGTATCACTTGTAAAACACTTGCTTTTATTTGTATTTATCATGGTGCACAGGACTAACACCTGGTTCCTTAACATCACCTGATTTTATAAACAACAGGATTACTATCATCCAGGGTATAGCGCCTATATTTTCATTCTCACCCTCAAAAGCCAATTAAAAAAATTTTTTTATATGAAACACTAAATTGTTCATTCTCACAAAAAGGTTCCAGCAAATGAATATATTTTCTTGGTTTATGTTCAAATCACAGGCTGGCTTCTGGATTTGAAAGAAATTTCTTCCTCAATAATTCTTCTCAAATATAAATTGTTTAAAAGAATTTTTTTTTTGCCCAGGAAAGTTGGGTAAGGAGGTACGTATTTAATCACCTATGCCAATCTGAACATGGTTGAAAACAAAATATTCTTTAAAGGTTGCAATTGTATGCATTCAGCCCTATTCTGATCTTTCCTTGTCTTTCTCTCTAATGAAACACTAAGCTTAAAAACCAAAGAGCCCTTTGATGGCTGTAATAAGTTGCTGGAGTGTGGCGTGCTTTTTGGTTTGGGTACATCTATGAAGGATTGAGACTGACCAGCAGTCTGGGCTGTAGGTTAAAGATGAATGAATCTATTAACAATTGCAAAGACTGTCTTCAAAAACACGGCTTGGGCAGAAGAGAGACTATTAAACAAACAGCATCCTCATTAGGAATTTAGAATCAGCAAACAGGATTTCCTCTGTTCCCAGCATTTGGTATTCCAGCCACTATTCATGGTAGGTGGCCAGCCCAAAAAGTAGTCCCTGCTCTTGGTGAACTCATACCATGACATTGGACCCAGAGACACTTTGGACATGGATTTTCCTGGTAATTATTGCAAGAAGATGCTAAAGTTTTGCTTCAAAGGCTTGATCATATCATATCTCTTCTACAAACAATTCTGCTCTTTTGTTGAGTCTGGAACTTTTTCCTACATCGTGTTTTTAGGGAGAGAGTGCCCCCAGCTTAAATTTTGAGGACATTTCCTTGGCTCAGCAATTATACTTAAATTTACTTGTTTATTTAATTAGTACTTAATACCCACTATGGGCTGAGCATGGACATAAGCCCTGAGCAAATGTTGTCCTATGAAATAGACATCATCTATGGCTTCCTGGAGCTCATAGTCTACTGAGGGTGAGGGAGGGGGCAGTAACTAGGTGGCCTGTTAGATGTGCGTTTTATTGGAATTTCAGTGCTACCAGGGAAATAAGTTACATGCAATGAGAGTGAATAACAAAGATGAGATCCAGTCACAACAGCCATGGAAGGAATTTCTCAGTTTATAGAACTGACAAAAGGCACATGTACCAGGAGTACAGACTCCAAAGGCCAGAGAAGAACGAGTTGTAAATGGGAATATATAATAATGCAATCACCAGACAGCTGCACGAGGATAACTGCAGAAAGCTATTCATCATGGCATTGTTTGTCATCCTGGAAAACTGAAAAGAGAGGCTTCGTGTCTAGCAATATGGGAATTATTCAATGAATTAATGTTTATGCTAACAATTTGAAATTATTCCTTATTAAAGGTCAGACTGGAGACAGACGATAGTATTGTCTGATGTTTCTGAACATAGGTCCTTAAACAAAAGTGCCTAGGTCCAAAATGAGGCTTAGCCACTTAGGAGCTGTGTGACCCTGTGTGAGCTATACAACCTCTCTGTGCTTTAGTAATCTTATCTGTAAAATGAAGATAATAATCTAAGATAGGGCTGGTTTGGAATTTACATGAGTTAATATAAGTAATTTAAAAAGTGTCTTTGCATATTGCATATTGTTATCATTTACTGACTTAGAATGCTGGCCGTCACAAAATCTAAAACGTAGGCTACCCAACTATACAAATAGAATGTCTTGCATGTTTTTTTAAATATTCTTGCATAAACAGGACACAACATAATAGAGAATATTCACGGTGGTTATATCTGGAAGGTGACTTTTTTTCTGTATTTTATGTGTTGCATTTATACATTAGCTTATATGACCTTTATAATCAGATTAATAAAGCAAGTTCCCTTTTACAAAAACACATTTTGTATTTCCATATCAATAATCTTCCAGTGAAGGGATTTCAAAACATGTTGGTACAGAAATCTATGAAGGCACTGGCAGTTGCAAAATGTCACCATTTTTTATGGCGATAGCTGCCTTCTCTCTTTCACCTGCCACTAAAAAGCACTTTCCCGGGAGCCTGTGTGGCTCAGCGAGTTAAGCGTCTGACTGTGGATCATGAGTTCCAGCCCTGCATCAGGCTCTGAGCTGAACCTGCTTGGGATTTTCTCTATCCTTTCTGCCTGCCCCTCCCCCGTCTCTCAAAATAAACAAACATTTTTTTAAGTGCTTTCCAATGTGCTAAGCGCTATGTCAAGCACTGGGGATACAGTGATAAGTAACCTGACATTTTCCCCTTTAAACAGCTTGCAATCCAGCTGAAATACACAGAAAAGTAATAGCTATACAAATCCTTTGGGTGCCCCAAATGGTCCCTTGGGTCTGGAGGTTCTCGTGGAAGACACGACTCATCAGGTGAGCCTGGGAGATAGGAAGGGACACAGGGAATGGCTTAGGTAGAATGGCACAGTGTTCTAAGCAGAGGCAGCTGTGTGTGGACTGCATGATGTGTGCAGAGCGACTAGGCGTTCCTAAGGCTGCAGCCTCAGCGGGAGGGAGGATGTGAGTCTGGAATGCTTGGAGGAGATGAGATTCTGGAAGGAATTCTCTGCCATCGTGGGGAATTTGAACTCAATCCTAAAGACAATGAAGGTGGGGGGACGATGGAGGACACTAAGGAGATACAATGGTGATCAGATGTGTACTCATAGGAGTTATTATTTTTTTAATGATGCAAATTTCTTGAGGAAACTCAACATTCTTTCATTTCTAGTGGCAAGAATTGTCTCCTTCATCTGAAACGTGGGATTCACTGCCTGGCCAAGTAGTCTGCTTTTGTTTTCTGTGCCTGAGCCCCAGAGCAAACGGATTCTCACTGACAGTGTCCATGTGCAAGTTGGAAGCTGGCCAAATGTAATTTGGCACTGCGGTTTGGAAGAACACGAATGTGATTCACTTCAGCATGACTGATGAGATGTTCATACCTTGTTTGCTTAGATTTGAAAAAAAAATGATTTGAAAAGCTCTCAGTGCTGTCATGATCTTTCTCTTAAATTGAGACGGCAGAGTCTATACAGTGGTGCAGTGTCTAGCAAAACCCACTAAAGTTGCCTTATTTAAACAATTTAGAAAGTATTTAAGTCGCAAAATGGCTTTCTTTTTATGTAGTGCTGCAGGACAGATGCATTTCAACTTACCGCAGAACATGATTTGTGGCCTCAAAAAATCTTTTCAGAAATCTCTCTTTGCTGTTAATAAAGAACTGTCACAAGCTCACAGTGTTATTTTTCAAGGGGCTGTAACACATTTTTGACTTGCTCCATCAAACCTAGATAGGCAAACCTCCACAATATTTTCATGGATTTGGACGCGGTATTAAGTGTGTGCACCTGACAGTATCACAGAAGGAAAAATAAGGTGGTTGAGAATAAATAATCCTGCAATCTTCTAGTATGACATGGATTGCACAAGAATCCTTTGGAAAATGCATCTCTTTCAAGAAACAGGATCCTTTGAGTTGAGGTGCTGAGAATGAAAGGTTGCTCCACAGTTAATGACAGACAGGTTCCGAGGCAAATGGAATTAACCAAAATGAAGAGCAGAGGAGAGAGCCAAGATGATGACCTATGAATTCTGTGAAATTAAGAATCTAAAAAGGCCTGTTAAATTTTACTCATCCTCCACAGCCTGCATTGTAGTCTTTTCTTATAGCACATCTAACCTTGCTGTTTTATTTAACTTGTTTTTCAATTATTCAGCCTTCAAGATTTCCTGATCTCTTAGAGGAAAATATCCTGACTCAATCAACTTAGCTTGGGGAAACAGTTGTTAGGTTTCGCATCTCAGGATTCAGCTTTAGTAGCTGGCTAATAAGTAATTTTGTTTGAATGGGTCAATAATTAATGATGATAAACTTCTTGAATAATTTTCAGTTCAGTATAAGAAACTAAATCTGCACACCAAATGACCATTAAAAAAAAAAAGAGTGTAATGACACCATTCTATTATCCTGGAAGTAATCAAATTATGGATTAAAGGAGTTTGTCTTAAATGTCAAAATATGTATCATGCATGTAAAAGATGAAGGAAAATAGAGGTGCAGCATTATAAGGCAAGCTAAATCTTTTAAAATACGCTAACATTTTATTCAATTTCATCCTAATACACTGTGGGTTCGTCCTTAGAAAACACTCTCTATAAATCATATTGTGCCATTATGATACTTTTTGGATTCAAGAAATGGGACAGAACTCGTAAGTGTTGTTGCTTACGTAACATGGGCACTGAAGCTCATTGATAACAGTGAGCTTTCTGTGACAGTCTGTTCATGAGTCTCTGGAGAAATGGGAAATAGAGAGTTTGTAGAGCAAATGGAATGTCTTCTGGAAGGCCCTCTCATTGCTTCCTGTTTCCTATCACTATTCAGCCTCACAAATGCTTTGGAAATGAGGATGGAATTCTATTTAAACAAACAAACTCATTAATAAGCATTCAAGAACACCATAACTTTGCCGCCGCATTTCAGCTTTGTAGAATTTGAGATCAGTTGAACAAAACTTCACCCTGGACATCAAGGCTGATTGTGGCCTAGAGATGGCTCTGGGGCAGACCAAAATGTTCAGGGTCAGGAGGCTCCTGGGATCCATGAACAAAGAGGTCTTAGATCCTATGGAAAACAAATATAGTGCCCTAAATAGAAAAGTCCATTCTCCTAATCATCCAAGAACCCAAGTTTTCTTCCTTAAAAGATGTGCTCACTGCCTTTTCACTGAGACCCTCATATTTGATGAACCTGTTGCGCTAATGAAAACACATTATTTTCTTTAGCAGCATTGCTCATTTTATAGCCTGAACTCATCGCCAGGGGATGATCTTCCTCCTATAACCGCAATTAGGTTGAATTCTTAAATAGTACATTAGGATGTGTTTTCACGTGTGAAATTCATAGCACAGCTCTTAATCAGCACTTTGGTAGTGACCAAAAAGATGTGCTAGTAAGGGGTCACAAAAATTAAATGAGCAGTTTCTAATAATTGCTTACACTGCATAAGCAGAAAACTTTTGACTCTGGGATAGAGATAATATAGAACATGTACAATTATATAGCTCATTTTGGGCACACTAATTGTTTTGAGCATGTCTGAGATCCCAGGCTTTCTGAGAGGCTCCAGAATAACACATGGCCAATTTGGGGAGGAGTTTAAAGTGTAGTCTCCCAAGGGCGCCTGGGTGGCTCAGTTGGTTAAGAGTCCTACATCGCCTCAGGTCATGATCTCATGGTTTGTGGGTCAAGCCCCAGGTTTGACTCTATGCTGACAGCTCATAGCCTGGAGCCTGCTTTGGATTCTGTGCCTCTCTCACTCCCTCTCTCTCTCTCTCCTTCTCCCTCCCTCCTTCCCTCCCCCCCCAAAAAATATAAAAATTTAAAAATAAAAAAAATGTAGTCTCCTGAAGGTTAAGTAGAAATTTATCTGGAAGACTGAAGAAGGGAGTGAGGGAGGATGGGGAAAGACAGGAGCCTGGATGGAGGAGTTAGCAGGTGAGCATGAGTGCCAGGGGAGATGCCAGCAGCTTATTGAAGCCGCAGTGCAGAAAGTCTGTGGCTGATCCCTAGGAGTTGACTCTGTCTGTACAGAGAAACAGGAACTAGTTGCTGAAAGGCCCAGGAAAGCCATGTCAAAGACTTTGGATTTTATCCAGAAAATAAGGGAGAGCCACTGAAGGAATTTTTAAGCAGCCAAGCGACAAAATTGATAGAACCATCAAAGAGATGGCAAACCATTCAAGCCATTTTTCTGCAACTATGCCAAGGACTGAAAAAAAAATGGCATAGTTGTAGCTGTGTAAGAATGGGCTTTGTGTGGAAAATGCCTTTTTGACTGGAAAAAAAAAAGTCCTTTCAGTCTATGCTGGACTTACCATCAGTTTAAGAAGGTCGTTTTATATTTCAGACTCAATATTTACTCCTCTGTTCAGTATTAGTGTGCATGACACAAGATGCCTGGTCAAGCCCATTACTAGATCTGTCCTCTGCAGCGAGGAGAGAGGGGTCCTTCATCAAGTGACAAAGCTGGGGTGTAGGCAGGCTAATGGCCCTGCATTGGCTGCTAGGCAGGACTCACTGACCATGTGGGACCCACATCTGTTAACTCTGTGTGAGTTAAGCATTACTTCTTCCGTACTGGACTGCATCGCTTTCCTTGGTCACTTTGACCAAGACGCAGCTGTGTTCAAACTTCTATTTCTGATAACAGGAAACATATGTCAATTGTTCAACAAGGATTATATACTAAAATTCTTAGAAATTAGTTTGTAGGCAAGAAACATGGCCATTGAATGAAGTGAGATTACTACAAGGGCCAAGAACTACGCATTACTACAATGTGGCCAAGAACTCAAGAATCTGGGTCATAAACCAGCCAACATTCTCCAGGTTTCAAAGGAAATTTACGTACACATGATCTCCAAGCTCCAATGCAGAACCCTACAAGGAACTAAGATGGCCCTAGGCTCAACACCTATGGCTTAAACAAGGTAGACCCAAAAGACCAAGGACCACAGCAGACTGAGGGGGCCATTGATGTAAGCCTCCATCTTGGCCCATCATGCCATTGCAAAGGCTACTATCCAGAGCCAGCCCAAGAACCCAAAGAGGATGGTGAAAGAAACATTGTCGGCAATGCCTACTGCAGATTAAGTCTAGGAAAACTTCGGAGGCCTTCTGAGGCTGGAATCATCAGGAACATGAAGAAACAGCAACCTCCAAAGAAAAGAGAGAAAACTAGGCTTCTTCAGGAAGGAAGTGGAACATCTCCACGCTGATGGAGGCAAGCATCAGAAGGAAGGAAACAGAATTGTGGAAACGGCATAACATCGGAGAGTACAGGAATCAATTCCAGTTTCTTACCCTCAAAAGACCCCAAGTGAGCGCTTGAAATCCTTGGCTTGTAACTTTGTTCTTTCCATGCAAGAGTTATTAAAGAAATCGCTTTGAAGGGAAATAGTGTGTCAGCTTTTCTACTGTTGACTGCACATCACTCCTCATCCTTGGGGAGAAGCCTGGGACCCCCACTTCCTGGGATCACTTGCTAGCTACATTTCCACATGAACTCTGCTCAGGGGAGTCACTTATAGCAATTCCGGAGAGACGAGGAGCAGTCTTCAGCCTCCAGCCACAGGCAGGAAAACATCAAAAAGATCCCTATAGAAGATTTTGCCGGGTGCTTTTTAGGTGAGTGCCTCTGAGTCACTTGGGAGTGGAAGGCGATGAAGATAACTGGTAAGAGCTTTTCTGTGTGTCCTGTACTTTCAGAGTTACTAAACCAGCTGCATCCTCCACCCTAGCTTCCACAGCCCCTCCAACAGTTTCCTTGGTATCTAATTCCTTGATTTACAGCCTTTTCTGCTGAAAAAAAAAACTTAACCTTGACTGGAAACAAATGACAATCACATTCCTCTTTTTCCTATGTAATACACCTCTGCTTTTAGTTAACTTTTTTTTTTTTTAAACAGCTAAGGAGTAGTCTTTTTAGAGGTTGTTTCTGTGTTACAAAAGACACTATGGGGAAAATGAGGACTATTTGGTCTCATTTCACTCCTTTGTCTCATGCCATTCCTGTTATTGATACCTCATGCTCCTGTCTGTAGATATTCTCCACTAATCCATATGGATGCATAACAATTATAGCAGTAGCAATTAACATCTCTCAAGTTCTAAACCCTTTTTCATACATGATTAATATGTGTTCTCTCACTTAATCTTCACAGTAATTCCATCACTTGACTGGAATGGCATTATGTTTTCCTATTTTATAGGTGAAAAACCTATAGAGACCCTATGAGACCCAGGGAGGTTAAGTGATTTATTTGAAGTCACACAGAAAAATCAGGGAATTTGCTGGGACGAGAATTCAAGATGTTTGACCACTACTATTCCAGAATGTCTGACAGAATTCTATGATCTCATCAAGTTAAGATGGCAGCTCTCTGCATGGAACTTCCCTCTTCTGGGAAAATTTCCTATAGTTCAAGCCCCATGGACTCTTGAGTTACCACATTTCTTTTGTGTGGATAGATTCCAAGTCTTTGTCAGTGCTTTGAATCTCATTCTTCAAATTACTATAACAAGCTCAGTGGGTAACTGCAAGACCACTGCGGGGCAACTCTATGATGACTATTTAGCATCTAATATATGTGGTATATTGGCAAAGTGTAATAATAATAGGAGTGACAATATAACATTATCTCTGACAACCTTTCAGTGGCCAACACCAATCAGTCAGTGGTCTAATATCTACTGAATGAGTTTTCATATTGGAGAAACTCCCAAGATTCTAATTGGACTATGTGACAACATCACTTAAAGGATAAGAGACTGAGAATGGAGGGACGTAACTTCTTGCACATTCAAAGATAAGCTTTTCAAAGTGAAGATAAAGGAATTAGGTGATGTTGAGAATAATACACCATTGGCTATACTGAGTATATAGACAAACGGAGAATTTGGATAGCTCTTGGGGTTTTTTAAAATCATGTAAATAAATGTAGCTAAGACTCTACTAAGAGAAATGTACATTTCTAATTCCAGAAAAAGCATTGGTTTCTATTAATAAATTCAACATTTCCATCTAAGGACAGCAAATTTTAAATAGAAAAAAATAAGTAAAAATACATAAGCTGCAATATGTCGGTAAGGCAAATAGAATAGTTGTAGCCAGCTCTGACAGCAAAGATAAGATGTAGAAATTGGTGTTGACCAAAGATATGGATGGATGTGCATGTATTCATATGTATTTCATGCTTAAATGAATGTTTTAATGGTTTTATTCCTTAACTTAAAGGGAGAAGATATTTATAAATGACACATTGGATAAAAGATTAGTATCCAAATATATAAAGAAGTTATCAAACTCAATACCCAAAACACAAATAATTCAGTGAAGAAATGGGCGAAGTGAAGATATGAATAGACACTTTTCCAAAGAAGACATCCAGATGGCAGACACATGAAAAGAGGCTCAACATCACTCATCACCAGGGAAATATAAATCAAAACCACAATTAGATACCACTTCACACTTGTCAGAATAGCTAAAATTAAGAACTCAGGAAAAACAGATGTTGGCAAGGATGTGCAGAAAGGGGAACACTTTTGCACTGTTAGTGGAAATGCAAACTGGTGCAGTGACTCTGGAAGACAGTATGGAGGTTTTCCCCAAAATTAAAACTAGAACTATCCTACAACCCAGCAATTGCACCTATTGGGAATTTAACCAGAATATACAAAAATGATGATTTGAAGGAGCACATGCACCCCAATGTTTATAGCAGCACTATCAACAAAAGCCAAAGAAGGGCAAGAGCCCAAATGTCTACTGACTGATGAATGGATAAAGAAGATGTGGAATATATATATAATGGAATACTACTTGGCAATGAAGAATAATGAAATCTTGCCATTTGCAACAGTGTGGATGGAACTAGAGTGTATTATGCTAAGTGAAATAAGTCAGTAAGAAAAAGACAGGCATCACATCATTTCACTCATATGTGGAATTTGAGAAACACAACAGATGAACACAAGGGAAGGGAAGGAAAACTAAGATAAAAACAGAGGGGCAAGCATAAGAGACTCATATATAGAGAGAAAACTAAGAATTGCTAGAGGGGAGGGTCATTAAGAGGGTGGGTTAAATGGGTGATGAGCACCAAGGAGGGCACTTTTTGGAATGAGCACTGGGTATCATATGTAAGAGATCAATCACTGGACTCTACCCCTGAAGCCAAGACTATATTCTATTTTAACTAACTTGAATTTAAATAAAGAAAAATTCCTAACTTTTGAAGTTTTATTTTTAAAGCAAATGTTTTTTATGTAGACTCGCATACAGTTGCAATGCCCAAGTCAACTTAAAAACACAACACGTGACCTATTAAGTTTAGACCCAATAAGCACTTAGAAAGCACTGACTGTGTGTTGCCCACTAGCCCAGGTGGTATTACTGATGAGGGGGAAAGTGCTCTTGGGTCAAAAGGACCAAATTCAAACTCCAGCTTCACCACTCAGTGGTTATGGAACAATAATGTATTTGGGTGATTTCCTGTAAATTTTCACAACTGTGAACCTCAAGTTTATTTATTTATTTTTGAGAGAGACAAAAAAACGGCACAAGTGGGGAAAGGACAGAGAGAGAGAGAGAACCCTAAGCAACCTCCACACTGTCAGCGTGGAGCTCAGTGTGGGGCTCGAACTCATGAAACCATGATATCATGACCTGAGCGGAAGCCAAGAGTCAGACACGTAACCGACTGAGCCACCCAGGTGCCCCCCTCATGTTTTGTTTTGAAGAGTGTTTCAAGTGGAATAGGTACTTTATTTACTTAGCTAAGTGCCTGGCGCACAGTTGGCCATAACTATTCATTCCTTTCAGTGTCCATAAATGTCATAATAATTCCAGAGCTCTGCCAAAGGAGTATAAATCCAGCCCCTGCCTTGCTTTACCTTCCCCAGTCATCTGGTCTGTGGTGTCTACATAGATATAATCAGTAAGTGGCAGAACTTCTCACATTTAGGAAACAGACTTTCCTTTACGATCATGTAGAAGTCCCCTCTGGTTCTTCAGTGCTCTTGTCAAATTTAAAAAGAGAGAGGGGCGCCTGGGTGGCTTAGTCGGTTAAGCGTCCGACTTTCGCTTAGGTCATGATCTCGCGGTTCGTGGGTTCGAGCCCCGCGTCGGGCTCTGTGCTGACTGCCAGCTCAGAGCCTGGAGCCTGTTTCAGAGTCTGTGACTCCCTCTCTCTCTGACCCTCCCCTGCTCACGCTGTCTCTCTCTCTCCTAGAAATAAATAAAACATTTAAAAAAAAAATAAAAAGAGAGAGAGCGCATGCACACTAGAGAGAGAGTTTGCCTTCAGAACACTCTTCTCTGGGGGATATTTTCTGGGTGGACAGGGAAGAGGGTTTAACAACCAGAAAACCAGGATCATCATGCATGGGACACATAACTAGATGTGGAACCTTGCAACTTCCAGATGGAGTATGGAAAAGGCCACTGGGTGGCCTGAACCTGAGGTCACCTTCCCCTTGGGGGTCTCTCCTGATTACCTTTGTGGCTACTACCTGACATCAGTGACTCCAGGGCAGTGGTTCCTCTGTCCGCCACCTGGAGCATGGGTGACAGGGTGACAAGGGTAGACTGCTACTGCCTTGTAGTTTGGTTTTGCTCTACCAGGGAAGCCACTCTTTAAAGGTAGCAAACGTGCATAAATTCAGTAAAGGTCACCTCCCTTGATGGTAATAAAACTCTCAGTAATTTTCTTTTTTAATGTGCATTTATTCTTGAGATACCAAGAGACAGAGTGCAAGCAGGGGAGGGACAGACAGAGGGAGACACAGAATCCAAAGCAGACTCCAGGCTCTGAGCTGTCAGATGCGGGGCTCAAACTCAGGAACATTGAGATCATGACTTGAGCCGAAGTCAGCTGCTTAACTGACTGAGCCACTCAGGCGCCCCTTACTCTCAGTAATTTTTAAGCACAGATGCCTTACTGTATTGTGTAGTCATTAGCTGTTTATGCAGATGTTTCTCTCAGTCTAGTCTATCTCTACTGCCCTATGTCCTGATTTCAATAAATGCTTGTTATGATTTAATGCAATAATATAGCAATAATGATGATCATAAACATAACCCTTGACTTGTCCTCTTTGGGAACCCTCACACCCTACAGTCTTGACTATACCTGATGGCTAATGGGTAAAAATGTTCTTGAATGAAGAAAATGGGAAAGATCACTTTTTTTTCTTTTTTAAAGAAAAGGAACCAAGTGAGAAAGAGAGGCGTGTTCGTTTGGCAGCCAAGGAAGCCATTCTCCTTAAAAAGCAACCCTCTGCCAAGTTTTTAGCTTCTGTTTGTTGTTGCTTAAAAGGTAAACACAATTAAGAAAGAAAATACCGAGTCTTTAAAAACACAGCTGAGTATTTATGTTTTCCCTCAGAGACTTCTGGGCTTATTTCTGAGGATCTTTCTTTGCTACTGAATATCATAATAGTTAAACGCCCTCAAAATAACTCCGCTGCACCGTTCTGCCTTGGAAAGAGGAAAATGGGCTCATTTTTAACGTCCATCCCTTTCAGATCGTGTTGTAATTCCTCAACGTCTGAACACCAACATTATAATTTCCTCTTCCATTGCTGAGTGCACATACTTTTGTTCTGAAAATTCCATGTTATCAAGTCTTAGTGTACAGCAATCGAGTCCCATCTTAATTGCTTTACCCCAGATAAGCCACTATACTGATAATAGGGCATCCAAATGAGTTAATAAACCATCTGGGCTTGCAAACTCCTGAACTATCCGAATTTGTTTTGCCACGGAGGCAATTCTAGTCCTTCCTTGTATGTTCATGAGAATTCCCCTAAAAATCTCCTGGTCTATTACAAGTATGCTAATTCATTTGATTCTTGTTTGTTTGTTTGTTTGTTTGTCCCCCCAATTTTACACCATGTGGAGCCATAGCTATAGCAATTTTCAGTAAAGTAAATTCTGAGTCAAAACTCCCTGTATGTGACAACTTATTCCAAGCTCTGGGCATTATGGAAAGGGAAAGCAACAGAGAGTTAAACGCAAAGCATCTCAACTCTGCCATGACCACCATTCAGGCCTCTTCTTAATCAAACCAATTCTCCAGGCTGCCACCGTGTGCTAGTCCTTACCATAAATAAAAACAGTCCCTCTGGGAGATCACTGCAGCTCAGATAATTACCCATCACAAACTACTTTATCTCTTTAAGACTGGAAACCCCTTTGGGAACTCCCTGGTAGGCTGTCTGGAGAGGAAGTTCCCACCTCTCTGAATAGCCCATATTTTTAAGCATGATGATGATTCCTCAGAAACCAAAGTACATGCATATTACTCCTATTCTAGCATACTGGGAGGCAGGAAGGGTCACAGTCTTTCCCAGGCAGCTGCTTTTCCATGGCTCAGCCAATACTACTTAGAGTAAGACTGTGTTCACAAGCATAAGTGTGGGTGGGCATGTGGGTGGTCTCTTGCTTACATGTGACACACACTGACAAGCTCAACACACCAAACTTATCCTGTCCAATGATAGATTCAACAGTCTCTGCCTTGGTCTCCCTGCCTCTATACTTTTCTTCACAATGCTCTACCTTTTACTCTGCACTTTGCCCATGCCACTCCCCAGACTGAAGTATTCAATGGTTTTATGGTGTGTAGGATGAAGTTTAAAGCCCATCCTTTACAGACCTCCTCAATATGGTGCTGACTGTAATTAACAGAATGATACCCCCCCACCCCTACACACAGATGTCCAGGTCCTGTTCCCTGAACCTGGGAGTATATCTTACCTGGTGAAAAGGACTTTGCAGATGTGACTGCATTAATTTAGACAGAAGGAGATCATCTTTGATTTTTCCAATGGGCACAATATAACCACTGGGCCCTTATAAGAGGGAGGCAGAAGGGTTCACATCAGAGATGTGATGACACCAACAGAGGGTGGAATAATGTGCCCTGGAGATGGAAGAAGGAGCCCTGAGCCAAGACATTCACATGGCCTCAAGGATCTGGGAAAGCCAAGGAAATAGACTTTTCCTCAGAGCCTACCAAAGGAACACAGTTCTGCCGGCAATGTGATTTCAGCCATAAGACCCATTGTGCACTTCCAACATACACAACTGTTAGGTGATATATTTGTGTTCTCTGAAGCCACCAAGTCTGTGGCCATTTGTTACGGGAGTAATAGGCAACAAGAGCTTTCACCTTGTACCCTCTCTCTCCTCATCTTCCTGAATCCTTGGTCAATGCCACGTTTCATCAGCCAGAATGTTTTACGGTCTGACTGCAGATTCTATTCATCCTCCAGGAACACCTTCAATTCCACCTCTTCTTTGACCAAGGGATCCTCCCTTTCTCTGCATATCCCTAGTATTGTTCAGAAACCACCTCCGATGTCCTCTTCCTCATAGGTAGTATCGTAACACTTCTGCTACTACTTTGAACTAATGTTTAACTTGCTGTGACTCAATGCTTGTCCTCCTCCCCAATTGAATTTTAAGTACTTGAAGATGGGACTGATGTTATATCATTTTCCTGTTTTACTCATAGTTCCTGGTGTGGGGTCATGCTCAAAGAAAGCACTAAATAGATATTTAACTGGAGGCATATTAAATAATTTATTATATAATGTGCAAATGGTCTTTATTAGTGGCAACTGCGTAGAATTAAACCTGGCAATGGCTCTCTGGACTTCTGAAGTGGCATCACAGAATGACTCTATAGAGTTGTGATCACTGGTCACTAAGGAAAAATAAAGAGGCAAGAGTATTATACAGATAAAAGGAAGAAAATGGTAATACAAATAGCGAGGTACTAAATTCCCCCCAAACCTCTTTCCCAGATAACCTGACATGCTCCAGTGCAGATGTAACACAATAAAAATAGATTTAGGCTTTAAATTTTAGGGCTTTTGAAGAAGCATTCATGTGGCCTGTGTTTTCCGAACTCCATTAGGTGCCAGACACAGAAAACATTTCTTCCTAAGGACAGAGAGGAGAGTATAATAGACTTTTCTATTATTTTTTCAACCATGAACTTCTCCAACGATAAGCTGAAACCCACAACCAAAAGCATTTCCTAAAGAACTGCCTTAAAGAAAAATGACACGACTTGTTTGTACCCGCATATCAGCAGTGAGTCCACATTCTGGAGATAAATAGCCTCCATTGAAATCCTACCTCCATCTCCTACTGGCTGGGAAAGACTTCAAGACCTTCCTGACCTCAGTTTCTCATCTCTGCAATGGGAATAATATGAATATCGTCCTCGTTTGGCTATGGCGAGGATTAAATGAGATAAGGCACGGGAGGTGATTAGCAGAGCGGTCAGCATGTAATGGGTCTTCGTGAAAGATGACTCATGATTATTGTTCTACCTGGAAACCTGCTTGGGTCACTTCTATGATCTTCCAGGACACAAACCAACTGGACGTGTTTGGAGACGAATGGAGGAGGAATAGCTACCGTACAGGAGGAAATGGCATAGAGAAGAATTAACTGCCAGGATGAAGAGCCATGTCTGGGCAGTAGACCTGAAGGCAAGGTCAGGTCTATGCAGCGTTTTCACATCCACAGACTGCGTCCTTGTCAGTATATGTATGCACTGCTTGTGAGCACAGAATGAGGGAGGAGAAAACACTCAGCGTTTCCAGCACCTTCCGTGCTGCATGGCTCAAATGTAGTTATGACCACGGTATAAAGTACTCATCATTTCCCCTCATATTACAGATACGGGAATGTGCCTCAATGAAAGAAGCCAGACTCTCAACAATGTATATAATTTGATTTTCTATGGATAAAGTTTACAAAGAGTACAACACATAATTTTAGTGTTAGAACTAAGTCAAGAAAGTGGTTATCCTAGAGAGGAGAAAGGAAAAGCCACTGGAGAGGTCTCCATTCCCCAGTGGGGGATTCCAATGGGCTGGCAACAATGGTCCACGTTTTGGTTTAGCTGGAGGTTACACAGAATTCTTTGGGTGATAATTCACTGTGCTATATAAACATATTTCATGCATCTTTGAGTGCGCTATATTTCAGCTAAAATGCCTATAAAAATGAGGTTCTAAAGAGTTAACTAAGCTGTACAAGTTCACATGGAACATCTGTGGAAGAGTATGGATTCATAACATTCTTTCTCAGACTGGACACCAAAATCAATAGTCTTTCCCAAGCTTGGCTGCCTTCAAAGAGGATGAATAAAAAACAAGTCTTCTCCATCGATAGTAGGCTATTCTTTGGTCAAGAAATCTCTGCCTAGAGTCAGAAAGAAATGTTTTAAAGCAAGATTCTTTTGTTGTTGTTTTAACTAAGGAAGGAAAATCAGTATCCTATAACCTTTATATATATTTTTCCTTGAAAAGTTGGTTGCCTCTGGTAATATTTTCTTTGGGTTAGAGAGGTTTCTAACCTTTACAACTGAGGTGTCAGCCCCAGTAAAAGCCTCTAGTTTGGAACTTCTGGTTTGTCCTCTAGTAAATTTCTTTTGCCTGGAGACTCCAAGGACAGAGTCAGTAAAACAAAAATAAACAGATCATTAAAACTGAATAGACCGTCCAGATACACACAGTTAAGTAATTTTTGACAAAGTCATATAAGTAATTCAAAGAAGAAAGAATCTTCTCAAGCCAAACAACTGGATATTTGCATAGAAAAAAAAAGCACTTCAAATCCCTTTTACAGCATACACAAACATTAATTCAAGATGGATCAGAGTTTTATTAAACCTAAAATCTATAAAAAACAAAAAGAAAATATTCAGTGGGGTAGGCAGAGAGTTCTTAGATTGGTTCACAATAGCACTCATCTTAAAATGAGAAATGTGATGAATTTGACTTAACTAAAATTAACTTTTGCTGCTTGAAAGACAGTTATAAGGAAATGAAAAGGGTAAACATTTTTGCCACATGTATATCTGACAAAGGACTTAAACCTAAAATGTATCTTTAAAAGTCCCACAAATCAATCCAAAGACGAACAGTCTAATATTTCTAATGTGCAAAATATCAGGCAGGTAGGTACTTTATAAAGAATAATGGATGTTCAATAAGCACATAAGAATATGTTCAACAGGGGCACCTGGGTGTCTCAGTCAGTTAAGCATCTGACTCTTGATATTGGCTCAGGTCATGATCTCATGTTTCATGAGATTGAGCCCTGCATTGGGCTCCTTGCTGACAGTGTAGAGCCTGCCTGGGATTCTCTTTTTCTCTCTGCCCCTTCCCTACTCATGTGTGCGCATGCTTGCTCTCTCTCCCTTTCTCTCTCTGTCAAAATAAATAAACCTAAAAAGAAAAAGAATATATGCAACAATCATTGGTCATCAGAGTAACTAAATTCACAGTAAGATGTCACTATACCCTCAAAAGAACAGCTAAAGATAGTTAGGTATCAATTGTTGGCAAGGATAGGAAACGATTGGAAAAATAAATAAATTATGTAGTGCTCTAGTGGCATATCAGTGAATACAAATCAGTTTACTGCAGGGATTTCTCAAAGGGTCACATTTCTGTTCAGTTACAGCTGCCATGCTGAAGTAGTACATCCCTTCTGGGGATTTGCCATCAGTTTTAGTCTATTATCTCCATTATGACTTTATTTGTCTTCTATACTGTTTTGGGCTTTTGGTCTATCTCTCCTACTAGATCATGAACCCTAAGAGGGCAGAATGCGTACCCAGTACCAGAAACAGAAAAAAATGCTCAAAGAAGAGATTTTGAATGAGTGAATAGTTTCTTAAATTAATGAATGAATCAATAGAGAAGAAACTGAATGACAAGAATTTAAAAATTATGAGGCATTTTGGTAAAGGGCAGAAGCACATTTCTAAAGTCAAGGCAACAGTCTTGTTGATGGCTACCTGTTTCCTTATGGGTCTTTGTTATGGTTTATTTACTTACATGACTAGTCTGGACAGCAAGTATTTATTGAGCAGTTACTACATTCAAGGCCCTGTACATGGGGTAGGGATAATCTGGGTGAAGAGCTCATAGACCAATATCCAGTTATATTCTGAACTAATGTGAATGATTTTAAGTAACTACCAGTTTGCACTTGAGACACAGATATGATTCTTATCCTTGGCTCATTTTCATAAATCACAACTAGGATTTAAATAATGATACTGCTGTTAAGCACGGGGGTTTAAATAAATTGTCCTTTGCATTCCAAGGAGCCTGCTTAGGTGTGTAGTTGTGTTTTAGTAAATCACAAGATTTTCAAAATCAAATCTTCTCTGACTCTTTTTTTATTATATGGAGCAACAGAAATTTGTATCAATCTTTATTTCTCTAATTTTAATTCTCTGTCTATAATACAAGGAGCACCACATGGAGGTTGGTTTTGGTGTGGTAAAATTGCATTTGACACAAACTCTTTGTACCTCTATCTCATTTCGCTGATCTACCCACCCCCAATCTAACACCCAGCTTCTTCAGTCATAGCTAGTGTCATGCCCTTAAGTTATCCTTTATATTTTGAACTTCACAGTGGAAGTGGCTAATGGGCATTTTCCTTTACCACAGCTAACATTCCCATCAGTGCATTAGTCAGAAGGCCAAAGAGCATATCATTTGCAAGAGCAGCACTGAGCATACTTATGACATTTTAAATTGAGTAAACAATGTACTTTGATTTTACAACTTCAAGGAAAGGGGCCCCCAGAAATTAATGCGATAAATTTCAATTAGGAATGTTGCATTTCACCGCTTTTTTAAAAGTGATTTTGAACCAAAACTCACAGATTGCAATATAGCTGGAAAGAGTTGAAAGTGAAAAATAATCAAGGACTCACACAGGGCAGAGAGTCATCCTTTTTTGCAGCTGTACTTTTATAAACAGATACATGAGAAATGAAATGTAAATCCATGTCCAAGTTTAGAAGACTCAAACTTAATACCTATGTTGGATAAAAGAAATTTTTGTAATTGTGAACTCAGGACTGAATTGTAACACACACACACACACACACACAAAACCCACAAAAAAACATAACAAGAACAACAAACACAAAAAATAAGAAAGAAAGAAAATAAAGGAAAGAATAAAGAAATGAAGCGGTTTCCCCTTGTGCAATTTTTCTGGAACTCTAGTGAGGAAATGCTGCCTTTTCTTTTAAAACTGTGGTTTTCTCACAAATTTTGCTCTAATCCTATTCAACTCCATCAAATGTGGGACATTTTAATTCTGCATAATTCTAGTTTCTTAGAGACGAAGGTGAAGCCCCAGTTCCTTGGGGACACTCAGTGCTAAGACAGGTCAGAGAACAGAGGGAACCCTGTGGGCAAGTGAGAAGGGAGTGCTGGGAAGGTTTTGTCAAAGACAGAAACCTTGACTAGGACTGGAGTGGTTGAATTGGATGGTAAGATGTAACTCAAAAGATGCTTTTCATTAAAAAAAAAATATATTTCCAAGTAGAAACCCGTGGGTAGAATGAGAAGATAGTGTCAAAAGATAGGGTAATTCTCTGGCCCAAAGAAACTCTGTTTTCTTCACAAATGTACTCAATAATTGCACAAAATGCCATGGAAGACCATGTGCTTCATACAAGCATAGAAGGGACTTGCATGCATCTTAGCATTTCTCAATGTCTATTCCATGGAATCTTCAGGTGTTAACACTTAAACTCTGGATAAAGAGGTTCTGTGGTCAGAATATTTGGGAAACCCCAAGGTTCAACCATTCCTTTCTAGCCTTGAATACTTTTCAGCATCCTTATGTATGCAAATACGCACTGAGAATCTATAATAGGGAATATATTTAGGATTTTCAGATTTATTCTACCGTAAAACTTCTCTTGGGATATTTCAAATATCTAGTACTTCCTACAGTCTGTTTCTTAGAATAGTGCTTGATACATGGAGAAGAAATCACTATTACCACTATTATTATTACCATTCCAAGGTCACATAACTAGTGATGGTAAAGCTTAGATTTGAAGCCAGTTTCGTGGGTCTCTGTGCGACACAGTAAAATCAGTATCCATGTGGACAATGACAAAATCAGCGTATCAATGAAAGATGTGTGCTGAGCAAGAGAAATGGCCTGAGCTTCAGAATCAGACAGAGCTGTGTCTGATGCCAGTAAAACAGATCATTTACTGCACAATGTGTGTCAGTTAGCTAACCTCTCCAAACCTCAATTTCTTCGCAGACTATAGAAGGATGTTAGGACATATATGGCGGGGCTATTATGGACATGTTAGCTGATTTATGTAAAATGTTCCTATCACAAGGACTCTGGCCAAATGGTAATCGTCACTAATGAAACTGAATGATGCATGTGAAAGTCATATTGAAGAAGAGGTTGGGTAAAAATAAGTGTCCTGAATCCAAATACTGTACATTTTTTTCCTACATCAAAGCTGCATCAGGATCCCTTTAAGGAAATGGCAAATCAGGGGGACCTGGATGGCTCAGTTGGTTAAGCGTCTTACTTTGGCTCAGGTCATGATCTCACGGTTTGTGGGTTCCAGCCCTGCATTGGGCTCTGTGCTGACAGCTCAGAGCCTGGGGCCTGCTTCAGATTCTGTGTGTGTGTGTGTGTCTCTCTCTGTGTCCCTCCTCACATTCACGATCTGTCTCTCCCTCTCTGAAAAATAAATAAACGTAACAAAAATTTTTAAAAAAAGGCAAATCAAGTCTATGAAGGCCCCCCACTCACTCCTTCGAGATCCATGTGCTCACCTGTTAGCACTCAAGGCATTCCAAAGAGAGCTGGTATGGCCAATGGGCCCTTTATTGCAGGGAAGCTCTGTAATCTAGTAAACCTGATCTGGTCCCCTCTTTGGTTCTCTGCTCTTCTCCCTCTGTAGCAATTTCTTTCTATTTGAGTTCACATTATTGTCCTGAACAGCATTTGCTCATCGTCTTAAATTCTGACTCTATTCCCTGCAGTAAATTATAACAGGTTGAAGCTAAAAAGAAAATGGAGCTCGGGGAGTTGGCTAAAGGGAATGCTTCTCACCAGCCCAAGGTGATCCGTGTGGCAAATGCCTGGCATATAATACACCATCTAGAAAGAAGCTTAGCACTTGGGGAACATCTTCATCTTCATCATCACTAGCCTTGCTGAGTGGTCTCAGCAAACGACAACATTCGAAGAACGGCTTACTGCCTACAGAGAGATCTTGTGTTTTC
Source organism: Crocuta crocuta (assembly GCF_008692635.1). NCBI lineage: Eukaryota > Metazoa > Chordata > Mammalia > Carnivora > Hyaenidae > Crocuta > Crocuta crocuta. The sequence continues at coordinate 9,689,659 of NW_027529428.1, read as the reverse complement.
CACAATACGGCACTTAGAACTAAGAAAAGAAAAACCAAAACTGAAAATAGAAATTTTTTTTCTCTAACTCATTTGGCAACAAAACCAGACCTAAACAGATACGACATTATTTAAAGTTTTCATCCCCCTTCATGGTATATACATTTGCTGTTGTGTTTGATTATGGCATGCTGCCTCAGACCCTACCAAGGTATTCTGTAACATATGGCAATTCCACTGTAACGTTTTTCTAAAATTTGAAACACCCTGAGTTACAAAATGTACCTAGCTCCAAAGGAGTGTGGTTCTGTATAATCAAAACATCAGAACTCTGTGTATTTAAGAGTAGGTTTCTTCCCTCTTTCCACTGATTAATCTCTCCACTACTCCCACCCCCACCATCTTGAGCTGACCCCTTCCCCTTCTGCTACCTCCTCCTCATCATATCTGGCACCATGCTCAGATAGTTGAAGGTCATCATCAAATGTGTTTTTGGTCTCCCCATTTTGTGCCTGTCTTTTATTCGTTTGGTGATTCTTATTTTTTACCTTTTAGATACCGAGGCTCTGTACCCTTAGGATGTCTCTGTCCATTGCCCCATCCGCATATGCCTGGAATAATGGTATGAAAAATGGTACTGGCACTCCTGTTATGGAGGAGACTTTTTTGGGGGAAATATATTCTTGTGAAGAATTCAAGTAAGGAAATGAGGATGTTAAGCTGTGGTACATGAGAAAATGAGAGCATTTTGTGTTTTGGTTCTTGAGAGGCCTGGAGAGAAGAGCATGTAAGAAAGAGGACTGGATTGTAGAAAAGAACTGTTTAGTAAGTGGACTGTACTGGGGATAATCAAGAGGAAAACAGCCCTCAGCTAAAATAACATTAAAGGTTAGAGATGTCTAAAATGTGATTATTATGTTGTTCATCTGCTTTGTGATGTGACTGCTAAAATTTTTGTGAAGTCAATCCCACGGGTGTTTTATGGAAGAGCTTGGGTATATGTGTACGTTTCTATGTGTGCATAGAAATCAAGGAAGGTACTGGTTTTCCTGTGTGTTGGTGTGAGAACGGGGACGTTATGGACTAAAGTAGGAGCCCAAGGACAAAGGTACCATCAAAGCATTAGTAGTATCTCTGTATATAGAAAAAATTAATTCAAAATGGACTAAGACCTAAACATAAGAGCTAACACTATGAACCTCTTATAAGAAAACATAACTATAGCACAGGTGACAAAAGTGAAACATAAACTGGACTTTATCAAAATTAAAAATTTTTTGCACAAAAGAACACCATGAAGACAGCATAAAGACACCCACAGAATGAGAGAAAAGTTTTGCAAATCATGCATCCGATCAAGAATTTGTATCCATATGAAACGGAATTAATACCAATTCTTCTCAAGATATTTCAAAAAATAGAAATTGAAGGAAAACTTCCAGACTCGTTTTACGANAGGCAAACCATGAAAGACTCTTGAATACTGAGAACAAACTGAGGACTGATGGGTGTGGGGGGGAGGGGGGATGGACATGGAGGAGGGCGCTTGTGGGGATGAGCACTGGGTGTTATATGGAAATCAACTTGACATTAAACTGTTTGTAAAAAAAAAAAAAAAAAGAAGAAGAAGAAGAATGTGTATCCATAATATATAAAGAACTCTTACATCTCAATAATAAAATGGCAGCCCAATTAAAAATGTTAACTGGATTTGAATAGACATTTTTCCAAGGGAGATACACAATAGCCAATAAACTACATGAAAAGATGCTCACCACTATTAGTCATTAGGGAACAAAGCAAAACTGCAGTAAGAAAGCACGTCACACCCCGTAGGATGCTTATAATGAAGAAAGCAGAGAGTAACAATTGATGGCAAGTATGTGAAGAAACTAAAATCCTCCTACATTATTGGTAGGAATGTAAACCAGTGTTGCTGCTTTGGAGGCCATTCCTCAAAGCGTTAAACAGAGTCATCATACGTCTCAGCAATTCATCTCCTAGGTATATGCCCAAGAGAACTGAAAATGTATGTTCACGTAAAAAGTTGTATATGAATGTTGATATCAGCATTATTCATTATAAAGAACGGAAACGATCCAAATGCCCATCAACTGACGTGGAATACCATACAATGGAATGCTATTCAGCTATGGAAAGGAATGACACTGTTACACAGGCTACAACATAACTGAATCTTGACAATGTGATGGAAAAGTGCAAGAACCCAGACATATAAGGTCATATCTATGATTCGTGTAGATTAACTATTCAGAATAGGTGAATCTATAGAGACAGAATATAGATTAGGTTTTGCCAGGGGCTAAGGTAAGGGCTAAATGGAGACTGACTTCCAACTGGTACAAGGTTTCTTACTGTAATAATGAAAGTATTCTGGAATTAGTGAGTGGATGCACAACTTTGTGAATATACTGAAATCCACTATATCATACAATTTTAAAATGTGAACTGTACAATATGTGAATTCTCTCTCAACAAAGCTGTTATTTAAAAAGACCATCAGTGGGTGATGGGCATTGAGGAGGGCACTTGTTGGGATGAGCACTAGGTGTTGTATGTAAGCGATGAATCATGGGAATCTACTCTGAAGCCAAGCACATTGTAAACACTGTATGTTAACTAACTTGATAATCAATTATATTTTAAAAATGAAAAATAAAAAATAAATAAAACTATTAGAAGACAAAAAACAAAAAATTAAAAGAATATCAGTGCTCCAGGAATGTTTTAGTTTCTTGAAGAAATCTTTGAACTTGTATCAGTGCAGAATTTTCCCCCATACATCTCAAGGGCAAAGAGACTGTGGATGGTATTCAGCTTTTATCTGTAAGGTTTCATCTAGTAAGCATCACTCAGCTGGATGTCCAGGGTGACCCATCATTATTACTGTTTTCTATGAGAACTCTGAGCCCTAAAAGACTGGAAGCATGGAGTGAGGTTACACATGATTTCTGCCTTTTCATGTGCTGATCTGGAATCTACTCCCAACATAAGATATAACCATACTCTAAGTACCTCATCATTCATATATGATAGTAGCGTAACACACGGGGTTTTTTTAAAGTACCTTGGCATTTATGCTTTCAATAATAATGATTATCCCCAATGTAAAAATACAACAACCAGGACCTAAATAAGATTTTAAGTGACACAGATAGGAAACAACCGCAGAATTGGAGTGTGTGCATGACAGCTGAGTCTCCCTTACACAGTACTGCATACAACCTACTTCTCAACTCAAAGCACTGACTGATCACATCAATGAAAGCTTGTTGCAGGAAGGGGGAGGGTAATATTAGCAGGGGCCTCTTTTACTTAGTCTTCTTAGCATGCTGACAAGCTAAGACTAAGCATGCTTAGTCTACTTACTCTAGCTGAGTTAGTCCAAGTACAGGGAGGTCTCATTTATCTGCAAATGTATTTAATTTCTAGGAAAAGCGACTCATGCGAGTGTCCTCGTTCTTAGCAGTTTGCCTTGGGCACGTCAACTCCACCTCTCCATGCCTGACTTTTCTCCTCTGTAACATGTGTACAAATAAATGCCTCTACCTCACTGGTTCATGGTGAGGATTAGATGAGATAATGCACCAGTATAACGGTATCCAAGGAGCGCTTTGTAAAATAAGTTCTTAATGACCAAGACTCCTTGCCTGAGAATGAAGGACCTCGGGGAACTACTGCTGTGGAAAACCAGGCCACTCTGAATGACCTCCTTGAATTGCGAATCACAGTATTGTGATTCTCCTTTAATCACAGAGATTTTTTTAAAAGAAGGTGAAGAAAAGAAAGGCATGGTATTACTTTAAGTATGAAGGTGGAAGGAAGGAAGGGAGGGAGGGAGAGGGAGAGAGAGAGAGAAAGAGAGAGAAAGGAAGGAAGGAAGGAAGGAAGGCAGGAAGGAAGGAAGGAAGGAAGGAAAGACGGACCGTGAATACTAAGAATCTGCAACACATTTTACCTGTGTGTTGGGGAGAAATGGGGTGTGTCCGCCATTGCTGTCTATGATGAAGCTTGACTAATGAAGACACATGAAATAAAAAATGTCCTCTATGCTTCCCAGGGCTGCAGCCTGCTTAGATATTTACATCTAGTGATGAAGGCAAATGCAGTTTAGTCTGCTGAGTATAAGAAAAACCGTCCCAAGGTCCACTCCACTATCTTTCGATATAATGCATTATCATCTTTTCAGGCAGTTGACATTGCTCAGAAAATCCCTTCGCGGGTGTCCCCCTTTCCAAACGCAGGGTTCTTTCTCTTTTCCCAGAAACAATCCTATTTATTGAGGATCTACAACAGAGACACTGGTCGTGCTTCGGGAACATCAGAATTCACATTATTGCCGTGCCTTTGTTGCAGCAATAAATCCCTGAAAGTGTGCCTCCGTGAGGGAATGCTGTAGTTCCTACCACGGGGTAAGGCATTTAGCTTAGTGTTAATTTGCCACCGGCATAATTCAAACAACCTCATAAAATATAAATGGCATGAAGTGGAAATGTGCTTGGTTTGGTAGCAGACCCCTCTGTTCTGTGTGAGGAAGTCAGTCTCATGGTTATGGGTAGATTGGGTCCCCTGCCAGGGCCTTCAGCATAAAACATTGAGGTTGGATGCCACCCACATTCTAGAGAAGTGAACACAATTGATCCAAAATGCCACACTGATACCTTTTCCACAAATGCCAGAGAGAAACGAGCTAAAATGGGATTTTTTTTTCCCCTTGCAGGGAAGAAAGAAATCCAGAAGATTGAGTATTACTGTCATGGTAGGTATCATGAGATGAGTTAAGGGAACGCTTTTCTAGAACAGAAAAGAACTTCCAACTAATAAAGCTACTTCTAAGGTAAGACTGTGCACTGCTGCTTGATACCGGTGATAGGTCAATATACAAAATCCCCTTTGGGCTGTGGGATTAGTCTTTTCAGCCCATGCTTTTAGAGTGCTTTTCCTTCTCTTCTGTTACACCTCTGTGATACTCCATTGCTCATGCCTGGGAGATATGCAAGAAAGGTGATTTCATTTATTCATTTATCAAATATTTCCATTTTCCTATGTGCCATGGATTTTCTACTCATGATGAATACAAAGATGAATATGGCAAATTGCTAGCTTTCTAATCTTCAACTTAGTCTGCCTATTGTATCCTGAGCTATCTCTATGAAACATGTAATAACTAGTAAAATCATCATTTTTCATCAAAAGAACTGTCCCTTGTCTCTTTTGTATCTGACTGGATTGGTGAAATCAGGTAAAAAATATTGGTGAAATCAGTACACTTCACTATACTGAAGTGTGGGATTCTCTTCTTCTCTCCTTTGATGTTTAAAGATGGTCAACACTTTGGTTTTGGCTGCCTTTCGAAAGAGGCTGTCTCTCCATCTTACACTAAATGTGAGTTATTGACCTTCCTCCCACAATCCTGCTTTCCTCACAGCCTTCCCTATCTTGGGTGATGGCCACTTCATTTTTCCCACGCGTTGGGCCCAATCCTTCAAGTGGGTCCCTGACTCTTCTTTTTTTCTGACACCTCACGTCCAATCTGTCAGGAAATCTCACTTGCCTCTACCTTCTAAATGCATCTGGAATCTGATCTCCGTACCTCTCTGCTACCTCTCTGGCTCAAACTACCATCTTGTGCCCAGGTTAGGACCAGAGCTTCCTATAAAGTCCCTCCCACCCCCGCCTTCTACCTTTGCCATCCTATAACCTATCCTCAGCAGGGCAGCCAGAGCAATCAGTTTAAAATGAAAGTGAGATCATGCAGATCCTCTTCCCAAATGCCTGTAATTAGGCCCACATCTTCAATGTGGTGAGAGTAAAACCCAAAGTCCTTATAGACTGAGATCTGGTTCCTTTCTCTCCCCGGCCTCACCTCTTACACCCAATTCCCTGCTCCTCTCAGTGTCATACCAGCAACCTCTTTGCTGGCCCTGAACACGCTGGGTACACTCCAACCTAATGACATTTGCACTTGAATTAGGTGTTGCCTCTGTTCCTTTGCCTAGAATACTCTTCCCCCCTGTTATCTGCAAGGCCAACTTCTCCATTTCTTTTAGGTCTTTGCTCGAAAGTTATCTTATCAATGAGATCTGCCTTAACCATCCTAAAATTATAACCTTCTTCCCTTTCTCATTTACCCAGTACATCCATCCTCTTTACCTGCTCTGTTTCCCTCTCCCTCCTCACACTTGCCATTTTCTTATCTACTATGTAACTAATTTCTCATGTCTTGTTTCCTATCTGTTGCCCCATGGGTTGTGCTATGTAACTAACTGGTCCTTGCCCAAGAATTATGAGAAGTTAAATATGTCCCTTCCAGGTTAGATTAATTGCTGACATGAGACACTCTAGAACTCTCTTGTCTTCTGTATGGAAATCAGCAATGTTTGTGACTGGGGACTTTGATAGTTGCATTATTCTAATGAACAGGACCCTCCTACCTTCCGCACTCTATCAAACTACAACAGACATAAGACATGAGCAAGAAACAAGCCTTTTTGTCTTACCACTGAGACTTGGGGGCTGTGTAATGGCACAGCACTGCCTAAGCTACTCTGATTGGTGCAGGGAAGATGGAGAAATTGCTTACCCAGGGTCACACAGCCAGGAAGTCCAGACATTCCTCTATGACACATAACAAATTTCTGAAGGTGTGTTGGAAACACAATGGTCTGAAAGTCAAACAATATATTTGCATGCTTTAAATTGAGGACCAGTCCCAAGGAACTAAAGCAATTTATAAAATTCTGCCTGTGCTCTATGCAGATGCTGCCTTATTCAGAATCAGACAACTAGCCAACAGATGACAGCCTCAATAGGAGACTAGGTACCCGTGAGACTGGCTGCAGCAGCGCTATCCTTATCATAGCATTTCTCTTTTCCACTGGATAGGAACCCACTCCAAACAAGTTCCTGGTGAGTCTCCCTAACAAGCTGCCTCAGGGGCTGGAGTGGCCAGCACAACGGTTCTCAAACTTGTGTGTCAGAATCACCTGAAGAACTAGTTAAAAAACAAGCTGCTGGAGCCCACCACCAATGGGTCTGGAGTAAGCCTGAGAATTTGTATTTCTCATATTTTTCCACACGATTCTGGCGATATTGGTCCAGAGACTACACTGGAGAACTATTAACAACAAGAAGCAGCCCAATTGTCAGTTCAAAAACAAAACAAAACAAAATAGAAGTGCCTGGGTGGCTCAGTTGGTTAAGCGTCTGACTTTGGCTTAGGTCATGATCCCACAGTTCATGAGTTTGAGCTCTGCGTCAGGCTCTGTGCTGACAGATTCTGTGTCTCCCTCTCTTTCTGCCCCTCCCAGGCTTGCAATCTGTCTCTCTCAAAAATAAATAAGGGGCATCTTGGTGGCTCCGTCGGCTGAGCATTCGACTTTAGCTCAGGTCATGATCTCATGGTTCGTGGGTCCAAGCCCCGTGTCTGGCTCTGTGCTGACAGCTCAGAGCCTGGAGCCTGCTTTGGATTGTGTCTCCCTTTCTCTTTGCCTCTCTCTCACTTATGTTCTGTCTCTCGAAAATAAATAAATGTAAAAAAAAAATTTTTTTTAAACACACAACTATATTTACAGGCTAGAAAACATTTTTGGGAAGAACTTCCAAATTCCAAAATGTCCAAATCAAATCGATCGTCACGGAAACAGAACTCTCTTTCACCTCTTACAGTTGGGGTTAGGATAATCACACATCCCCCAATGCTCGGAACATTCCTGCTCACACCTACTGTCCCAGCATTTGTGGGCCAACAGCCCCTCTTGTCAGTGTCCAAGTCTGGATAAGTTATATGATTGTTCTGGGTAGGCCTGTTCACATTTTTTTTGTTTTATATTTTTTTAAGTTTATTTACTAACTAAAATTTTTTTAAACATTTATATATTTTTGAGAGACAGCAAAACACAGCATGAGAGGGGGCGGGGGGATACAGAAGGCTCCAGGCTCTGAGCTCTCAGCACAGAGCCCAACATAGGGCTCAAACTCACAAACCGCAAGATCATAACCTGAACAGAAGTCTGATGCTTAACTGGATGAACCACCCAGGTGCCCCTAAGTTTATTTATTCATTTTGAGAGAAGAGAGCACCAGCAGGGTGGGGCAGAGAGAGGGGGGAGAAAGAGAATTCCAAGCAAGCTCCATGCTATTACCGCCAAGCCCCACATGGGGCTCAAACTCACATGACCTGAGCAGAAATCAAGAGTTAAGCTCATAAAGGATGGAGTCACCCAGGTGCCCCTAGGTCTTTTTACATTTTTGACTTACATATGGGAAATTGTTATATGATGGTTTAGGGCCTCAAAGATCTTAATCCCAGGATGCAGTGCTATGGGTAGAAAGACCTGTGGTCTTTCTAACTTCAGGACCTTTGTTGGTTTTCATGGGGATTACAGGGTAGGGAAGGAGGTGAACGAAGGTGGGTGAGTGTTGAGCATGGGCTCTCTCCTTTCCCCTTCACTGTCCAGAACCCTGCAAAAGCTAGGAATCAGCCTTGCTCACTGATACATGCAATACGAAATCCAGCACAGGAAAAACTTCTGGGGTGCTGATGTACACTGCAGAAAAACAAAGGTTTGACGGTCTCAAAAATGCATTCCTGTCCCCGACAATAACGGGAATGGAATCAAAATTAATCTTCCAGCTGAATGGCCGCTGCCATTTCATTCTCCCAGCTAGCTCTCAAGTCTTATATGAGGCAAACACATGCTTTTTGCCAATCTTGCTAATGTTCTTTCCTGAGATCCACGCCGTTGAATTGGAGGATCTGACGACTAAAGAGGATAAGTCTGCAGGGGCACATTTACTCCCCACCTGAGGAGAAGCCCCACAGGGACCACCCTCTTTCCGAGTGAGAGGGAAGGTTTCCTTGATATAAATTATGATGTGGGTGTGCTGGCCCAGGGAGGAGAATGAAGCTTTGTCTTTCCACCCCCCTTCTAATAGCATCTAATTACTTCCAGACTTCTAGACAGTTTCACAACACAATGATTAAGGTAGTGGGGAAAGCACTTTTCAGCTAGGTTGTCATTTACCTATTTTTTTCCTTCTTTTTAAAAAAAAATTATGACTGAAGCTTAGTTGACACGCGTTATATTAGTTTCAGGTGCACAACAGTAATTTGACAATTCTGTACATTACTCAAGGCTCACCACGAATCGCTACTTCTTGATAACTGCGGGAATCCTTACTTGAAGCAATTTATCTTAGTTGAATGCTACACCTAAAGATGCATACAGCTGACTACAGCTTTAGTGTAATGGAATTCTCCAGAGTGTGAGAGAGCTGCACCTAACTGGCATAGCCTCTCAACAATCCAGGTTGTTAGGGAACTTTACTCCAAACTCGTCCTGTATAATCCAGGACATGCAGTATTAGTGTATCTGGTTTCAGGTCAATAGAAGTTTAGGAAAGACAGATGGAGACAGTATAGTGAGGAGGCCACGTGGATGCGTAAATGAAAATAGGCAAAAGACACGGGTCACCCGCACGTTAAAACAAACAGCAGAGTCTACTGGTATTTATTAGGTAGTTGCTTTATATAAACACTGTGCTTACGGTAAATGCAGCAAAGTTGACAATTTTTTTGCCTTGTGGGAGTTTTAATTTTATCATGGATGACCTAAATTCAACCAATAGTCTTCACAACTGCTGACACCCTGTACCCACACACACGCCCGTAGACTGCTCGGGCTGCCGCAGCCAGATATAACACACCGGATGCTGTCAACAACAGTTTATTTCCTCCCAGTTCTGAAGGACCGCTAGTCCAAGATCAAGGTTCAAGCAGGGTTCTGATTCTAGTGAGGGCTCTTTTCCTGACTTGCAGAGAGCCACTTTCTTGCAGGTCTTCACGTGGTGACAGAGTGAGGACTGGGTCTTTGCGGGGCGGGTGGGATCTCTCTCTTCCCTCTTCCTATAAGGCCACAGTCCTTTGGAATTAGGGTCCCACCTGTATGACCTCATTTAACCTTTACTGGCTCCTAGAGACCTGATCTCCAAATACAGTCACACGGGGGTTGGGAGAGGGAGGAGTCGGGCTTCAATAATGAAGTGGCCGGGGCACAATTCGGTCCACAGCATACACACACCGCACACTAAGCCAGGAGCTAATGCAATGCTGAAACTACTGATGATTAAATATTTACAGTGAGGAGAACCTTCTTGAAGCAGGCCTGCGTGTGCTCTGGGAGCACGCTGACAGTCTGCTAGAAGGAGGAGAGGTCAGTGTGAGCTCTTTTCATTTAGCCAGGAAAGGCTTTCTAGACAAATGGGGATTTCTGGTGATATCTGGAGGGCGGAAAGATAGATTTAAGTGATAACAGAGAGAATAATAACACCAGCGGGAGCAGGAGCATGAGAGAGATCCTACTTAGAAGAAAGAAAGATACACGGAGGGGCAGTTTGCAAGAGTTTTCCTATTTTCCCTTTGCTTTTTTAAAGTGGCTTTAAAGTGGTTTGCCTTTGTGTTCCTAATGTAGGAAGCTCATCAATGCCGGCTGTGTGTAGGTGTTCATTTTCCTTTTATTCCCTCTGCACGCTTCTGTCGGCTGCTCCCTGGGGTTCGAAAGCATCTGCCTGATTTTCTTACATTGTTCCTGTCTCTATCCAAGCTGCCTGATTTACTCATCCCTCTTGAGTCACTCATCTACCTCCATGTCCTTTGCTTCTCACCCCCAATTAATTTGTATAGTAGCATCCTGGCCCCTGCCAATACAGACCTGCCTTACCTGCCTTACCTTGACTTGTCATCGCCTAGGTTTTAGGACCCAGGAAGCACACTGGAGATTCATTTAAGAAATCTATCTCACACACACACACAAAGATGAACACCTGAGGTGATGGATGTGTTAATTAACTAGATGTTGGGGGAGGGGAACACTTTCATGATTGATACCTCTATCAAATCATCATGATGTACATTTTAAATAGCTTATAATTTTATTTGCCAATCATACTTGTATAAAGCTGATTTTTAAAAAAGAACACATACACACACACCCACAAATCCTAAAGGAATTTCAACGCACACACTTGCACAAAAATGCCTCTTTTCTGGGTGATTGGGTAGCTCAAGGGTCCCATGGAAGCACTTGCTTCCAAATTTGCATGAGCTTTGATGAGCTGAGNTGATTTGGAGCAGAGCTTTGGAAGTCTTGATTTTAGGGCCCTAGTGTATTTAGTACCGCTCCCTCCTCTGCAGCTTTACAGCACAGAATGGCTTGAAAATGGGAGAGTAAAAGCACCATTAGAGCTCTCTCTTTGATTTAGGCCACGGTCTTCAGAATGTTTCCTAATAAATTATGAATATGACGTCTGGGAGTACACGATTAACCCATCAGCAAAAACTGTTTTTGTTGCTTTGCTTGGAAAGGAGATAGAAGATGTGTCATGTTGGGGGTGGTGGGGGTGTCTGGCAAGGTCTGAGAAGGCAAAGCTTAAAGGGAGACTGTGGCAGGACAACTGGGAAGTTCCGGAAGATCACATCTGCTGACATCACAATTTCGCCTGAGAAGGTCCTGCCTGGCTTCTGGTCCTGGCACCATCACTTCCTAGAAGAGGGACATCCGGCAAGTCACCGAGGCTCCATAAGCCTTAGTTTCCCTGATTGTCATATGGAGGCAATAATGGTATCTAAATTATACAGTGGTTGCAAGGATGAAATGAGATATTGTAGGGAAACACTGGGCAGAGTGTCTGGCTCGTTGTAAACACTCAGTACTAATAATTATTATTATACAAGAATGACATCTTTCCCCCATTCTAGTTTGAAGCTCATGGGTCTAAGACACACATAACAGAAGTTTCAAAAATGTAACAGAAAAGCATGGAAGCATCCAAAGCTTAGAAATACTATCTTTGGGGTGCGTGTGTGGCTCAGTAGGTTGAGCGTCCAACTTCAGCTCAGGTCATGATCTCACAGTTCGTGAGTCTGAGCCCCACAAAGAACTCTGTGCTGACAGCTCAAAGCCCGGAGCCTGCTTCCGATTCTGTCTCCCTCTCTCTCTGCCCCTCCCCTGCTCGTACTTTCTCTTTCTCTCTCTCTCTCTCTCAAAAATAAACAAACATTAAAAAAAGAAAATATTATCTTTGTATTATCCCCAAATAGGACTCCATTCAATAAGGCACCAAGAGTGTTCTTAGGAGATTTATAAAATGATCCAAAGAGAATGTATGCTAAGACTCCCTGTTATACTGGTGTGGCTCAATCAAAACTTGCAGTTTCCCCTTCTTTCTGAAACCTTGGGGACTGGGGCTATTTCACCATTTACCCCTTGCCAAACCTCAGTTCTCTGTTATATCCACTCTTTCAACTAATTTCACCTCATCCTTCCTGAATCTTCTCTTTTCTCTCTCAGCCCAGCCCGGCATCTCTCTATTGACTTCATTTCTCCAAGTAAGTTATGCTATACAACCTCACATTCTTGGGTCAATTTACTGATGTAACAATATGTTCAAGATTTAAACCTCAAATGGGTGTTCAACCATGCCTGGAATTCTTTCCATCAATTGCCAGGTAAACTGTATCTCCTACTTTCTACATTGACTATTTGAAACATTTCCTGTTTCACTTCATATTATTCAGAAGATCAAAGCTTTCTGAAGGAACCTTTGTGAAGACAACAAATCCATGACCTAGACAGCAATCCTCATCTTCTCTCTTATTAAAAGAGTTGTTCCTTCTACGATTTAAGCTTCTGCTCTCTCTCCTCCAGTCTCCTCAGGACCATGACATGGTTATTCATTTTCCTCTACCATTTAATCAACCAACCCCTTTCAAGTGGACCCTTCCTGTCAACATTTAAATATGTGCAAACTTGGGGTGCCTGGGTGGCTCAGTTAGTTAAATGTCTGACTTTAGCTCAGTTCATCATCTCCTGGCTCATAAGTTGAGCCCCTCATTGGGCTCTGTGCTGACAGCTCAGAGCCTGGAGTCTGCTTCAGATTCTGTGTCTCTCCTCTCTGCCATTCTTGCTGACAATTCTGTCTCTCTCTCTCTCTCTCTCTCTCTCTCTCAAAAAGAAATGAACATTAAAAATATTTAAGCACGTGCAAACTTAAGATGTCTTCAAGTAAGCATTTCTGACCCTCACATTCTCCTCTAGCTCCCAGTACAGTTTCATGTTCTCCAAACGTTCTCAACTTGCAGGCTTCCCTTCTCTCTCTTCCTACTCTACCTCCATGAGTCTGGAATCGTGGCCATCACATGTTCACATTGCTGAATCTCTCAGCTCTTAGCAATAGAGGGTGTCAATCACTTCCTTCTAAAACATCTCTTCCCTTGATACCTCTGATCCCACTTGCCCTAGTTTCTCTCCTAGCCCCATCATCTCTTCACAGTCTTTTTCCAGACTAATATTTCTTTTTCCAGCCACTAGATGTAGGAGTTCTGCCAGGATCAGTTCTAATATTTCATATCTTCTCATTTGTACATTTTTGCAAAGCAACTTTATCCAACCTCCACAGCTTAGACCCTTTAGACCAGTATATGTAAGAACTGACTTGACATGTGGACTTCAAGTCTTCAAAGACATCAAACACACCCTATCCAAGATATACTTTCTTCCACTACAGCATTTTCCCTCTCACTGAAAGACATATCTGTGGAAACAAAAAAAAAAAAAAAATCACCCAAATGAGAGCAAGTGAAGACTATAGTTGACTCTTGAATAATGCAGGATTTAGGGGCACCAAACTCCAAGGCAGGTGAAAATCTGTATATAATTTTTGACTCCCCCAAAACTTTACTAATAGCCCACCATTGACCAGAAGCCTTCCCAGTAACATAAATGCTTGGGTAACACATATTTTTTTTTTTTTTACATATGCTATTCTTATAATAAACTAAGCCAGAAGAAAGAAAATGTTAAGAAGATCCTACGAAAGAGAAAATATATTTGTAGGATTGTAGTGTATTTATTGAAATAAGATTTACATATAAGTGTATCCATGCAGTTCAAATCAATGTTGTTCAAGTGTCAACTGTGTTTATTCAGAGTAAGGGAGTCAGCCACTATCTTTGGGGTTTGGTAGAGACTCAAGGACAAGCTGATAGGTGGGAATGTTTCATAGTGGAGAAATAAAAAAAAGAAAAAAAAAAGGCTTCAGTTATGTTCTGCTTAGAGGCTGTTGGCATGGGGAAATGTAGGCAAGTTAACTAGACATTGGCATCCCAAGTGATTGGTTAGCTTTATCCAAGTGGTGCTAAACTAGAAATGGGGGCAAAAATTAGGAAAGATGTCAGTTATTAATCAAGCCTGGGCTGTTTGGGACCAATTGCTATGGGGATTATTGTTTGGTTTCTTAAATAGTCTGCAAGAGATAGTAGTCTGATTTCCTAGACTGGTAACTATATAAATAGGTTAGCTTCTTGGGCTGGTTGCTGCAGATTATGGGTCAGAATTCTATTTTATATATAGTTTTCCCATTGCCCATTTTTATATACAGTCTCTCAACTCATTCAGTCCATCTGTGTAAACCAGAAGATAAGGAGGCAATATAACATGATGATGAGAAAGTGAGTTCTAGAATCACACTGTTTATTTCCTAGATCCACCACATATTAGCTGTGTACACTGGATAAGCTACTTAATTTCATTTTAATTTTAGTTTATTTAGCCTAAAAATTAGGAGAATGAGAGACTTATCTGAGTCTGACACAGTTACTGCCTACCCAACAACTACTACCCACATGTTTCTAAAAGTGTTAACAGCATTATCTAGCAGCTATGTGCTTGGTCCAAGGATAACCAGGAATGGCACATTATAAGCAACAGAGCCTAAAATGAGAATTTGACTGAAGGAAGAAAAGAGATGGGGCCTGTTGAGAAACGCTACTATTCTTAGATTCCAAGTTAATAAGCTTTCAATGTCAAAATGTTTGGATTCATTACTGCCTTATTACTTTAGAATGAAGACAATTTTACTAACAAAGCTGATAGTAATAGAAGGAAAATTCAGCCTGTTCTTAGGTATTAGCTACAGCCTTGCAGAATTCAGTATGGTCTTTTAAGAGTGAAGCTTGCTAGAAAAGCTCTTTCTGCCAATAGCTTGAAATTTAAATCAACTAAGACTTCTATAATTTGAAGTCTTGTAGTGTTGGAATAAATTAATTCTCACCCTGAATTAGTGTAAATCCAGAGAGAGGAAGGAAATACACTGTTGACAAAACAATGCTCCATTCTCTCCCCCTCCCCCTCTTAACTGCATCTTCCAAGCATCTCCTTTTAATTATTCTGTTTGACAAAGAAGAAAAGAATGATTGCAATGACAAGCTTAAAAGAGGTGTTTTCCCATCCTACTGAAGATACAATTTCATACTATAACTGGAGCCATTAAAACAAAAGCTATTATAGCAGAGGACATGGGCCACTGACTAGAAGACACATATTCTCTATTTAAAAAAATTTTTTTAAATGTTTTTATTTATTTTTTGAGAGAGAGATAGAGACAGCATGAGCAGGGGAGGGTCAGAGAGAGAGGGAGACACAGAATCCGAAGACGGGCTCCAGGTTCTGAGCTAGCTGTCAGCACAGAGCCCAACGCGGGGCTCAAACCCACGAACCATGAGATCCTGACCTGAGCTGAAGTCGGACGCTTAACCAACTGAGCCACCCAGGTGCCTCAAAGACAAATATTCTCAAAGGTTAAGCACAAGGAGATTGTTGGCTTTTATTTTACAACATGGAGTAGACGGGATAAGAGGGAATGGGATACTAGTAACTTTTGTTTCTGAGTACCAGATTGTTAAATTTATCCTACTGAAAATATCTGTAACAAACTCTATGGTGTTGTGGGGGGAGTGGGGGCTTCTACAACTCATACCTACAAGAAATGGAGGACTAAACTGTGTGGCTCAAAAGGACATTCTTCCCAGTACACGTACAAATGGCATTTTATAAGACAACAGATAAGAAATATCTTATGGCAGAATGAGGAAGACCAGGCTGACTGCCGGATTGACCTCTACCAGAGTGGAGAGTCCTCAACGTTCCTGTGAAAGAAGATACGTTATATGCCATTTTTCACTGTATGTGTCACTTCTCATTTTTCCCTTCATCTGAAATATAGTTTTAATTGTAGTCATCTATTTACTTTGACATTGTGATCTGGTACAAATGGGGTTGAACATCTTGTCTTCTATACTTAAAGTTCCTAAATGTGAGTAATCATTTTCAGACCTGATGCAGGGGAATACCTTCTCACCAGAGACCCCAGCAGGATAAATCACTGGCTAAGATTTAAAATCTTCATAGGAGAGGAGGCAAGTCTGCTGGAAGATAATTCAACAATCATTCCCATTCTATCTTACCCCCTCCTCCCCTTATCGCTTCTTCTTTGATTAAATATCATGTCCATGTATAAACTGAACATGTGCTCACTGCAAGTTGGGTCTCTTTTCAGCACCAAGGTAAGTCTTGATTAGTCTGAGCCTATCTTGGTAATTCCATTTCCTTGGCAGTGACTGAATGAGTATGTGATATAATTCTGGCTAATAAGATCAAATAACAAATATGCTGAGAGGTTTCTAGAAATATGTTTCATGCTTTAAAAAAAAGTAATAGATGGGAACTTAGTCAACTTCATAAATATTTGCGAAAAAACTACAGCTAACATCATAGTTACTGGTGAGAAATTAAAACCTTTCCCACTAAGATCAATAAAAAGGCAAAATGTCCTTTCTTACCCCTCCTTTCAACATTATATTTAAAGTCCTAACTAATGCAATAAGAAAAGGAAATAAGACATATATAAATTTGGAATGGGGGAAACAAAACTGCCTTTTCAGATAACATAATCATGTGACTATAGCCAGGTTACAGGATACAGAATTAATACACAAAAAATGAATTAATGCCCTTTATACCAGCAATGAAAGAGTGAAATTAAAAATTTAAAAGACCATTTATTTTAGCCCCCCAAAAAGGAAGTACTTAGGTATAAATCAAAGAAAATATGTACAAGATCTACCTCAAGAAAGCTATAAAAGTCTGGCGAAAGAAATCAAAGACAAACTAAATACCCATTTTGCCCATTTCCCCTTGCCTCCTTCCCTCTGGCAACCATCAGTCTGTTCTCTGTATTAACAGGTCTAATTTCTGCTGTTTGTTTATTTGTTTGATATTTTAGGGTCTACATATAAGTAAAATCATGTAGTATTTGTCTTTCTTGGGCTGAATTATTTTGTTTAGCATAATATACTCCACTTCCATCCATGAAGTTGGGAGTGATAAGATTTTATTCTTTTTATAACTGCATAATATCCCATTGTATGGATATATGTGTGTGTATATACACACTGCATCTTCTTTATCCATTTGTTTATAGATGGATACTTAGGTTGCTTTTATATCTTGACTATTGTAAATAATGCTGCAAGAAGCATAAGAATGCATTTTTCTTTTATAATTAGAGGGAGAAGAGGACTGGAAGATATAAGTTACTAATTATAGAATAAAGAAGTCACAGGAATAAAAAGCAGAGAGTGGAAAATATAGTCAATGACATTGTAATAAAGCTGTGTGGTGAAAAATGGTAAATGTACCTGGGATAAGTGTAGCATCATATATAGACCTGTCAAATCACTGTGGTGTACACCTGGAACTAACATAACTTTGTGGGTCAACTAAGTCAAATGAAAATACTTAAGGGAAAAAAAAGACAAACTAAATAAACAGAGAGATACTTATGGAGATAAAGATTTAGTATTGTCAAGTGGTCAGTTTTTCTCAACTTGATTTAAATATTCAATATAATCCCAATTTTAAAAAAACCCCACAAGTTATTTTATGGATATTGACAAACTTATACTGCAGTTTACATGGAGAGGCAAATACCCAGAATAGCCAACGCAGTGTTGAGGGAGAAGGACAAAGCAGAAAGACTGACACTGGTGGACTTGAAGACTAACTATAAAGAGAAAGTAATGAAGACAGTGTGGTATTGATGAAAAAATGGACAAATAGTTCAACAGAACAGAGAACCCAGAAACAGACCCAAATAACTATAGTCAAGTGATCTTGGACAAAGGAGCAAAGATAATACAATGGGACGAAGATAATCTCTTCAACAAATGGTGCTAGAACAACTGAATATCGCACAATAATAAATCTAGACACAGACCGTACAAGATTCATAAAAATTAAAGTGGCTAAAGATCTAAATGTAAAATGCAAAACTATAAAATGCCTAGAAGAGAGCAGAGGGGAGAACTTAGATGACCTTGGTTTGGTGAAGCTTTGTATGTACAACACCAAAAGCATGATCTGTGAAAGAAATAACTGATAACGTGGAATTAATTAAATGAAAGACGATGTCAAGAGAATGAGAAGGTGAGTTACAGACTGGGAGAAGATATTTGCAAAAGACACATCTGATAAAGAACTGTTATCCAAGACTTCAGGGGAGGATGGCAGACTAAGAAGACCCTAAGCTCACCCCGTCCCATGGATACAACTAGCTAACACTCACATCAGTCTAAGTAACCCAGAGAATGACTCAGAGACTGGCAGAACAGACAGACTCCCCATAGCTAAATGGAGAGAAGAGGACACATGGAAGAGACTAGCAAAGGTGGAAACATGGTAAGGAGCTAAATGGATTTTTGAAACCATCAGCCAGAGGCAGGGATGCTGTGGGTGCTGAGCGTGGAAAGAAACAGAGCTTCACACCAGGCACCCCAGGGACAGGGAATCCACACAGAGAAAATGAATCCCCATAACATTTGGCTTTGAAACCCAGAGGGGCCTAACTCTGAGTTCTTACTGTCAGTGGGGGTTAATACCTGGAAGTTTACCATCAGTGCACTGGGCTCTGGGAGAGTTGGAGGGCAACAGGAAACTGAGTCCTCACCCTTAAAGAGACAGGAAAACAAACAGCCCACTGAGGTATAGCACCGAAGCCCAGTTTGACAAGTGCCTGGGGTGTACAGGAAGATTAATTTACTAATCTCAGAGCATGTACTGGAGGGGCAGAGATCTTTGTGAGACTTCTCTAGGAGCAAAGGAGCTGGTGTCTGCCCTTTCCCTCCCCAGTTCTCCAGGCTAGACACGTGGACAAATGCAGGAATCAGTGCAGCACAACACCTTCCACCTAACTTGCTAATAACAGCACCCTGCCCCTGTGAGCTTCTGTGGATCCACCCCCTCCAACTTGCCTGGTCCCAAGGAATTTTCTCAGGTGGCTGGAGGTCCCTTCCACAGGGGACCAGCACAGACCCTGTAAGCACCATGTGCTCCGCTCCCTCATGATCCTGCAGACCTGGTCCATCCAATACACCTTAGATGGCCAGAGCCCCTCTAAAGTGGTGCCACAAGCCTGGCCATGTGCAGGCAGCCTTGACAGGGGCCAGCACCACTCCAAAGCGACTCCTGCCCCAGGGTCCAACTGTGGCCCTGCCCACCAGAGAAAGCTTCTCAGAGGACAGCACAGGAAAAGTGCCCTGCAGTTCAGTTGCTACTGCATCATGGGCAAGTGCCTGGATTGACTCAACTGGAGAGATCATCCAAACCGAAAATCAACAAGGAAACAGTGGCTTTGAACAACACATTGGACCAGATGGATCTAACAGACACATTCAGAACATTCCATTCTGAAATAGCAGAATACACGTTCTTTTTAAGTACACATGGAACATTCTCCAAAATAGATCACATGTTAGGCCACAAAACTAGTTTCAACAAACTCAAAAGGATCGAAGATATGCCATGTATCTTTTGTGACTGCAATGCTATGAAACTAGAAATTGACCACAAGAAAAAGTCTGGAAACACGAATATGTGGACGTCAAATAACATGCTACTATACAATGAATGGGTCCACCAAGAAATCCAAGAGGAAATAAAATCAAAGAGAAAATTTAAAAATACATGGACATAAATTAAAATGAAAACACAGTGGTACAAAATCTTTGGGATGCAGCAAAAGCTATTCTAAGATAGAAAATTAGAGCAATACCTTGTATACGTACCTCAAGAAGCAAGTAATATATTGCTTGTCTAACTCAAGAAGCAAGGAAAATCTCAAACCACCTAACCTTACACCTAAAGGAGCTAGAAAAATAAGAACAAGTTAAACCCAAATCCAGTGGAAGGAAGAAGAAAATAAAGATTAGAGCAGAAATTTTTAAAAAATACAAAAATAGAACAGACCAGTGAAACCAGTTTAATATTTGCAAATCAATGTGATATGTCACAATGATAAGAGAAAGGATTAAAAATCATATGATCATTTCAATACATATAGAAAAGGCATTTTGACAAAGTACAATGTTGATTCATTAAAAAAAAAAAAAAAAAAGCCCTCAATAAAGTAGGCTTAGAAGGAACACATACCCCAACATAACAAAGGCCATACATGAAAAACCCACATCTAACATCATACTCAAAGGTGAAAAATGGAGAGCTTTCCCCTCAGGGTAAGGAGAAAAGAAAGACAAGGATATCCACCTTCACCACTTTTATTCAACATAGTAGTAGAAGTCCCAGCTGTAGCAATCAGACAAGAAGAAGAAATAAAAGGCATCCAAACTGATAAGGAAGAAGTAAAACTTTCACTACATGATACTATATAGAGAAAACCCTAAAGATTCCACCAAAAAACTGCTTAGAACTGATAAAAGAATTCAGTAGAGTCACAGGATAAAAATCAATATACAGAAATCTGTCTCATGTCTATACCAACCCAATGTCCACCAAGAGATGAATGGACAGAGAAGATGTGATAATATATATGCAACAGAATATCACTCAGCAATAAGGAAGAATGATACTTTCCATTTGGAACAACATTAATGGATCTGGAGGATACAATGCTAAGTGAAGGAAGTCAGAGAAAGACAAATACCATATGGTTTCACTCATGTGAAGAATTTAAGAAACAAAACAAATGAACAAGGAAAAAAATAGACAAACCAAAAAACAGATCCTTACCTATAGAGATGGTTACCAAAGGGCAGGTGGGGGGATGGGAGGGGACTTGTGTGAAATAGGTGAAGGGGATTAAGAGTATGTTTATCATGATGAGCACTGAGTAATGTATAGAATGGCTGAATAACTCTATTGTACATCTGAAACTAATATAACACTGTATATTAACTCTACTAGAATTTTAAAAAATAAAAAATGTATCATCCAAAATACACAAAGAATTCTTAAAACCCAAGAAGAAAATAGTACAACTAAAAAATAGGTCAAAAACCTTAATAGACACCTCACCAAAGATAATACGTAGATTGCAAATAAGCGTGTGAAAAGATACTCCACTCCACGAAGGTAATCAAGGAAATGCAAATTAAGTTAACAATGAAATACCACAACACACCTCTAAGAACGGGGAAAATCAGAACACGGACAACAGCAAATGCTGGTGAAGATGTAGAGCAACAATCACTCTCATTCATTACTGGTCAGAATGCAAAGGGGTATTGCTACTTTGTAAGACAATTTGGCAGGATTCTACAGAATTCATACACTCTTGTCATGCCATCCAGCAATCATGCTCCTTAGAATTTACCCAAAGGAGTTAAAAACTTATGTCCCTACACAAACCTGCACACAAACGTTTACAGCAACTTTATTCACAATTTGTCAAATTTCGGATGCAACTAAATTGTCCTTTAATAGGTGAATAAACTGTGGTATATCCACATAATGGAATATTATTCAGTGATAGAAAGAAGTGGGTTATCAAGCCGTGAAAAGACATAGAGAATCTTAAATATATATTTAAGCTAATCTGAAAAGACTACATATTGTAGAATTCTAACCATATGACATTTCAGAAAAGGCAAAACTATGGAGACAATAAAAATATCAGTGGGTGGCAGGGACTGTGGGTGAGGCTGAATAGGTGGAGCACAGAGGACACTTAGGACAGTAAAACTATTCTGCATGATAATACAGGTTTTGAGTAATTATGATTATGTCCATATAATTTCATCTACTACAATAAATGTGCCTCTCTGGTAGGAGAAGTTGATAATGGGGAGGCTATGCATGAGTGTGGGCAGGAGGGATATGGGAAATCTCTGTACCTTCTTCTCAATTTTGCTGTAAACTTAAAACTCTTCTAGAAAGTGTAAGGTCTTTTAAAAAAAAGTACAGCTGAGCAAATTGAAAGATATCCAACATTCTTTGAAAAGAAGACTCAGTGTCAAGAAGAGGTCAATTCTCTGAAGTTAGTTCACATACATGACACAATTCCAATGAAAACACCATTCAGTCCTTTTCTGGGGGCAGATAACTCAGCTACAAAGTTTATGCAGGAGAATTAGCAAGCAAAAATTTCCAGGAAAACTTAAAAAAAAATTAATGTTGGGGAAAGCGTGAGAATGGCTGACATGTTAAAATATTACGTAAACTTCTACAGTCAAAATAGTATGCACTGATTATGAAGAGAGAGAAACAAATATATAGAACAGAAAAGAATATCCAGAAATAGGGTGCACCTGAGTGGCTCAGTTGGTTGGGCGTCCGACTTCGGCTCAGGTCATGATCTCACTGTTCGTGGGTTCGAGCCCCACGTCGGGCTCGGTGCTGGCAGCCAGCTCAGAGCCTGGAGCCTGCTTCAGATTCTGTGTCTCCCTCTCTCTCTGACCTTCCCCTGCTCATGCTGTCTCTATCTCTCTCTTAGAAATAAATAAAAAAACATTAAAAAAAAAGAATATCTAGAAATAGATCCAAGTACATATGAAAATTCAGAATAGGATAAACAACATCTCATACCGGTGCCGTGAGGGGAAATGATGAAGTTACCAAGTTGAAACAGCAGAGTAAAAACAGGGAAAAAGATATAATAGGTATGGACTGGACCACTCACGTGGTATATGAAGACTAATTCCACAGAAGCGTAGAGATCCGATTATAAAAAATAAACTCACACAAGTGTCTTCATTAATTAATTATGAGAAAAATTGATAAGTTTGGGCACATTAAAAAAAACCTTTACTGGACAAAAAGCATCAGTGGTAAAATAAAATGTCAAGTGACTAACATGGGAAAATATTTGTAGATTAAATAATAAAGAATGGTAACCTGTAGTATATAAAGGCTTTCTCAAAATTAAGACTAACAAATCAATAGAAAAACAAGCAAATGATATGACCGGCCAGCTCACAGAATCAATGGCTCTAATCATATGAAAAGATGTTCCATCATGCTTCTAATGAGGTGAATGCAAAGTTAAATATAATGTGATTCCACTTGTCACCTCTCAGGTTGTCAAAAACCCAAAGACAATTACCAGGCTCTCACCAAGGGAACATTTATATGTTGCTTGTGGGAAGGCAAAGAGGCACAGCATATCACCAGGGAGGGAAATCTGGTGCTCCCTGCTGAAACGGACAATGCATTTACCTTTTAACAAAGCAATTATTCTGGGAATCTATTTTGAAGATACACTGTAAAACATATGAAATGCCATACGAACAGCTTATGCAGTATAATGCTCATCGTAACAGCAAAAGGCTGGAATGTATCCAAATAGCTATCAATAAAGGACTCATTGCATAAATTATAGTACAGCCACAAACGGAGAGCCATGCTGCCAAAAAAGAAGACAACCTTTTGTGAGTTATCTTCATGGTATATTATCAAATGACAAAAATATACGGGTAGAACAAAGTGTACTGCATTCTCTCTTTATAAAAAATGTAGGGTATGCATCTACATGGTTGCTTCATAAAGAAACAATGTAAGGATAACCCACAAGCTAAAACAGAGGTTTCCTCAAGAGGAAGGAAGATAACAGAAGGAGACAGAGAGATGGCAAGATTTTCCTTCTGGACTTAGCTGTGTGTACAGTAATGACCGGAGCTGCCCTAGCCAGCTTCCAACCAGGACAGGGGCTATGCAAAGAATGGTCACAGTACACACCGAAGATGACAGAGCACACACAGAAGACTCTGGGTCCCCCATGATGTTAGAGCCAATGAATTAATTCAACATCAAAACTGCCTTACTCGCTGACTTTTATTCTGCTACATAACAGGCGAGGTTATCTTTTCTGTGACTTGAAGCCAGAGCATATTGATGCAGTCGTATACTAGTTGTTGCGACAAATTAGGCAATTCATGAAAAAAGTTCTTTACTAGCACATCTCACATGGTAAACATTTAATAATTAGTAGCTAATGTTGTTATCCACTTCCCTATTTTCCAGCCCCATCACCAGATTCTTATCATCATCATCATCATCATCATCATCATCATCTCCTCAGTATCACTGACATCTTCTTTCCTTCATCCTTGCTGCTATCCGTTCTGTAACATCTCTCCTTCAGTACCCAGGAGTATCCTCATTGCTTATCTGATCATACAATGAACCTGCCTTTCTGCTCCTGCACAACTAAAACTCTTAATGTCTTTGTTCTTGGGATCAAAGGTAAAAATCTTTAGCAGGGCCCACAGCAGTCTATCACAGCCTGTCCTCTGCTTAGCTCTTCAGCCACACTGTCTATTACTTTTTCCTTTGATCTCTGTATTCCAGTTATGCTTATTTCAGTTCCTGAAATGCATGTTGCTCCTACACACCACAGAGCCTTTGCATGTGCTGTCTCCACTATCCAGAATTCATCCCAATCATCCTTTTTCTTTTGCTGAATTTGCTCCTACTCACCCTTCAGCTAAAGCATATCTTCGGGGAAGACTTTCCAAAATCCCCTGTCCAAATCAAGTTTCTCTGTTATATACTTTCGTAGAAAGTTTCTTTCTTTATATTTACTATAAATTATTAGTGTGATCTCAAGAAGATAGAGATTTCTTATCCATTCTGCCATATGGCAGATTATTCCTTCTTCCTCACTGCACATTCAAAAGGAAGGGGGATGGAAATTTAGCACATTATTTTCCCAAATATTTCTTGACTGCTCAAGAAGTAAACATTTTAGGGCACCTGTATTGTTCATTGGTTGAACATGTGACTCTTCATTTTGACTCAGGGCATAATCCTAGGGTTGTGAGATCAAGCCTGGCATCGGCCTCCTCACTGAGCATGGAGCTTGCTTAAGATTCTCAATCTCTCTCTCTCTGCCCCCTTCCCAGCTCATGCTCTCTAAAACTTAAAGAGAGAGAGAGAAAGAGAGAGAGAGAGAGAGAGAAATTTTAGTCCATAGAGGATGCATAACAGAACATCATAGGGAATGGGGACTTGAGAGTTAGACCTTCATTTGGACTTCTGCTCCTGATGAGCTCTTTGACCCTGGGGAGTTATCTCTGAGCCTCAGCATTTTTCTCTATTCAATGTGGACAATGCACATGGTAAAGATTTGCCATTATTTTGTAGCAGGCTGACAGAGTACCTAGTAGGTGCTTTTATGAGAATTCTCTCTCTCCTATATTATTACATCTTGCCTTTATTTGATGTCTATCCCCAGGCCAATCCTCAGAAAAGTTTTCCAAAGTAGCTCCATCCATGGTTCAACCTAGTGCTTTCCCTCCAAACTCATGAGTCCCCCTCACAGGATTCCTGTACCTGCTCTTTCAAGGCACAGCAATACTCTGTGGCCCTGAGGTGCCTAATAAATGCTGGTTATGTTGTTATCGAATCTCTCAAAACCACCTGACATGCTCAAAATGCCTTTGATTTGGAAATTCTCTTTTGGAAATAGAAAAAAAAAAATTAGAAAGTCGCCTTTTAAAAACTGTTTCCTTGGGGCACCCGGGTGGCTCAGTCAGTTACATGGCCGACTTCAGCTCAGGTCATGATCTTGTGGTTCGTGAGTTTGAGCCCCGCGTCAGGCACTATGCTGACAGTTTGGAGCCAGGGCCCTGCTTTGGATTTTGTGTCTCCCTCTCTGCCCCTCCCCCACTCATTTGTGTTCTCTCTCTCTTTCAAAAATAAACATTAAAAAAAAACAAAAAAACCCACCCTATTTTCTTATGACATCATGCTTTATCTGTCATTGGCACTGGCATCCACACTGACACTTTTTTTTTTTTTTTTTTCTTAACCTGACATCTTAAAAATAAGTGAGGGCCACTGGGTGGCTCAGTCAGTTAAGCATCAGACTCTTGATGTCAACTCGGGTCATGATCTCATGGTTCGTGAGTTTGAGCCCCTGCATCAGGCTATGTGCTGAGCATGGAGCCTGCTTGGGATTCCCTCTCTCCCTCTCTCTATCCCTCCCCTGCACGCTTTCTCTCTCTAAATAAATAAACATTTAAGAAAAAAATGGGAATGATCTTTAGAGTCAGCAGAAAGGAGACATGATGTGGCATGAAAATAGAAGCTTCCTCTTCTGTTTTCCCAGTTTCCTACCCCCTGGATGAACTTCCCCTAAACATTTACAAACTAAAGCTCCCATGCGTATCACACATGATCTGTTGTGGCAGGCATAACAGCATTAATACACGGCTGCATTTGATGAGTCCTTTTTCTTGCCTTTCCTCTTTATAAGCGGGGACTCACACCTGGTCTTGGACCTGGATTCCAAAACAGTGAATGTAGGTAAGTCATTTCTCCTCATCTGTAAAAGGAAGGATGCTTAGAGATGCAAGATCCCGCGTGAACAGGGAGTTTGTTCATTGCCCATCTTTTAGCAGGGGCTGGCATTTCCTGCCTCCTGGAGAAGGCAAGAAGCAGATTCCCTGGAGCCTCTAGGAGGCAACAGCACTGTTGACACCTTGCTTTTAGCCACTTATGACTCCTTTTAAACTCCTAATGCCCAGAATTGTAAGAGAACACACTGCATTGATTTAAGCCACTAAATGTGTGCGAACCTGTCACAGCAACAATAGGAAACTAGCGTTATCCATGGTCCCATGTACCCCGCAGATTATAGGGTCGTGTGGAGCCTCCTTCCTCTCCATCCCAGGTTCCAGCTTTTGCCTGTGGGGTTATCTTAAATCAAATGCACTTTAAGATGCAGATGTTAATAACACCCAGCAGATGGCACGGAGCGCCACGGGAACAGATGGGGAGAAAAGAAAGAAAAAGTAAAAGGAAATGAGGTCACAAAGAAGGTCTAATTATGGCATTATTATCTATAGGAGTTAGGGAGGGGCAGCAGTAGTGTGGCAGCGGCTGTCGGGGCAATACCAGACATTCTCTAGATGGAAAATGTCAAGGGCAACCCAGATACCCAGGGCTAATTTAAAAAGACTTCTGCTGGAGGGTGCTTGGGAAAGAATTTTTTCTTAAAGAGAGATGGGGGAGGAAAGGACCTTTCCTTCCTTTTATTCCTGTTTGGCGTGCTTGATGTGAGGACATACCACATGAAACTGCTGCAGCCATTTTGGGTCCATGAGGAAGTGGCCAAGAGAATTCAAGAGAGGGCAACCCAGTGTTCTTACAGCAGTGAGCCTTGGAATCAGCCCTGGGGATGCACATTTCCAAGCTTCATTTTACGTAGGCAATGGAATATCTATATTAATATCACTTGTGGTCAAAAGCATTATAACTAAAATATGACTTTAAAAACATAAGATTTGTCTTCTTTTTTTTTCCCTTAACTATTTTTATTTATTTTTGAGAGAAAGAGAGACAGAACATGAGCAAGGGAGGGGCAGAGAGACAGGAGACACAGAATCTGAAGCAGGCTCCAGGCTCTGAGCTGTCAGCCCAGAGCCCGACACGAGGCTTGAACTCATGAACCTCAAGATCACGACCTGAGCTGAAGTCAAACGCTCAGCCAACTGAGCCACCCAGGTGTCCCAGATTTGGCTTCTTAATCCATCTAGACTACACGCTAGTCATCTGATCTCAAAAGTCAAGTGTTTTCTGAGAAATGACTTTGCTCTGCTTTTGGGGGCAGGGGGACAAAAAAAAATTCAGATATGATCCCTGGACTCAAGAAATTGTATCTATCAAGGGAAGAGCAACATATTCTATTGCAGAAATTCTACCAGAAGAATACATTAAATCTTTTTTTTAGAAAGAAGGGGTTCAAAGGACCAAGAGTGTGGAGAAAGAATAAGCCACCGAATAGGTATACTGAACACCCAGGCATACCACAGGAAGGATGGGGAGAGAAATTTAAACCAACAATAAAGCTTCCAAGAAACAAAACTCAGTCTGATTTTTATCACACACCAACAATTCTAAATAATGTCAATGATCAAAT
This sequence comes from Crocuta crocuta, assembly GCF_008692635.1. Classification (NCBI taxonomy): domain Eukaryota; kingdom Metazoa; phylum Chordata; class Mammalia; order Carnivora; family Hyaenidae; genus Crocuta; species Crocuta crocuta. The sequence continues at coordinate 9,661,609 of NW_027529428.1, read as the reverse complement.
ACCCCTCCTGGAATTGAGTCAAAGTTGTACATAATTCTTTAATTGCCATTGGGTTTTAGTAATATATACTCTTGCTTGAAATTATTACATTTTTATTGTTTATGCTATCATAAACATGTAGACTTGATTATACATTCATTTCAAGACCAAGTTTTTTTATGATTTAGAATCATTTGCTTTGTGATTTCTTCCCCTCAAATTATCCAAGTCAAATCAGATAATTTTCACTTGAGGTCAATACTATTGTCCCATTTCAGAAACTTAGAAACCTAGGGTGATTGGCTTTTGGAAGTTAAAGTGAATTAGCCAGCTTTGGAAGCAGCAATATTTTTCTTCCAATATACTGTTCCATCTGTTTAGCATTTATGTAGACAAATAGAATATACACGCAGATATGCAAAAGTAGATGTTTAATCTAGTAGACGTTTCTTCAGATATCTGGTATTAGAAAAAACCTAACACCTCAATAGAGCACATGTCATATTTACCCCACAAGGAGAATCCTAGCCAATGGTGGATCAGTATCTTTCAATAGAAATTTCTGGATGATAGAAATTTTCTATATCCCTACTGTATCTTTCCAATATGGTAGCCTCTAGCTACATGTGAGTCTTGGACACTTAAACTATAACTAGCATGACTGAGAAACTAGAATTTTCATTTAGTTTTAATTAATTTATATTTAACTTTAACTTATTGAAGAGTACCGAACAGATCATAGGTCTTATTAGTCTCAGAGATGAATAAATGGGTAAAAAAAGATGTGGTATATATGTATACAACAGAGTACTTTTTAGGATAAATGGATAAAAAAGATCTTACACACACACACACACACACACACACTATATTCTTCAACCATAAAAAGAAGGAAATCGTGCCATTTATGACAACATGAATGAACCTAGAAAGCATTTTGCTAAGTAAAATAAGTCAGAGAAAGACAAATACTATACTATCTCACTTAGTATATGGAATCTAAAACACTGAACAGGGGCACCTGGGTGGCTCAGTCAGCTGGGCATCTGACTTTGGCTCAGGTCATGATCTTATGGCTTGTGACTTCAAGCCCCGCACTGGGCTCTGTGCTGAGAGCTCAGAGCCTGGAGCCTACTTTGGATTCTGTGTCTTCCCCTCTCTCTGACCCACCCCCACTCACATTCTGTCTCTCACTTCCTCAAAAAAAAAATTGAAAAAAATTTTTTAAAAACTGAGCAAAATCAAATTCATGGGTACAGAGAAGAAATTGGTGGTTGCCAGAAGTGAGGGATGAAGGGGGGGAGGGGAATGAATGAAATCAGTGAAGGTGAAAACATTTTTAATTACAAAAAAGTAAAATGCAAAGGTTTGCAATCTTTGTTGGTGCAAGCCTAGCAAAAATTCCCAGTTTCCTTATCAACAAAGCTGAAAATACTATTTTGGCTTCCATGAGAGCAGTTTCTGAGAGATGTTATTTAAAATAATGGTAGGAACACATGTGGACACTTGGCTTTTTTATTTTTAAATCCTCAGCTCATTTCTTCTTCCTTCATATGCTGTTTTTTCATACTTTTTCAAATTTAGTTGTATTCAGCTCAAACGTCACCGTATCTGTAATCCCCCTCCCCACCAGCTGGGGATGGAAATCCACCTCAAAGAGCTTTTTAAAAAAGTGGAACAGTATTATATGTCCATTAAGTTCAAGTGAAATCATATGGACTCAGAAAAATCAACACAACAATGATGCACGAGAACAGCAACAAACAAGAACTGGGATGTATTATTTAAATACAAAATATCCCCTAAACTTAAGTCAAATACCTGAACTCATGCTTAATTCAAGTATGATCTGTTCTATCCCTTTATCTACTTTTCAAAGATAATTTTCACTTCATGTAATTTTTTCATTTCTTGCTGAATTTTGAGCATAGGCTCTGAGTAAGATGTGACTTTGATGTACTCTGTTTGATGTAGATAGGAGTTGAAATATACTCCACATTTGGAAAATTCTGCTCGTTCTTCCATTTCTTGTGTCCTTTTCTTTCTAAGGTCTCTAAATTCCCCAATATTTCATAAATATTATTTCTGATGTGAAATTGCCATAGAGATTAGATCCTAATGGCTAATTCTGGTATTTTTTGAAACTTGAAAGCCAGAGACAAGTATATATGGTACATTAACTGCCACAAGTCAGAATATGTACTCTCACATATAAGGTTATATGTGGATAAAAACACAGACATAAATCACTGTGAACAATGAAAACTTTAAAAGTAGAACTGATGAAAAAAAGATCAAAGATGTTCTTACTGCTATTATCATTCTGAGGATATATTCATGCATACACAAGAGTTGTTATTAATCTAGTAATCTATCAGCTGGAACTTTCATTTAAGTGATCTCTGCACACCAACAGAACAAAGTCTAATTATCTGCTGAATTGTGAAAAGCCTTTGAAGTGCTAAAAATTTTTAACACTATATTAAAATATTCATATATTTTAAATTGTACTAAAATTTTCTTTCATGAATAAGTATTATCTTGTATGTCATATAAATAACTAATCAAAAAATAAAAATACTCCAACTGTGAGTATTGTCTCCCAGATGCCAGACCTGGGATTAGTGCATTCACTGACAAATGTGTTATCATTCCATAGAGAAGTTAGAAAAATAAAGACATAAATGACTGATTCTGTAATAATGCTTTTTGAGATTTTTTTTTGGTTTTAAAATATCTGTTCTTGACATGGGCAAATTTATATTAGCCACTGAGATTCTTCCAAGTCTAGACTTAGAGAATCAGAATGTCTTGGTGGAGGGCCTAGAAATTACCATGCTTAACAAGTTTTCAACTGATCAAATACATCCTAATATTCGAGAACCACAAGTATGGAGTCAAGTGTGCAGGCTTTAAAGCCAGACACTCAAAAGTTTGAAATCTTGCCTTGTCATTTTCTGAATGACCTAAGATGCTTTACTTAAAGTCTCTTGGCCTTCGTCATCTTAACTACTAATTGGAAGTGTTGTTAGGAGAGGAGAAAATGTTAATCAATGTGAAGTTTCCAACAGCACCTGGCCTGGAATAGATACCCGCCTAGTTCTCTTCCATACCCTGTAGATGCTAAGTATCTACCATGCTATATCTTGCATATGCATATTTTGATAGACAGAATTGTAAGATGGTCCCCCCAAATTCCTGACCACTGATTACTGAATTAAACACAAACGTAGGTACTGCTGTGGAGGAATTTTGCTTATGTAATTAAAGTCCCAAATCTGTTGATGTTAAGAGAAGATTACTCTGGTGGGCCTGACCTAATCACATAAATCCTTTTTCTTTTCTTCTTTTAGTTGGTTATGTTTTTGCTTTTTAAATTTTTGGGGTTTTTTTGGTTTTTGGGGGGGGAGAAAAGTGACTTTATTCTGCTACTAGTTGTAGGCTTTTTATGACAGGAAAATGTCCTAAGTTTAGTTCTTGACTTTCATAATGTAAGTTGACCAGAGCTTATATTCTGTTATATGTTCATGTTTTGTCTTCTACCTGGTGATCTGTATAATTTCTTCCATGTAATTAGAGTATAAACCTTTCTTTTGGGTTTAAATAACTTATTTTGAAGGTTTTAATGTACTCTCGCTTCTTTCCCTATTAGATGACACCTGGTGACATGTCTTGGACCTTTTTCTGTTATTGAATTTGCTTTCTTCTTTTTCTTTTCTTTCTCTTTTAGCATAGTTGACACACAATGTTACATTAGTTTCAGATATACAAGTGATTTGACAAGTTCATACATTAACCTATGTTCACTCCAAGAGTAGCTACTATTTGTCCCATTACATCACTATTACAGTATCACTGACTGTATTCTTAATGCTTTTTTTAAACATATTTTTAAATGTTTATTTATTTTTGAGAGAGGGAGGCAGAATGTGAGCGGGGTAGGGGCAGAGAGAGAGGGAGACACAGAATCTGAAGCGGTCTACAGGCTCCAAGGTGTCAGCACAGAGCCCAATGCAAGGCTTGAACCCACAAACTGTGAGATCATGACCTGAGCCAAAGTTGAATGCTTAACTGACTGAACCACCTAGATGCCCCTTAATGCTCTGCTTTGTATTCCCATGCCCTACTCATTCCATAACTGTAAGCCTGTATTTCCCTTTCCCCTTTACTCATTTTGCCTATCCATATCCCCCTTCCCACTGGCAACCCTTAGTTTATTCTCTCTATATATAGTTCTCATTCTGCTTTTTCATTCATTTTTTTTAGATTCCTTTTATCCGTGGAGTCATATAGTACTTGTCTCTCTCAGTCCAACTTATGACATAATCTCACCCTTTTTATGACTGCATGATATCCCATTGTGTGTGTGTGTGTGTGTGTGTATGTGTGTGTACCACATCTTCCTTATTTGTCTACTGATGGACACTTAAGTTGCATCCATGTCTTGAATGGAATAATGTAAATAATGCTGCAATAAACATAGAGGTTCATGTATCTTTTTGAATAAGTGTGTTTTTATTTTCTCTGGGTAAATATCTAATAGTAGAATTACTGGATCATGCAGTATTTTATTTTTTAATTTTTGAGGAACCTCTACACTGTTTTCTACAAGTGATCATGCCAGTTTACATTCCCATGAGGGTTCCTTTTTCTCCACATCTTCATCAATCCTTGTTATTTCTTGTCTTTTTGACTCTAGCTATTCTAATAAGTGTGAGGTGGTATCTAACAGTGGTTTTGATTTGTATTTTCCTGACAACTAGTGATGTTGAACATCTTTGTACATGTCTATTGGCCAACTGTATATCTTCTGTCTCTATTAATCAGATTGTTTGTTTTTTGAGGCATCTGGGTGGCTCTGTCAGTTAAACATCCAACCTAGGCTCAGGTCATGATCTCATGGTTCACAGGTTCAAGTCCTGGGTCGGGCTCTGTGCTGACAGCTCAGAGCCTGGAGCCTGCTTTGTGGATTCTGTGTCTCCCTTTCTCTTTGCCCTTCCTCCACTCACACTCTGACTCTCTCTCTCTCTCTCTCTCTCTCTCAAAAATAAATAAAACATTAAAAAAAGATTGATTTTTTGGTGTTGAGTTTTTAAAAAAAATTTTTAATGTTTTTATTTATTTCTGAGAGAGAGAGACAGCATGAGCAGGGGGAGGGTCAGAGAGAGAAGGAGACACAGAATCTGAAGTAGGCTCCAGGCTCTAAGCTAGCTGTCAGCACAGAGCCGACACAGGGCTCGAATCCACAAATTGTGAGATCATGACCTGAGCCGAAGTTGGATGCCCAACCAACTGAGCCACCCAGGCACCCTGTGTTGAGTTTTATAAATTGCTAAAACGTTCATATTACCCAAAGCCATCTAGATGCAACGCAACCCCTATCAAAATACTGATAGCATTTTTCACAAAACCAGAACAAATAATACTAAAATATGTATGGAATCACAAAAGATCCTGAATAGCCAAAGCAATCTTGAGAAAGAAGGAATAAGCCGGAGGAATCAGAGTAGATTTCAAGATATGCTACACAAAGCTGCAAAACAGTATGGTACAGGCACAGAAATAGATACACAGATCAATAGAACAGAATCAAAACGCCAGAAATAAACCCATGATTATATGGTCAATTAATCTGTGACAAAGTAGGCAAGGATACATAATGGTGAACAGGCAGACTTTTTATAAATGGTGCTGGAGAAACACTGCACAGCTACATGCAAAAGAATGCAACTGGACCACTTTCCTACACCATACACAAAAACAAACCAAAATGGATTAAAGACCTGAGTGTGAGACCTGAAACCATAAACTCTAGAAGTGAGTACAGGTAGTCATTTCTCTGACTTTGGCCATAGCAACATTTTTCTAGCTATGTCTCTTGAGGCAAGGGAAACGAAAGCAAAAATAAACAATTGGAATTGCATGAAAATCAAAGGCTTCTATACAACAAAGGAAGCCATCAACAGAACAAGACAAGCTACTGAATGTGAGAAGATATTTGCCAATGATATATGTGATAAGGGTTACTATCCAAAATATATAAAGAACTTCTGCAGCTCACAAGAGCCCTTCATAAGCAGAGGAGAAGTCAGACAGACGCACACGGGCAGGCCTGGAAGAAAGTCAACACCCATGTTATGAACTGCCACAGGGCCACATGGCGAGGACCGGGGAGTGGCCTTTAGTTGCTCAGATCAGTCCCCAAACTGACAGCCCACAAAGGGAACCTTAGTCCTTCAACTACAAGGAAATGAATATGCCACAATGGAAGGAGCTTAGAGGAGATCTTTCCCTAGTTGAGTCTCCAGATAAGGATGCAGCTGGCTGACATCTTGATTTCAACTTTGCCATATCCTGAGCTGAGAACTCAGTCATGCTACATCAAAATTCTGACCTACTCAACTGTGAGATGAGAAATGGGTGTTGTCTTGAGTCTCCGGCTTTGTGACAGTTTTTTACATGGCCAAAGAAGAAAATACATAGACTCTGATTACACTAAATGATTACATTTTTAAAAGGTAACATTATTTGAAGAATAAATTCTTCCTCTTGCTTTTTTGGCCACACACCTATGTGTGTATCTATAATATAAATATGAAGTGACAGCTCTTATCTTCCAAGGACAAATGGAAGGAAAACGACATATCTACTATTTTGACATATCACCAAGGACTACGTAAATGCACATCTCTTTCACTCCATCTCCTTTAGTTTGTTATAAATGCCCTACAGTGAAATAACTTTCCATCTTGCCCACAGACTTAGCTAAGAGTCTAGAAACAACAGCAACTGAACTTTTAACTTGGAGAAACAGCAATCCTCAAAGGTTTACAACTGTGAAGAGTTTTCTCCCTTATTACTATTGTTGACTTTTTTCTTTTCTTAGTCCTTCCGTATGGTTATGGGGGAGGGGCTGGCCCTTTCTGCCCTTCTGACCTGGACCAAGATCAAGACTTTCTTTGAAAATCTTGAGGCTTCAATAATAACAGTAAGCTTTATATGTTGTTCAAACTAAATCCCAATTGGTTTGAGTTGTTTGAATGAGGAACTTAGACTAGTAACTGTATCTTCTAATGTGTTTCAAATAAAAATAAATCATCTCTAGTCTCCCTAAAGTCTGATCTAACAGAAGCATCATGATTTCTTTCTCCTTTTTACAACCTAAAAGAACAGTATGTAGGAATTTCCACTGGTGTAGGAGGCATGTGTACATTTCACACATAGACAACAGCACCTACCATTTACTGAGCAATTTGATTCCAGACCCTACTGTCAGTGCTTTAGGTGTTTTAATTTAACTGTGATAACATCTGTCTGAGAAAGGTACCAAAGTTTCTAATCTTATGCTTCCTGCACAATGAGGAAACTACAGAGTATTTAAATAACTTGGCCCCAATCTCATGGCTGGTAAGTGGAGGAGTAGGGAACCCAGAAACTCTGGCATTCCCACCGTGTCCTTAACACCTATTTCAAGACAAGAGGTATTATTCTTCTCAGACCACTAATCTACTGCTTGCAAAGTGTAGCATTCAGTTGAAGACACAGGACCTTCATGTCAAAGCAGGTTTTCCCTGCCTGGAGAAGCAGAATGCACAGGCGTGAGACAGAGAGACACCTAAAACAACAGTGATTGAGTCCAAACCTCTCCCTCTCCTTCACCACTGCTACTGGCAAGAAAAATGAAGAATAAGAAAGCCTGCTTCAAACCTTCTGCCTAGAGCCTAGAAAATTCAATAAGGCACCATAAAACAGACAGGACAATTTAAGAGTTTATAACAAGATAGAAGCTTTCAGTTCAAGTTATGAGATAAATAGGTCTTGAAAGGTAACTCCCTGGATCCCTGTTCCTTTATAAGATGTACTTGGGTCCAAAACACTCTGTGCTTGAAATGTCAGGGTTGCAATAAAGGAGGCACAATACACTCCTCTCAGTCCTGAGCCATTTGTTACTGTCGAGGATGTCAGGATGTTCAACTGTGTGTGCGCGCATGTGTGTGTTGTGTGTGTACATATTTAAAAACAAAACAAAGCCATAAGATGCACAGAAAGCATTTCTTTTCCTGGAAGAACAGATTTTAGAACGACTCCGTTTTCTTTCCACTGTGGTCCACATGAGCTCGGAAAACAGAACTAGCACTGAGTGTATTTCTTCAGCAGCACTGTGTCTCTGTAGCTTGCCTACCTCCAAGTTCTGTAAATTAAGTTACACCTTAAATAAGGTAAAGGGGTGACTACTGGTAGGAGACCTGTGATGAGTCACTTCTGATATAAATAAATGCCTGTTAAGTGTTCTAATTCAGAAAAAAAAATAAATGTTCTGATTTGGAAGTGAACATGTGCCACATTTGTTCTAAAGGAAAGTGCTCAGCTCATGCTTCCTTATCTCTCAGGGGAGCTCTGCTGATGTATGTCTAACTGCGTTCTCTGTGTCCAGCCACACAGCACCCACTCTTACTCCGTCCCACCTCAAGTTCATCTCCTGTATCACCTCGAGCAGGGGCTCTTAATCTGAATAGAATTCAGTGGTTCATCAACCTGGATTTTTAAAAAATCTGCATTTCCAGGAATATCTAACTGAAATTTCACATTTCTTTCTGTCAGAACTGGAGACATCAGGGGTGCCTGGGTGGCTCAGTCAGTTAAGCCTCTGACTCTCGATTTTCGCTCGGGTCTTGATCTCACAGTTCGTGGGATGAGCCCCGTGTTGGGCTCTACACTGACAGTGTGGATCCTGCTTGGGATTCTCTGTTTCTGTCTCTCTGCCCCTCCCCTGTTTGCTCACTCACTCTCTCTCTTTCAAAATAAATAAATAACATATATATTTTTTAAAAAAGAATGGAAACAACAAACCTCAGTATTATTTGTAGTAGCAGTGACTTTGGCACCAAACACAATACAGACACTTTCCTATCTCATAGCTGCAGTAAACACGCCCAACTATCATGTATGCTCGCCACCAGTCACCGCTATTATAGTTACTGGACTTGCTGCTGGATCCTGTTATTTAATACATTTAATAAAGAAGCATCTACGTTACTGTATCACAAACTTATGTTTTCTACATTTGGATCACTGTATTTTAATGTAATTGGTCTCCTTTGAAATTCTATGTGTCTTTTTTTTTAATCCTGAGATGAGACCTCTTGGCTTTCCTAAACTGCTAAAAGGGAGTCCCACAGGTACATACACACATACAAATTAAGAACCTCTGCTCTGGATCTTTCTTTTTTTTTTAAGTTTATTTATTTTTGAGAGAGAATGTGGGAGGGAGAGGGGAAGAGAGAGCACCAGCATATACGCACCAGCAAGCTGGGGAGGGACAGAGAAAGAGGGAGACAGAGAATCCCAAGCAGGTTCTGTGCTGTCAGTGCCTCCCACAAATTGTGAGATCATGGCCTAAGCCAAAATCAAGAGTCAGATACTCAACCGAATGACCCATCCAGGAGCTCCTAGATTGTTCTAAAATAAAACTTTCCTAAGTCACACCCCTAAACTTTCTTACTGGTACCAGGTCATCTTCCTAGTAGTGTTCAAATCCTTTGTGGTCCACATAAAGCCTTTCATGATCTCGGTCTCCCTCCACTGCCTTCTACCTGTGTGCTGATGCTTGTGCTCTGAAATTCATCTGTTCCAAACTGTTTCAAGCTTCCACATGCAATGAACCATCACTAATCTCTTTTGTCCCTGAATACAGTTCACTCTGATCAAAATGTCTCTCCCTGACTACTAGTGAACTCCTACGCATCCTGCAAGACCCAGTGCAAGGTCACCTCCTTGAGATACTGTGACATAAGGACCCTTCATCCCTTCCAGACTCATTGTGGTCACTTGTTCCTTTGCTGCACTCCTGCACATGCCACCTGCGTTTTAGCACCTAACACACGGCATCAGGTTGCATACATATAGGTCTCATTAAGGGGTTGTGAGTGTGGCAGCTCTTTGAACCATCTGTTCTACAATGGTGCCCTGCACACTGTGCATGAACTTGAGTGTTGTCCACAAACACTACATGAAAAAGTGAATCTTGAGTTAGCCCAAACTGTAGTTCTGTGGTCAGTGTAGGAGTCTCAATGGAGGTAGAAGTAAGGCTAATTTGTCTTGCTAATAGCTTCTTTGTGAAGTAGAGCTGTTAAATTCCAAATATTAGTGCTGAATTCTCCCAGCACCTCTGGTTGGATTAATTTATATCTTCAAAATGCACCTAAGGAAAATTCTCCTATGGTAAAACGAGTCACAAGTCAACAGTTTAACTCTTCATGCTATCTCCAAGTGGTGTCTCCTCCTAAAAAATTAGAGTCCTTTTTATATACATCATTTGTTCATCTGCTCATTCACTCACTCAACAACTATTTCCAAGAGTCTATGACCTTCCTGGCACTACCTGGGGGCTCAGCAGTGAATGAGTCAAACACTGTCTCTGCTCTCATGAAGCTTACAATGTAGGGCGGTGCTGTCAGATAGAATTCTCTGTGAATGATGGAAACACATATATGCATTGTCCAATATGGTAACCACTAGCTGCATGTGGAAACAGCCATATGTTGATGGCGGGCACCATACTGTCACAGTGCGTGGAAGAAATAAGTGAAAAAAAAAAAGTGGTAATAAATGACTAACAACCAGATAAACAAGAAATCCCCCAGACACTGAGAAACACCAGATGCAAAGAATTAAGTAGGTCAATGTAGAGTCACTGGAATGTCAGAAAAAGTTTCTTTGAGGAGGTCACATTTGAGCTTAGAGCTGAATATCAAAAAGATCCTGTTATGGGAAGAAATGGACCAAGAAAATTCTAGTCAGGGGGAAGAAACAATTACAAACCCGGAGGAGAGAATGTGCTTAGATTGTCTGAAGGATACAAAGAACAGTGTGTCTGAAGTAGGACATGAAGTCAGAAGAGGGCTGAAGCCACTTTGCAAGGATCTATAAACCAGTATAAGGAGTTCAGATTGGTTCTCCAAGTGCAATCATAAGTCATTAGAGGGGTTTAAATAAGGGGACAGCATGATTTTATCTCTATTTCATAAAGTTCATGGGGATGGCTATATGAACAATGGATTACAGAATAGAAGTCCATTCAGAACGATCATTACATAGTAGTCTAGGCAGTTTTGTATTAGGGTCATGGTTATGATGGTAGAGAGGAGTGAACAGAATCAGTATATATTCCACAAGGGAAGTCGACAAAACTTTCTGGACTGACTGAGAAAGAGGGGAGTCAGGAGCAATTCTCAGATTTGGAGCTTCAGCAAGTAGATAGGTCACACCACTGACCGGGACACAATAGGAGGAGGAGGAGATTGAGGGTGAAATATCAAGAGTTCAGCTGTGAATATGCCAAGTGTAATACCTATTCAACATCCAAGTGGAAATGTCAGGACTGGGAATGTGGATTTGGGACTTAACAACCACTAGAGCTGTATTTTGAAGCTGAGGGACTAGCTGAGATCACCTTTGGGATAGATGCAGGCAGAAAGGCGAAAGTACCCCAGGAGGGCTGAGCATGACGGCCACCTGCATGTGGTGGTTATTCCCTTCAGATCAGGGTCACTCTCTCCTTGAGGCAAAATGGGCCAATTCCAAGGGCCCAACCATCAGTGACCCAAAGGGTAAAACACAGAGATATAGTCTGATTTTTCCTCTGAACAAATGGGTACAGTGAAGGACAGAGAACCAAATGTCCACCCACAAGCCTTGGAAGATTAGCAATAGCATCTTTGTTTCACAGAGAATATAACTGGGATACAAATAAATAGTCATATAGACCTTAACAAAAATCCTGACTCTTTTCTGGCTGCATAACCTTAGATAAGATATTTAATGTCTTCCAAACTTCATCAATAAAATGAAGCTTTTCACCAGTCAGCATTTTCTAAGGTTAGAGATTCTAATTAACTCACTTTGAACTATTCTCACCAGGGTTGGGGATTAATTCAAAAATGCATTTACATCAGCAGTTCAAGCAAATTTTTTCTAGATCAAGGCAGATGAGAAGTCGAGATGGATCACTTAACTTTAACTCTTACCTTTTCTAATGTGTACATGTTGGAGGATTCCTTTTTTCTTTTTTTAATTCTCAACAACTTAATCTTCAAATCCAACACACTGGATCCCTTGTTCTTTATATCTCCCTTTCATTTTGGTGTTTATCATCCTTGCACATCAGGTCTTTATATCAATTAGGAAAGATATGTGGTAGGACTTTTTGACATTTTTCTTCCATTAGGCTATGGCAGAATTTGCTAGAGAAAGGGAGATGTTGCTTGCCTGGCCATTCATAATGCCACAAAGAGTCATTTGTTTTAATTAACTATGTCAGAGGTCCCCAGCATCTTTCCAGATGTGTGGGCAAGGTGACAAATACACTCAGCATTCCAGGCTCTTAAAATTAATTGCTCAAAATAAATCCCTGCAAAACCCAGATTCTGTCTGCCCCCAGACATCCCAATTTCACACACATGCTTAGGTTTCTGGACTTATTTACTTAACTGTCCTGTCTTGGTGTCTCAACTTCCCTTTCTAATTGCCACTATTTCAGACAGCTTCAGGAAGAAACTTTAATCTTGTCACTCTTTCCTCTGTAATTCCCTGGATCCATTAACTCCATGGATCTCTCTGCGGCAAAGCAGAATGCATTTTTTAAAACTGGCTTGGTCTGGTTTACCCCAGTGGTCTGAGAATGGCTTACGGGCAATTGCTGTCTCATTTATTTAAAAAAAAAATTTTTTTTTTTTACCATTTATTTATTATTGAGAGATAGAGAGAGACAGAGAGAGACAGAGTAAATGTGGGGGAGGGGCAGACACAGAATCGGAAGCAAGCTCCAGGCTCTAAGCGGTCTGCACAGAGCCGGACGTGGGGCCCAACCTCACAAACCGCTGAGATTATAACCTGAGCCGAAGTTGAATGCTCAACTGACTGAGTCACCCAGGCGCCCCTAACTGACATTTATAATCAAAGAATCTGCTGCCACGTACAATGAGGCACTATATTTTTAAATTAACAAAATGTCTTCCTTAACCATTTCAGAGAAATGACTAATAATATCCTCTCCTCAAAAAAACTGATCACATATCCATAGAAACAAACTTCTGCCTATCATTTTAAGGAGTTAAGGACTTTGATCTACAGACATGAACTCATCTTGCTCAGTCTATCTAGAGCATGAAGTCTTAGGTGGTGAACTACATGGGTCCAAATTAGTTGGAGTTCATGGGGAATCTGATAAAAAAAAAATGTTCTCTTCTTGCTTCCTGTTCTATAATGATATAAAAGACTCGTACCACCAACGTCTACTACAAACAAATTCTGAGAGTCAAGCCAAGTGAACAAAATACCCAAGAACATTTGTTATGCTTGCTTATGAAGGACTGAGCAAACTAGGATGGTAAACATATGGTTCCAGCTTACATTTACATCCCATGCCCATGGCCCTCGAACTATATCCAATGTGGACAGTGAATCACAGGCTGAGCCACAGTATTAAATCACACTAATTTCTCACCTTTAGTTCGGCTCACTGCATCGTTTCTAACATAGTGAATGCTCTCTGGTTTAACATTAGCAGTGGCTTCAGACTTTCTTTGACTGGGTTTGATAACTATTGAATTAAAATTTCCTTCAGTTTTAACACCAATCACCTAGTATTTCAAAGTAGCCTAAACGTGTTAATTAAACTTGTTCTGATGCAGTTTGGCACATATGACCAGGTAGATACGGAAAATGGTTTTGCGGGGAGGGGTCTTGGGGGTTTTTGGTAGGGCTTGCCATTGTTTTTCACAAATGAGAGCAAACTTGTAATCAGTCATGAATATCCTTTTACTAGGGGTTTATGAGTCATGTTTTGTTTTGTGTTTCTTCCTATGGGTAGTATTTGGGCTTCTTCTGCCCTAATTCTCTTTAATGCTCTATTGAGTATGGTTTGATGTTTTCATCTAAGAAGGGCTAGATGGACAACATACTTTCCAACAACAGATCTCAAAACTGTTTTATAACTTCAGCAACACATTTCTTCTTTTCTTCTCGTCTCTGTCTCTGTCACTTTTTTTATATCCATCCATCTCAATACTTTGGTTTTCTTTGACCTTTCCAAATCTGATTCTCCCACATTCTTTCCTGAACTATCATTTCCAGTATTTTTTCAATCTAGTAAATCAAGGTAGAGGAGTTCTCAAATCTTTTCACTTTACCCTTGAGAAGATCCCATCATGGGGTATCTGGGTGGCTCCATTGGTGAAGCGTCTGACTCCTGATTTCTGCTCAGGTCATGTTCTCACAGTTCGTGGGTTCAAGCCCCCTATTGGGGTCAGCACTCACAGTGCAGAGTCAGCTTGGTATCCTCTCTCTCCCTCTCCCTGCCCTTCCCCTGTTCTCTCTCCTTCTCTTTCTAATTAAATAAATGTTAAACAAAAAAGATTCTATCACTGTTGTCTAGTTGCAGATAAACTTCATAACACAGCACTCTGTAGTTAATTTGAAAGTCTTTCATGTTCAGGATTCCTGGGTATCAATGTTAATAATAATTCTCTATAGATTTCTACTAGAAATTTCACTTTTCTTTTCTTTTTTTTGCATTTCTTGGGTGAACTTTTGTGTCCTTCCTGACCTGCTTGTGTGTCGACTATCTCTAAAGTGAGAGTAATTTACAAAATCTCGACCCTACTTTAATAACCACTAAACAGCACCCAACAGGATCCCTCAAGTGTCACAACAGAATATCCCACATCCCACTGCACACAGCCCACAGAGTAACAAGAAATACCTTGTCCATATGCCTTCAAACCTTTTCCTATTGTTCTGGATTATGGCTGTTGCTAAAAAATTCCATTTAAATTTTTTCTCTATTTTTATATTCCATATATTCAGTTTCCATTCCATTTCTTAGTTTTAGGTCTTATCCTGAAGTAATCTCTGTTCCTGAATTTTATTTGTACCACTGTCACTATTTTTTAGTTATTTTCTAGTAAGTATTCTTTCACTCTTTCCTTCTCTACTTCCTGCTCTCTCCCTTTCTGTTGACATTATTGCTAGAAGGATAATGTTATTTACTCTTAGAACTCAGAGGACGACAGTGTGGAACACACAGTTTCACTAGTGTGGGTTAGAAGCCCCAGAGCTGCATTTCCATCTGTTTTTAAAATAGTGGTCTGTGCCTCCTTTTAAATTTTTACTTTCTACCTTCTCATCCCTTCATCCCCCATAATGCTACACAGCGCATTTACTATGTTTATACTTTTCACAATTTTTTTGTTGCATATTTGCCATATATAAGATACGGGTAGAGGGCAGACAAATTTACAAAACATGATTCTAGCTAAGTCCCCTATTTCTGCCTTATTGACAGTCGTCTCCTGTAAGCTCACTGGTCCCTTCCAATTTCACCTCAAATGGTTTTCCATTTTAGTTTCAATTCCAGTTGCCTTTCAGGGAAGGGAGCGTGCTGGAATGAAAACACTTGGCAAACATGAGTCAGAATATCTGCCCATCTCCCACAGGGCCTCGCTAGAAAGAATTACGAAGACGCTGACCTAGTAATAGGCTGCCCATCACACCTGAAACAGATTGCATATGTGCTTTCTAATGGAACTGACTTTCCCAGCTGTGTGAATGCGGGTAGTCTTTGGATATCCACATGCTCTTGCGGGGACTCATCCAGGCGATAGCTCATGCCTGGATTCAGAATCACACTTACAGTTTACCAGGACAGGGCACAGTTCTTTGATCGGACAGTGACCAGAAGTAACAAGCAGAACTGATGATACTACCTTGGATGAATCCAGAAGGGGAGAATAAAGAAACCTTGACTTCTTTTTCAAATGCAAAAGGTAAAGAGTTCAGTAGGTAACATCAGGGGAAGTGAGCAACTGAAAACTCCAGTATAATTATTCCTCCATAAAAATGCTTCTTGAGAACACTCGGCTACCACATGTAGTATCATGAATTCGGCACTTTAATTGCCCGTTATTTTTGGCAAGGTGGCATTTTAAGTTTTTGTTCCTAATTGCAGAACGGACAAACACAGCATTTAATTCCTGTTGATCCGGGATTATTTTTATTCTTCAGCATGTCCCAATGTCACACTAGAAAAAGGTACAATGCTTTCTGGGCACTCCTACAGATTGTCGAAAATATCCACATGGGGTAGCATTCCTACTGCTTTCAGGAGCATCTGAAACAAGCCACGGGGATATTCAGCAGCAGTCAGTTGGGGGGAAATGTGTTCTGTTTCTCTGACTCCAGTATTCAAGCTGTTTTTTCAACTTAAAGCCCTGTGCAAAGGGAGGGGCTGTGCCTAGCCTTTAGTTTCATATATTGCGACAGCCTGGTGTTCTTCGGATGTCACTTATCCTGAGAGATCTGTCAGGGATGGCCCCTGCAGAGACAGCTGACCTAAATTATGACTTCTTTCAGGCAAGGGAAACCCCTTTAGGACAAACAGGAAGCGATCTTTCAGCATAATGTATTCCCATTGGGAGCAAGTAAACAGTTTACTGTTCAGTTCAAAGCAGTGAATTCAAGACACATAAGTTAGTTTTGGCTCAATGTGACCCTAAAATCAAGTCAAATGGAATGAGTTTACAATTCAGAGCCTTAAATTCTGTTTGGCTGAACACTGGGGTTGAAGTGTTGAATTCCATCTCATCTTAGTTATTATTTTTTCTTTAGCCATTTCCAAAATACTGCTAAATTCTGGAAATAAAATAAAGAAACTGCTAAATTGCTTTTCAGGCTTTCTTGGTACAGAAAAAAATATCCCGTGAGGTGTTCTGTTTAAGTGGAAAATAAATTTCAGTGTATACATACAACTGAAAGACATTTCTCTCAATCTAATTGGGATCTTGAGAAATTCGGATTTGGCGTTATAATTTATTTTACTTTTCTCTGCCAGTTAATAGTGAAACTTATCTAGTTTTATTAACTTTAGAACTAATTAAACACAGTTTGCAGATTAAGTGGCATAATCATCTGCCTTCATAAAGGAAAGGTATTTTGCCCTTCACTTCATTAACCAAGACCCCTCATGTAGTTACAAAGGAGCTGACAATAAAATGTGCATCTGTTATTTCATCTATAGGGGTGACACATCCTGAAAGTCAAGTGGGCTGGTTTTCCCATTTTTTTACCAGTATGCATAGAATAAAAATCTTCACAGATTCCAGATAAATTGCAGTTACTGCCATCTTCCAGTCTACCAGTCCTGTGACTCCTGTAGAAGAAACTGATATCGGTCCTCTACGTCTTGTTTCTATAAACATAATTCCAGCCCCATAATAAAACATCTTTTCTTATTAGAAGCATCTAAACAAATTACATTCAAGATACAAAATGAAACCTTGGTCTGCTAAATGTCCTCAAGTCTACCTAATGGCCTTCCATTCTGATCAAAAATTGGTACAGAATATATTTAAGCAGTGGCCAGGGGTTGGGTTGTTGAGTAAATTCTCATTAGGGCTTTAGAACCCAAAAGTCTGCTCCAAATCGCTCCTGTCCTAGGAACCACGAGTCCAGGCTATGATTGGTGGCGTGGTCTGACAATGTCTGTGCGTGCCCCACAGTAAGCCCAATGTAGACATTGTGTCTATAATCAACTCAAGAGTCACTGTGCCATTTGGTTCAGTTTACAAATCCTAGGATAACAAATACAGAGACAGGGAAAAAGGGTATCATTCACCCTCAGGTTTTTCTACTTTTGTTCTTTTTTTTAAATGTTTATTTATTTTTGAGAGAGACAAATAGAGTGCAAGTGGGGGAGAGGCAGAGAGAGAAGACGACACAGAATCTGAAGCAGTCTCCAGGCTCTGAGCCATCAGCATGGAGCCTGACTTGGGGCTCAAACCCACAAACCATGAGATCATGACCTGAGCCAAAGTTGGATGCTTAACCGACTGAGCCAACCAGGCACTCTGAGTTTTATTCTTTCTACTTAAGGTCATTTTAAGCTTCACTGTATCTCACCAAACTTAAGATTTCTGGTAGCTCATATGTCTACACTCAGAAGTTACAATATACCTACTGATCCAAATTCATTTTGAACAAGCATGCTGAGTTACTTCTCTATGTCTTGGTACCCTATAATGTCCATTAAGGAAAAAAAAACCCAGGCGCAATAGAGGCATTGTAAAAATAAATAAATAAATAAATAAATAGAACATTCTTCTTTTTTCTCTTGTAAAAACATCAAGTCCCTAACCCTGAAAGATCAGTCTTTTTAATCCCAAGAGGGGAAACAAACAAACAAACAAACAAAAAACCATTCTAATGAAAGGGGAAGACACTATTGATCTACATGTGTCCAGGCAGCTATTTTGATTTCTAACCCAAAAGGGAGTAATGAGACACATGACATCTATTGTGTGGCAATAGCAGCTGGAAACTTAATCACTTCTGTTTTGCTTATTTTTTTTTAAATAGTTTATTGTCAGGTTGGTTTCTATGTAACACCCAGTGCTCATCCCCACAAGTCTTTTGCTGCTCAGATGGCAGAGGCATACATGTAAAAGACATGGGGCATAAGAAACAAAGGAAATACCTTCCGGATGGCACACTGGCCACAGACTGGGTATCAGGTCTTGGGTGCCCCCTTGTGGTTGCCAGGCTGACAGAGAATCCAGAACTGAACAGGGGTTGGTGGGGGCAGGGTGAGGGATGAAAAAAAATTGCAACCTCGTTTCTTATTCGCATTTCCTTTTCTGTGCTCCAGACATCCTAGTCTTCTCTTAGATCCTAAACGAACCATGTTCCCTTCTTGGTTTTTTCTTGACAAATGCTGTCTTCTGCGCTTACAACATTTTCTCATCCACCACATTTGCCTAGTTAACTCTTACCCATCCCTCAGAGTTCATTTTGACATCATTTCATCAAGGAAGCATTCCCTGACTCCATATACTAAGTAATTTCATGTATTGCATAGTAAAAGCAATCATCAGTTGCTAAAATTACTCTATATTGAAATTGGAGGCAGTGGTTTTTAAAGAGGAATATCAGTCTCTTGGAAACTAATATGAGGGACCACATTTTTTTTTAAATGAAAACTCTCAGAGGAAATCAAAGACCAACTTTTTAGACAAGTCATATAACTATTCTACATTCATGTTTTCACTACAACTTCATCTGGCGTGTTGATCATTTTTCTCTCTTTTGATTCTTTTTTTCCTTCCATGATATATGTCTATTCTCTAAGAACTTGATTAGACTTTTTCATCCCTCACAACATCTCAAATATAATAGGCATTCAATGAATGTTTATTTGGTTTGGATGATCAATTTTTCACCTTTAAACATTATTAAAATCTAAGTCTAAATTCTAATGAGTTACAAAATAAAAGGCATGGTTTAATTTAAATTATCTTTTGTTCTGAGCATCTCCTTTATCCCTCACATTTTTATTTGCATAATTACAAATCTGTTTTGAGTTGAAATTATACAATGAGCACTCATACGCTTTTATCTAGATCTATCTACATATATCTTTTAGAACTCTTTGAATGCAGGTTGCAGATACCATGACTACTCACCCCTAAATACTTTAGCATGTACCTGTTCAGCATAAATAAGAACATTCTCCTATACAACCACAATATCAATATCATGACAAAGAACTTAAGGCCGAAAAGTATGAATCATATACAGTCTGTACTTGAGTTTTCCAAAAATGTCTTTCATAACTGTTGCTGTTGGATCCAGGACTCAGTAAAAACTTACTGAATTGGTTTGCCAAGGTATCTTTTAATCTAGAACAGGTCCACTGCCTTGTATATATCTATTTTTCTGGTCATTCATTACACTGACATTTTTTTAAATAACAGTCTTTTTAAACTAATTTATTTTTGAGAGAGAGCAAGCACAATGGGGGAGGGGCAGAGAGAGACAGACAGACAGAGACAGACAGTCTAAAGCAGGCTCCAGGCTCTGAGCTGTCAGCACAGAGCTGGATACAGGGCTTAAACTCAAGGAATGCGAGATCATGATCTGAGGCATAGTTGGATGCTTAACCAACTGAGCCACCCAGGCACCCTACACTGACATTTTGTAAGAGTCCTGAGGTCAGACATCTTGTGCAACTTTCCACAATCTGTTTTGTGCGACTGTAACTACAAGACTAGATTCTGCGTAAACATTTTGAATCCTTTATATATTGCTTTTTTTCCCCACTTGATGGCATATCCTGGAAATCACTTTGTCACAGTTCAAGGACATTTTCCTCATTCTGTACATCATTATGCTTATAGCACTTTGCTCTGCAAAGGTTACTCAAACATTCATCTATGGATGGACAGTTGGGTTCCAGTATTTCACTACCACAAACAGTAGTAGATTAAACAAATTTGTGTATAAGTGGGTTTTTTGTTTTGTTCTGTTTATTTTTTGGCTAAGGTGTAATTCCAGGATAAATTACTAGACTTGAAATGTCTGGGTTAAAGAGTAAATGAATACTTATATAGACATTAATAAACTTCCCTCTACAGCTGTGGCACCATCTTGCATTACCACAGCAATGTAGTGCCTGTTTTTCTATATACTCAGTAGAGCACGTTGTCAATCTTTTGAGTTTTATCAGTCTGACAGATGAGAACTATGTCTCATTATAGTTTGGTTTACATTACTCTTTGGATAAAGTTTGATTATTTTATAGATTATTTACAGTATATTTTCTGTCAACTGTGTCTTTTCCCATTTATTATCAGTTTTTGGTATTTCTTATCATTTTTAAGAAATTCTTTTTATATTAGAAAGATTAGGCTTTAAAAAATTTTTTATGTTTATTTATTTATTTCTGAGAGAGAGAGAGAGAGAAAGAGAGAGAGAGAGAGAAAGACAGCATGAACAGGGGAGGCTCAGAGAGAGAGGGAGATACAGAATCCGAAACAGGCTCTAGGCTCTGAGCTAGCTGTCAGCACATATCCCAACACGGGGCTCAAACCCACAAACCGTGAGATCATGACCTGAGCCGAAGTCAGACACTTAACCGACGAGCCATCCAGGTGCCCCAGATTAGGCTTTTATCTGTGTTATATTTGCAGGTATCTTCTCCAAATTTTGTAACTGATTTCAAATTTCATGTGTTTTTTATATAAGAGATTTCTTTTTCCTTTTATACAATAATTTATAGACGTTTTTTTAACCTAATTGCATCTTGATTTTTGAGTCATAAAAAAAAGGCTTTCCATATAGGGATCATACAAGAATTCACCTACATTTTCTTCTAGTAGTTCCACTGTTGCATTTTTTACACATTTGACCTCTGACCCATCTGAAGTTTATTCTGCTATATGATGTGAAGTAGGATTCAAGTTTTTGTTTTCCAAACAGATCTCATGTTTTCCCAACAGTGTTTATGAAAAAGACTATGCTTACCCTCAGTGATTAGAAATGACACTTCTACATATACCATATTTCCATATGTGTGTGAGTTTGATTCTTGATATTCTATTCTATTTGTTGGTTTGCATATTTATTCATCCACCAGTTCCACACTGTTTTAAATACTGAAGTTTTATAGTTTGCCTTAATGTCTGGTAGGGATAGTCATTCTGTTATTGCTGGTCTTTTTCAGCATTTTATTAACTATTATATGTGTTAATTTTTTCATAAGAAAGTAGCATTAACTTGTCTATTGTCAGAAAGAACAAAATGTATTATGTTTATTGTGAAGTATCATTTTTCAGTATTAACTTGTTCACCTCTACTTCTGTGTCTTTTATGAGGGCTTTGAAGTTTTCCTCATCATTTTGGCACATTTCTTGAAATGCAGTTTTCTCTTCCATTATTCCTTCTAACAGCTTTTGTTTGTATACATGAAAGCTAAGAATATTTATATTTGTTTTATATTCTGGTATCTTACTGGATTCTCTTATGATTTATGTTGGCCTCATTACTGAGACTCTGTGGCTTTTTAGATAGTATAATAAATATAGATAATTTTTATTTGTTTCCCAATTCTTATGACTCTATATTTACTCTTGCTTGATCTCATCGGCTAATATATCCAAAGCAATGTTAGCAGTAGCACAGTATTGGTCATCTTCCTCTTGTTCCTGTTCTTAATGTGAATACCTCATCTTCCCTTACTGATGCTGAGTTTTACATATATACACACATACATGTACATACATGTAATATGCGTATATACACATGCATACATGCATGGGTTTACAGATGAGAGAAGGGGAAGAGAAAGAGAAAAAGAAGAGTCATATTGAGTAAGGATCCATTAATTCCTATCTTGTTGATATTTTGTCTAACTCAGGAATGGATGGTAAATTTTAATAAATGCTTTTTCCATGGAGGTAATTACATGGTTTTTTACCTTAGATCTATTACTATCGTAAATTCTGCTAGTTGATTTCCTACTATTGAACTATCTTTGAATTTCTGGAATAAAACTTCCTTGGTTCTAAAAAAATTTTTAATGTGCTATTAGGTTTTATTTATGACACTGACATTTAATTTCATATTCGAGACCAACCTATTGCTTCCATTTTGTACTGTCATAGTAAAACAGGAATTGATGCCATATTTGTTTCATAAGAACACTTTGGGAGCCTTTTGTTTTTGTTTTTCTGTGCTGAGAAACACTGTTGTTACTTTGGGATGATCAGGTCTTTGAAAGTTAGCAGAATTTGCCATGACAATATCTAAAGGAGCAAATTTTGTGGAGTAAAACTTGGATAACTATTTCTATTCTATGGAAATTTGAGGGGTTTTTTCTCTCAAGGCCAATTTTAGCAAATTGCATTATTTTAGGAAATTATCCACCGCAGCTGGATTTCAAATTTCTTTGCATAGAGTGGTGCAAAATATTTTTAACAATTTTTTATTTTCTTGATTTCGTGATGATTACCCATTGCCACTATTCAAGAATATCCCTGTTATCATTACACTTTGAATTCTGTCATTTGGGGCCTCTCACATTTGTGCTGTTTCTCAGTCAATAAAATCAAAGCCTTTCTTGTGAAAACAGGCTATGCAAAAAGAAAGCCAATGAACCTGAGTTGTGTTGTTTAATTCACTATAGATTTTTGTCTTTTTCGTGTTGTTTTGTTTTGTTTTGAATGAAATATTCATCTGTCACACTGAGGAGCAGATTTGGGGTAGTTCCCTAGATAGTTCCTTTGGCCTAACAAAAATAAATCAAAAGAGAGGTAAGGAAGTTCTGAAGACATTACCAATCACTCATATACTACAGATCTTACCAGCATCACTTTTTATTTTATTTTCCTGTTAAGTTTTTTTATTTTGATAGAGAGAGAGAGGGAGGGAAGGAAGGGAGAGAGAGGAAAAACACACACACACACACACATGAACAGGGAAGGGGTAGAGGGAGAGAGAAAATCCTAAGCAGGATCCATCCACACCCAGCATACAGCCCAAACTCACAAACCATGAGACCATGACCTGAGCTGAAATCAAGAGTTGGATGCTTAAATAACTGAGCCACCCAGGTGCCCCACTAGCATCCATTTTTCAAACTGTGGTAAAATATACATACCATAAATTTACCTTTCTAATCATTTTGAAGTGTACAGTTCAATGACATTAAGTACATTCACACTATTCTACCAGTATCTCTCTCTGGAACTTTCTTCATCTTTCCCAACCAAAGGTTTGTACTCATTAAATAGTAAGTCCCTATTCCCCTCTCTCCACCCCCAGCCCCTGGTAATCACTATTCTACTCTTTTTTTCTATGAATTTGACTATTCTAAGTACCTTATATAAATAAAATCATATCACATTTGAGGTTTTGTATTGGCTTATTTCACTTAATACAGTATCTTCAAGGTTCATTCATGTTGTAGCATGTGTCAGAATTTCATTCATTTTAAAGGCTTAATAATAGTCCATTGTATGCATCTACTACCACTGTGTTTATCTGTTCATCTGTCCATGGATACGTGAGTTCGTTCCACCTTTTGCTGTTATAAATAATGTTACTATGAACACGGCTGTACAAATACTATTTAAGATTATGTTTTCAATATTTTGAATATATACCCACAGTGGGATAGGTGAATCCTACAGCAACTCTCCTTTCAATGTTTTGAGGCACTGTAGTACTACTTTCCATAGCAGCTATATCATCTCATATTCCCACCATCAGTGGAAAGGGTATCACTTTATATTCTCACCAACACTTGGTTATTTTCTGTTTTGTTTTTTAATAATAGCCACCCTAATGGGTATAAAAGGATACTCCATTGTGGAGCATGCCTTTTGTGCTTATGTTGCTATGTTTTAATATTTTTATAATATTTTAATATTATTGTTATATTCCCATATTGTGTTATAAGCACAAGATTCAGAGCAGACATTGGGCCACTATGTGACAGATATAGCGTTATGTTTCTCACAAATAATTTTCACATTTACTGCATATAGGAAACCCAGCTAGTGTACTACTCATGTAAATAAATCAAAGAAACTTTCCAAACTGTGTCCAAGGAGACCTGAATAAAGCAGCCATGACAGATCTCTGCTTTGCTAGATTTTCTGATTTCCTAAAACAAATTGATTAACCTTCTAAAAAAGAGAGGAAATGGAACATAAAAAATACGGGACAAAATACTTGGAAAACCAAGACTATGATAGCGTATTTAAGCCATAATATAGAAATCAGTATATAAATATAAACAGACAAAAACGGGGACACCTGGGTGGCTCAGGTCATGATCTCATCATTGGGAGTTTGAGCCAGCGCTCTCAACAATAGCCAAAACATGGAAAGAGCCTAAGAGTCCATCAACTGACAAATAGATCAAGAAGATGTGGCTTATCTATACAATGGAATACTACACGGCAATGAGAAAGAATGAAATCTGGCCATGTGTAGTAACATGATGGACCCNTGTGAGGAGGAGCACTGGGTGTTACATGGAAACCAACTTGACAATAAACTATTTTTAAAAATAAAAATTAAAAATTAAATTAAAAAAAGAAAAAAACAAAAAATTTGAGGGATAATTTAAAAGACATGATGGATCATAGAAAACAAGCCAGCAAACAACAACCAGTTGTTGTCTTAAAAAACTGAAATGGAATAAAAAGCTTTTGTGCAGTGAAGGAAACCATCAACAAAATAAAAAGGCAATGTTTTAAATGGAGAAACTATTTGCAAATGACATATCCAATAAGGAGTTAATATCTAAAATATATAAATAACTTATACAACACCAAGAAAAATCTGATTAAAATATGCATGGAAGACTTTCTTTTCCAAAGGAGATACACAGATGGCCAGTGGACACATGAAAAGATGTTCAGCATCACTCATCATCAGGCAAATGCAAAGCAAAACCACAATGAGCTCTCACCTCATACCTGTCAGAATGACTGAAACCAAAAAGCCAAGAAATGGCAAGCACTGATGAGGATGTGGGGAAAAACAAACTCTTGTGAACTCCTGATGGGAATGAAATTGGTCAGCCAGGGTGGAAAAGAGTATGGAGTTTCCTCAAAAATTTTAAAAAAGAAATACTATATGAGTCAGTAGTTCCACTACTATGTATTTACCCAAAGAAAATGAAAACACTGATTCAAAGAGATACATGCACCCCTATGTTTACCGAAGTATTATTTACAATAGCTAAGATAGAAAAGCAACCCAGAGTGTCCATCAACAGATGAATGCATAGAGATGTGGTATGTACACACACACACACACACACACACACACACACACACACACACTGGATTATTACTGGGCAAAAGAATGAGATCTTGCCGCTTGCAAGAGTATGGATGGACCTAGTGGGTATCACACTAAGTGACATAAGTCATTCAGAAAAAGGCAAATACCACACGATTTCGCTTATATGCAGAATCTGAAAAACAAACAAATGAATAAACAAACAAAAAGAATAGACCCATAAATACAGATAACAAATTGATGGTTGCCAGTGGGAGAAGGGGTGGGGGATAGGCAAAATGGATAAGGCAGAGAGGGAAACACAGGATTCCAGCTATGGAATAAATAAGTCACAGGGATAAGAGACACTGCATAGGGAATATACTCAATAGTATTGTAATACCATTCTGTGGTGACAGATGGTAGCTACAACACTTGTGGTAAGTATAAGGTAATATAAACTAGTCTAATCAGTATGTGTACATCTATGACTAATGTAACATTGTGGATCAACTATACTTCAATTAAGAAATTTTAAAAAGGGAGGGAATGAAATCATGCATGTATTTTTTCTGATCAAGTGGAATTATAATAAACTTCCATAATAAAAAGATTAGTGGTTAGTCTTCAATGTTTGAAAGGTGAACAACACATTTCTAAAGAAGTTCTGAATCAAATATAAAATCAAAATGAAATTATAAAATATTTTAGCATCAATTATAATGAGAGCATAATATATTATAATCTGAAGGAAATATTTAAAACTTACAGAGAAAATTTACAGCTTTGGTTGAATACTTTAGAAAAGAAAAAAGCCTGAAAATCAATTTTCCAAACTTCTATATCAAGAAGCTGAAAAAAATAACAAATTAAATCAAACAGAGAGGAAATAATAAAAATACAAAGAGAGATTAATGAAATAAGAAACAAACACAAAATAGAATTAAAAAGCCAAAAGGTGGTTTTTCAGAAAGTGCTAATAAAATTAAAGTGTAGGAGGAGAGAGTGCATTTACATGCTCCTGAAACTAATATTGTAAATGTATAAAAGTGGTCATTTTCCTACAACCAATGAACACTGAAAACGTAAAAAGTGTATATTGTGGTCATTTTTATGCCAATTAACTTGAAAATTCAGATGCAAAGGACATGTTTCTAGAAAAATAAAATACCAAAGATGACACAAGAAAAGCAGTGTAATATGAAAATCCCACTTCTTTTTAAGAAATGAAAGCTGTAATTAAAAACCCTCTGACAAAGCAAACTCCTGGCCTGGATGAAAATTCTTACAAATATCTAAGGAAAATCTGTTACCAATCTTACCCAAGTACTTCTGGAGTATTGAATTGAATTCTAAAATTGAATACTGATAAAAACCTTATGAGAAAGGCAAATTACAAGCCAATAGCTTTCAAAATCTTGTATTACAACATGCTAAACAAAATTAAGTAAATCTAAGCCAAGTGAGATATAAAAAGGATGGTACATTACAACCAAGTCATATTTATGTTAGGATTTAACATTCGAAATTTGATTGTTTCACTACATTAAAAAAAGATGAGTCTTAAAATTCATATGATTATCTCCAAAATGCATATGAAGAACTAGAAATATGATACCTTTAATATGATAAAGCATCCTACTAAAAAACCTACAGGAAATATTGTTGTTAATGATAAATGCTGGAAGCTTCCTTCTAGAATCCTGGCACATGAAGGAAATGCCTGTTATCACTCCTTCTATTCAATATTTTACTGAAGGTCCTAAACAATGTAATAAAGCAAGAAAATTAAAAGAATATTGGAAAGGAACAAATAAAAGTGTCTTATGACTGAAAATTCAAAAGAAACTACCTATATTTTTAGAATCAATGAGTGAAATTATTAAGGACACTGACAAAAATGTCAATATACAGGAAAAAGTCAATATACAAAAATTTTTCTATACATCACTGACAGTCACAAAATCAAAGTTATAGAAGTTTCTATCTAAATCAAAAATCTTCAAATATTTAGTAATAATTTTAACAAAAGAAGTGAAAGAAGTGCAAGTAACCAGAAAACTACAAAAAAAATGTAAAGGTTTTTATAGAATTAAATAATTGGGGAGAGGGGTTTATACCAGACCCATAATGGAATATTAATATCATAAAGATGTTGTATTATTGAAAATTGATCAACTGATTAAAATGAAATGGTAATTTGATTGTAGAATTATTTGGAAGTTCAAAGAGTCAAGAATACCCAAAGCAATCATAACCTGGAAGATTTAACCACATCTCAAGAATCAGTACAGAGCTAGGGTATGTCCTGGGGCAAAGACAGACACATATAACAATGCAACACTATAGGAGGTGCAGAAATAGACCCATACATATATGGGCACTTGACTTATGACTAAGGTTTCACTGCAGAACTTTGGGGAAGGGATAACATTTTTAAAAAATGGAACCAAATTTGCATACTCATATGGGAAAAAATAAGGCTCCTACTTCACGCCATATACAATAACCAATTTCACATGAATTGTTGATCTAAATATGATAGTTAAAACAACAAAGCTTATAGATGAAACTATTAGGCAATATTTCTATATTTTTGAGAGAGACAACTATGTTTTAAATGGAGTAAAGTATCCTGGTCAAAACAGAAAAGATTGATAAACTGTACAATGTTAAGAGTTGTGCTTATCCAGACAGTATTTAAAAAATGAAAAGTCAAAGGACAGGACAATTTACTTGCAATACATAGTAACAACAATAAACTCACATTCAGAATATATAAAGAACAAACCAAAAAACATATGAGAAAGTATTCATCCTCATTGGTCATTAGGAAAATGTAAATTAAAACCACAATTAGATAAAAACACCTACTCGCCAATCTGGTAAAATTAAAATAACTGTCAAGACCAAGGGTTGGTGGAGAAACTGATCAAGCAGAAGTTTCACTCATTCTGGGGAGACTATAAAATAGGAAAATTTAGGAATACTCTTTATCAGTATCTATTAAACTTGAATATACTCATATTCTATAAGACAAAGTAATTGCACTTCTAACATATGCCCAACAGAAAGTTTATATGTATGTACCCAAAGACAGGTGTATGTTTACAGAAACATATTCACAACAGCCCAAAACCCCAAATGCCTCTAAGAGTTCGAATAGAGACATTTTTGTATTTTAATTAAAAAGAAAACACTTTACAACAGAAATAAAAGAATTACTGGTGCATACAATCACATGGGTAGCTCTCACAAACCTAGTTTTATGTAAAAGAAACTAGACCAAAAAATTAATATTGTATCCCTCAATTTATATAAAATGCAAAATCAAGCATTTAGTGTTTGAAATAAGGATACTGATTATCTTTGGTGAAGGACCGGTGATTGGGGTGGTACATACAAGGTTTTGAGGGGTGCTGGTAATGCTCTATTTATTGTGAAAATATATTGGGCTATACAGTTATAGGGGGTGCTTTTAACATATGCATATACTTCAATAAAAAGTTATTCCAAAATTATTGACAGTATGCAACTTAAGGCATCAACAGATACATCATTCAAGTGTGAAGTAATCAGAAATTTGACATTTTTGAGCAAATGGTGGGGATGGTCTATTTCAAATTGGTATTAGGAATCTTTTTATTGGAATGGCCCATGGTTGGGTTGTTATTTGGCCCATCAGAAATTTATAATTAAATATTCAGTTTTAAAAAGCTGAAAATGTTGAATGACTTTCAACTTTTCAAATCCAACCGCAGAAAAAATAAGAAAATTATTGCAAATGTTGAAAAGACAAAGAATTTGAATTGAGAGAGACAGAGGAGAAGTAGTGTCATTTCACAAAGTATGGAGTCAAGAAATGAAAGTTCAAGTATACCATTTGCAGGTGCACAGGGGACTAGTGAACTAAAAACAGTGATTTAACCATAGGGGAAGGAAAGAGGGAATGGGGACTGATTTTGGTAAGCCAAGATCCTGTATGTCACTGCAGAAAAATGCAGAACATCAAAAGTTGATAAATCAAGAAATAGTAATGTAAGAATGTTACTTAGAGATAAAGAGTCAAGGAGTGTATAGTTATTGTCTTCAGGAGATTGGAATGGCATGTGAGTGGAGCAGAGACTGTTGCTTTTCATTATAAAATCACAGTATAAATTGAATATAAAATAGTTAAAGCAAACTTGAAAAAGAATAAAGTGGAAGGAATCACTCCACTCCTAATCAACTCTTACTAGATAGCGACATTAATCAAGACAGAGTGGTGTTTGTAGAGGACGGTGCACATAGATGTGTGAAATTAGATAGAGAACCCAGAAACAGTCCATGCAAAGATGTCCAACTGGCTTTTGGGAAGAGTACAAAAGCAATTCATCAGGAGGAAGGTTTTTTTTTTTCAAGAGATAATACTAGAACAATTGGAATCCACAGGCAAAATGAATAAATAAATAGGTGGACACTGACCTAAACCTTAGACCTCATACAAAAATTCACTCAAAGTAGGTCACAGGCTTAAATGTAAACCATAAACTATAAAAATTTTAGAAAAGAAAACCAAGAAAAATCTTTAAAGCTTAAGGATAGACAAAGAATTCTTCATCTTGACACCAAAAGCATGACCCATACAAGAAAAAAATAATCATTTGAGGACCTTACCATGATTTTTTAAGAATGTTGTGCAAAAGAACCTGTTAACAGGTTAAGAAGACAAATTACAAAATTGGAGAAGTTATTTGTGAACCACATACCCAGCAAAGGACAATTGCCTAGAATATGAAAAGAACTCTCCAGACTCTAGTAAAAAAGGAGAAAAAAAAAAACAAAAAAACCACAACCATGATCCAATTAGGAAACTGGCAAAAGGCACAGACATTTTACAGAAGAAACTTTAAAATGGCAGCTAAGTGCACAAAAAGATGTTCGATATTATCAGACAGCAGGAAAATGCAGATGAAAATCCTAATAAGCTATCATGATACACCTGTCAGAAAAAGCTCAAATATAGAATAGTGACAGCACTAAATGCTGGTGAAGATGGAGAGAAACCTCAATCACTCATATATTGTTGGTGGGAACACAGAACTGTAGTCACTCTGGGAATGAGTTTGGAATTTCTTACAGAATGAAACATCAGTTACCATACAACCCAACCAACCATTGCACTCTTGGATATTTATCCTAGAAAAATGAAATCTTATGTTCACACAAAAATTTGTGCACAAATGTTTGTAGCAAGTTTACTACAACAGCCTCAAAGTGACACAACCCAGATATCCTTCAATAAGTGAATTGTCAAACTGTAGAAAATTATCCAATAATCAACAGACACACATTTTTTCTAGTTTTTTTTTTTAATTTATTTTTAATGTTTATTTTTGAGAGAGAGAGAGAGAGCACAAGCAGGGGATAGGTAGAGAGAGGGAGACAGAGGATCTGAAGCTGGCTCTGTGCTGCTGGCAGAGAGCCCCATGCGGGGCTCCAACCCATGAACCATGAGATCATGACCTGAGCTGAAGTCAAACATTTAACTGACTGAGCCACTCAGGTGCCCCAGAAAGAAATATATTTTTGATACATGCAAAAACTTGGAAGAGTTTCCAGGGGATTACACTGAACGAAAAAAAAAGCCAGTCTCCCAAAGTTACATACTGCATGATTTCATTTAGGTTTAACATTTAGAAAGACAACATTTTCCCATTTTACTAATGGGAAACATTAGTTATTGCCAGGGGTTAGGGACAAGGAAGAAAAGGTGTGGGAGGAAGATGATGTGCCCACATCTTCTGTATCTTGACTGCCACATGAACATACATGTGATAAAACTGTGTGAAACTAAATACACACACACAAACACAAATGAGTACAAGTAAAACTTGGGAAATCTGAATGAGATTTGTAGTTGCCCAGTGTCAATATCCTAGTCGTGATACTATACTATAGTTTTACAAGATGTTACTGACACGGGAAACTGGTTAAGGATACATAGAACCTCTCCCTTTTTCTCACAAGTGTATGCAAGTTTATATTTACCTCAAAATAAAAAGGCTTTCTCTCTATATATATGGGTGGGTCCACACCCAACCAACATGGAGCTTGAAGCCACAACCTTGAGGTCAAGAGTCACATGCTCTACCCACTGAGCCAGCCATTATGTCCCAAAATAAAGTTTAAAACAAATTTTAATTCAATAAACACAAAAACATCTTCTCAATCTCACAGAAAAAAATATGTATGTAGGTATGTATATGTTCATATGTACATAGAAAGACAGACGTAGATACCACACACATACACATTAGGACAGAAAGGCAGCATATGAAGAACTGAGCCATTAAAGGTTCTGGAAAAGAACAAATTGGATGCAACAGTATCAGAGAGGTAGACGTTCCAGCTAGGACTGAATCTGAGATTTTAAACAAGAGGCAAGCTCCTTCTTAACTAGGGATGAAAATCCAGGGAAGGTATTTCATGGTGCCTTATTGAACAGCTACATCACAACCCAAAATGTGCAGCAGAGTATAAGTGTTTGAGTGTGAGCTCTAACACTTACTTCGTGAAGTCTGACATCAACTCCATCAATTATTAGCAGTAATGACTCTCGGCCTGTCACTGAAACATCTGTATGCCTCAGTTTCCTCATAATACTTGGATCCCATAAGGTTATAATGAGGACTAGAGAAGGTAATATATATAAAAATCTTAGAAAATTGCCTGGCATTCAGTCTTATCCAGTTGTATAATTACCTGACAGCGGGGCATTTATCATAGATGATGAGATATCACTTTTCTTTTTTTTCTGATCATGTGTTGTGTTTTGAAGCTTCCACTACCTGAGCTCATTCCACAGTGTCTGGGGTAATTGATACCTCTCCCTCTCTGATTTCTAAAGCCATTTATTTGAAAGCAGATCAAAGAAGCACAGTCCTGTGTAGGCGGCTGCTCACTCATCCAGGTACACACAATACTACTTGGAGAGAGAAACCAGTTCATCAATACATCTCACTGGAACCTGTCCCCTTTTTCCTGGCTCTAATATCCAACATATCTTTGTTTTAGTCCAGCACAAATTAGAGATAATTCTGCAGTTTTCTTTGCTCTCTCAGAACCAAGCAATCTATTTATTGCTTGCCAGAGCAGAAATGCAACACTCATTCCCCAAAGAGAAGCTATAATCATCATTTCCTAGTCCTGCGGACAAAATTTTGTCCTTATTTTGCAACCTCTTCACTGATGAAGATTGACAGATAGTAATGATCTAGAAGGAAGGTGTTGTTTCTAAAGCTTACAGACGCGCTTGCTCGGTGTGTCACAGTGGTGCAGTAGTGGGTATTGCAGTAGCCCTGGAGCCTACAGAATGACAGCCGTAGAATTCCACTCTATGAGAGTGTGAGGTTTACTGGCAAGAATACATAATTCATGGTAAAAAGAATAAATATATTTATTTTAAATTTATGGGCATGAAATGAGAAACAATGACGTCTGGCCATGTGTAGCAACATGGATGGACCTTGAGGGGGTTATGCTGAGCGAAGTAAGTCAGGCAGAGAAGGACAAATATCATATGTTCGCACGTATAGGAGGATTAGGAGGAACTTCATGGAGGACCATGGGGGTGAAGAAGGGGGGAAATGGTGGGGGAGAGGGAGAGAGGCAAACCATGAGGGACTCTTGAATGCTGAGAACAAACTGAGGACTGATGGGTATGGGGGGAGGAGGGGGGATGGGCACGGAGGAGGGCACTTGTGGGAATGAGCACTGGGTGTCATATGGAAACCAACTTGACAATAAACTATTTGTAAAAAAAATAATAATAATAAAATCTCAGATCAAAAAAAAATAAAAACATTTTTCTGAAAAAAAAATTATTTATGGGCATGAGCTATAGGAAACCTGTTATTTTGTAATGAACCATAATACAATCATTTCTAGGGAGAAAAGTATATTGGTGGTATAGGCACATTTCTTCTTTAATAAGAACAAACACTGACTTGGCAGTCATTGCTGTTGGCTTGTCATATATAACATGCAGCCATGGAAACACACACACACAAAAAAAACACACACGGGAACAGTAGAAACATCAGAATCCAGTCCATTGTATGGCTCCTATCAATGTCACTAAAAGATGTTTTGTCATAGGCAATGGTTGCCCTATTGCAACCTGAACAAGTTCAGGTCTGTGAGTTTATCATTTCTACTTTCCCTTAATGAAATCCCCTTAGAAACCTACCATTCACACACTAACCTGTTTTAGGTCCCCTTTATTGTTAATATTGACAAATATCATCTTTGGGGCTGAACAGTTCCACAGGTTTATTACTTGCTTGGTATGATGATTCTAACACTTTTTACATTTAACCTCTTAAATCAGAGCCCCCTTTAAGAGTTCTGGGTTCCAGAATGTGCCTCAAAAAGTCATCAACAACTTATTTCTACTCTTCAGAATGTATAGGCCTTGCATTTGCTCAGTCCTTGCCTTTTCAAGTCAAGGATACAACCATCCTGATCCTTCGAGTTCACACCTACTCAACTTCCTCTGTATTCTCCTTTTTGTGTAAGTATAGGAACCAGAAACATCTCAGACAAGAGTATATAATGAATAGACACATAATCCAAATCAGATTTTCTATTTGTCTTTCTGGAACTCTTCCTGAAGTTTACTGGCTTTACAGAGGTGTAATTGAGTGGGAAAGGGGAGGCATCTCTGCCTATAGAACACTACACTTGGGGGACAGTCAACAGTTGTTTCCAGATCCAATAATCCTCTTTCTGGAATGGTTTTCTGCACATGTGTTACCTTTCCTCATGAAAGAACATCTGCCATTTCTTACTAGGTCTTTTTAAAATGATCCTTATTATTGTGGCAGCTCATTACCTAGAAGAGCTTAGCATCATCTCTAAATAGAAAGACTGGAAATCTCCTGTTTACTTTTCTTCATCTATCATTTAATCATTGTCTTTTGTTTGTTTTGAAGTTAGTTTTCTATCCAATTCTTTCTAACCAATTTCCTGTCCAAGTTTTACAGTCCTCTTTTTTAAGAATAAAAACTCATCAAAAGTTTTTTTTTTTTGAAGCTTAAGTCTCAAGAAAGATTGGCTGTATATAGTACATCTATACAGTTCCTTTGTATCACATAGCCACTAAGATACTGTATAAAGAAATTAATAAAGCAAGATCTTTCTTATATATTGTTAACCAAAAAAAGTAGATTATAAAATTCTATGCATGATATCATCACATTTTAAAAAGTAAAGCACGTGCCTAAGAAAATACTAGAAGAATATCCATCATGTCACAGATGTTACTTCTGAGTGGGAAATATGACCAATATCCATCCATAAATGATTAAAAGAATTGTTTAAATCAGTACTATTTTAAATATGTATTTTAAAAATATGTGTCTTAAATAAAAATACCTATTTAATCAGATTTTAAAGGTCATCTAGCCTATTTCTTACCAAGTTCTTAATGCTTTAACCTATGAGATCATTGTTATGTATTGGTATATTATTCTACTCTCTGGGAGACTACAATAAATAGGTAGATTCAAGTTTTATTTAAAATAGTTTTTTATACATACATAAACTGTATTTACAAAGAAAACCTATTATATTGAAATACTAAAATACTAAATACTGCTGTTAAAATATTAAATAAGAAACTGCTCATAGAATAAAATAGGCAAGACTTTATTAAGACATTAAGTATCAACATCAGGCCTATTAATTACCATAATTTCAAATGTGTGATAAATGTAATGGTATGTTAGGATATCTATAATAACTCCGAAGTGATATGAAAATATCTGAATGTTGTTGGTGACAAAGTCATAGATATTGCTAACACGAATGTGGTTTGTAGTCTACATTTATAATCAAAGAAACTGATAAACTTCAGTTAGGGGTTAGTGAATATGAAGGTATATATGTTTTTTCTAGCCAAGTTCAAAGACATTAAGAATTTAATTCTTGAATGCTTTGGGAGTCTACAGATTCCATGTAAAGAACTGAACTATATATAGGCATCAAGTCATTCTCATAAAGAAAAAAAAATGCTAATACAAATCAGCTTAATATTAACAAGAAAGATTGTTTACTATGCTCTATATATATATTCAAATCTCTAATGCCAAAGATATACAAAATTCAGTATTGAATGAAAGCCACATATTTAAAGATGATCAGAATATAAAATTACGCAAAACTGAGATGTATATCAATAAAAAGTTCGAGATCCACCCATTCCAAATTCAACTACTAAACAAAGATTTAATAAAAGAAAAAAGTACCATAATAAAATTACACCAATTAAGCTTATGGAATTAAAGAAAATCAATAGAATTTTCAATATATATATTCCTGAGAACAGTACACCAGGCATTAGAAAGTCTTTATGAATCAAGGTATAAAATGATGTCCTATGAAAGACCTTCAGCAAGAAACCACATTAAGTCACTGGAGACCCTCACAGATACTGATCATAAATAAGAGACAACTAAATTCAAAAGAATATTGGGAAGGAAAATCAAGTAGAATTAGGGCTACAGCTTTGCTTTGGTGGTGCATCCCTAGCATTGAAGTCATGAACCAGGATATTCACTGATCTCTTACCTCCAACGAGCTACTCCAGGGGTCCCCTTACCTGAAATGACATTTTGAAGCTTTCTATAAAGATAAGAATGTCTGATTCTCATTTGCTTTCTACTGATTCACATATCTATGAACAAAGTGTAATCTCTCAGCACACAGAAACAAATGTTAACTACTGTTCACTGTGGTTATCTTAGGCCTCAGAGATAGACTTCTTATTTTTGTCTATATTTTGTAAACTTTGTTCAATGAACATGTTTCTTTCCTAGGGAAGTTATTAAAATTATTTAAAAACAATTTGCCATCAATTTGTTTTCAGAGATGACAGAGAGACCTGATTTGGTAATCGTTCTATTTTTCCTTACAACAAAATCCTAAATTTTAATGTAGCTTAAAGATTGCTAAAATAACATGCAGCTTTTTCTTGGCTAATCAGGCTAAATGGCAGTTTGAAAACACAAAACATTATCTTAGTATAGACAAGATTATTCATTTTGGAACCCAGTGCAACAACACTAGCTTGGATGTGAAGAATGTTTTAAACTTTAACAGCAAATTCAGGAATTCAACCCCCAGGAAATAGTCAATGCTATTCGGTAGTTTTACCTGGGTTACAAAGACCGAATGAATAACAAGCCATTTCTCTCAGAGATTTTTATTCTTGCATTCATTTTCATTTAAAAAAAATTTTTAATGTTTTTTTAATTTATTTCAGAGAGAGAGAGAGAGCGTGAACAGAGGAGGGTCAGAGAGAGATGGGGACAGAATCTGAGCTAGCTGTCAGCACAGAGCCCGTCGCGGGGCTGGAACCCACAAACCATGAGATCATGACCTGAGCCAAAGTTGGACCCTGAACTGACTGAGCTACCCAGGTGCCCCATATTCTTGCATTTATAATACTGATATTGACATGAAACATTTAAAAAGAAATTACACAAGCACAGAGTATTTAATGGTCACCAATGAAATTATTTGAGTTAAATGCTGACTTGTTAAACTCATAGGATTTTTGGATTTATTTCAGCATCTTAGCAGTCTTTCCTAGATTGTGTCTGGGGCTCCTACTCCTCCCCACTGCCTCATGCTGAGGAACTAAAATCCTAAAGCCACATCAAGTCATATGGTCTCATTAAATGTCTGGAATTTGAACAACAACAAAAAATCAACATAATTCTCACTTTACAAATGAAACAAAGAGAAGACAGCTAGCAAGAACTTGGAGAAATGCTCACTCATTCTTTCAACTCATGCTTATACATTGAATGCCAAGCAAATCATTAAGTGCTTGAAATAGGAAGGTTGTATGACTAAAACAGTCTTTGCCCTTTCAAAGCTTAAAATCCGATGGCCATAGTAATAAGAGAGCAGAATTATGTCAGCTTGATTTGAATTTGAATATTGGTTCTGCTTCATATTTCTCAATTTTTCTATGCTTCAA
Organism: Crocuta crocuta; assembly: GCF_008692635.1. Classification (NCBI taxonomy): domain Eukaryota; kingdom Metazoa; phylum Chordata; class Mammalia; order Carnivora; family Hyaenidae; genus Crocuta; species Crocuta crocuta. The sequence goes on along the minus strand of NW_027529428.1, from coordinate 9,623,979 downwards.
ATTCTTCATTTATTAAAAAAAAAGGATAGTGATAACTCCTATGCCACGTTGCTAAAGAAATAAAATGGATGCAAATGGATGCAACATATATGAAGTATCCAGTGTAGTATTTAACACAAAAGTGGTACTCAAGAATGTCACATACCTGTCATGAAGTAGATATTTTAAAAGCATACTCACTGTTATTTTTGTTGTTCATATTATTAATAAGATTTAAAAATACCATGCTAAGTCATTTAAATAGGAACTTGGCATTTCCAGCTATTGAGATCCTGGGAGATTTACACTTTCTTTTCACATGTAAAAACCTGAACTTGAGGGTCAAGGCTGTAGACACTGGGCTAATCCCACCCTAAATGTGTTTAGCTAGGTTCTTTCATAAAATATATTTCATGAATCATAAATTAAAAGCCACTAGAATTTGACACTTGCTACTTACTGACTAGGTGGAAGATACCGGGACTCATCTTTGGTGTATTTACTATTATCAGGGTTTAAAAAAACAGATATCAGTTTACAAATCCACCATTAACTTTAACATATTACTGAAATACAGTCTAAAAAGACTGTAGAAGTGAACAAGCTAAGAGGACAAGAGGAAGAAGAGGAAGAGCTTAAAAAGTGAGAAGTAGATAAGAAGACAGTTATTCTAAATCTACATAAATGNCCACCATTAACTTTAACATATTACTGAAATACAGTCTAAAAAGACTGTAGAAGTGAACAAGCTAAGAGGACAAGAGAAAGAAGAGGAAGAGCTTAAAAAGTGAGTAGATAAGAAGACAGTTATTCTAAATCTACATAAATGTAAATAATGTTTTATTAACAAGGCAAGATATAAAAGTGGGCATGATGAAAAGATCTGGACTCACAGGTTGAAAAACCAATCTTCTGTTTCCAATTAACCTCAAGTCTGAAAAAGTAGGCATATATTTTTTCCTACCACATCACTGTGACTGTGTGTACATACTCATGTGCTTTAAACCTGTTTTACAGCAGTTTTTCCAGGATAGTTTCTACCTTTAGCTTCAGCATTTTGCCAGCAGATTTTGAAGTAATAAAGTATTTTATTTTCTTCTGAAAAAAGGCAGGCTAGATTGCTTAGGCATCAATTTTGTATTATAAGATTCCATCAAGGATGAATATACATCTAAGTTTTTAATGGCCCTTACGAAGGACCTAGTTGTGTAGGCTTGGGAAAGTATTTGTTGATTAGAGGAAGGCAATTTCTTGACTGATAAAACCATACTCTTTGGTATGTTATATTGTAAGGTACATGGCTAATTACACCGCAAGGTTTTCAGTATATGTTCATGAACTCTATGCAAGTAAGCAAGCTTTCTCCCTCTCAGAAGCATTTTACATATTTGGATTAAATGTAACATTTCTTGTTTTAATTTTTAAAAATATTTATTTTGAGAGAGAGAGAGAGAAACTGTGTACAAGTGGGGAAGTGGCAAACAGAAGGGGAGAGATAGAATCCTAAGCAGGCTCTACTGTGCTGTCAGTGCAAAGCCCGACACAGGGCTCCATCTAACCAGAACTGCAAGATCATGACCTGAGCCAAATTCAGGAGTCAGCTGCTTAACCAACTGAGCCACCAGGCACCGCTATAACCCTTCTTTTTGAATTAGACTCTATTCCTTCCTGGACTCCATCTAGCTATCTATTCATCATAGTCTCATTTACCTTGATTAAAACCGCTATCTGTTTATCAGAGTCTCATGTACCTTGATTAAAACCGCCTGCTTCACTTAGTGCCAATTATTGATCATAAGCCGAGTTAAACCATCAGATCATTTCTATCTGATGCTTTAGGCACCCATCTAATATTTCATTGATGAGTCATCTCTCCATCTCAAGCAAGTTGGGACTTCCAGTCTCTGAAGCAAAAGGAATAAAGAAAAGGGGTCCTAGACTGTTGTATAGCCAAATAACCAGACTGAGCTGTTCTAAGCAGGATGTACTGAGAGCAATGTCCATGAGACACAGCTGATTCAATATGATCAGAGCAGTACTCTGGAGCTGACCTTTCTCTTTATTATGGTGGCCGTGCCCCAACTCTGCTTGGAAGAGTAGCAATCCAATCAGCACTCAGTTGGTCAGTAAGTCTGAGTCACTGGCAAAATAAAAGATTTGGTGAGGGTTTCATGCTTATAGAGATCATTTGTCAACTCAATTTAGTTCACTAAAATGAGCTTATTCACAAGGAGGAGGCAAGCCACATTGTTCTATTCCATTGACTGAAACAAAGGGAAACAAAGGGTGAACATATCACTCAATCTATTTAGATGGTTTTATACTGGGTTTTGGGTCACCTCTCTGTATGCTTCATAGGACTGGATCTCAAAGACAGAAGAAGTTAAATAGTATTTGAGGGTAGGGCGTGCAGTGGTTTGAGATGGTTTGCTTCAGTGTAAGAGGTAACTGTGCATCTTTTACCAACTCTGCCCTCAGAGTTTGAAATTGGCCACTATGGAGTCTTTATACCACGGAAATTAACAATGCTACAACTTGGGGCATCTGTATAGTTCTGCTTTCTGGGAGCTGTTGTGTTATTAAATATGGATCAGTACTCCACTCAGTGTGTGTATGTGTGTTCATGCACACATTCTGGAAATTTAATTTCTGGCAAATTAATTAAGATAACTTTAAAGATTGCTCTAGCTCACCCATGCATTGAAAAAATTATCTGATATATGTTTTAGTAGCTATAAACCTCAACACTATTTCCTTTTGCTTATTCGTTTTTTAGAGAGGGAAGTTAACAGTGAACTAATCATAATCTGTTGATAATTCCAGCCCAATTCTTTTCCTTAGTAAGTCAAAACTTTTGTAGTAGTTAAATAGAGTTATTCTAAAGCTTTTCCTTTTAAACTTGTTTTTCTTGATTAGTAGAAATTTGGCTAACAACCAGGCAGCTAACTGCATGCATCAAATAACCAACAATTCATACAGTGTAGATTGATCATGAAAATAAAGGTGAAAGGCTTTGTTTGCAAACTTTGCCACCTAACAACCACAACAAAAGCCAGAAACTACTTTAAGAAACTTAGTATACTTCAAGAACAGGCACTAAGAGACACAAATTTGCCAATTTCCTATAAAAATGTACTCTCTCATCAAATTTTATGGAGATCCATTTGAGTTAGGATCTCTTCAATGAAAACCTTACAGCCTCAACCCCTGAAGAACTCAACATCTACTGCGGGTCAGATCATAAATTACACTGTAATATCTATTATACAGAGATGAGATGTTTTATAAAGAAATATGATTAAATTTATTCCATCTCATGTTAAAACCCAACTTGGTGATGCAAATATGACCTGTTTAGCAATTTGGGGATTTTGTTTTTCAGTTTTAGTAAGAGAAAAACAAAAATTATCACAACTTCCAACTTTGCAATCTGGAAAAGAAAGGTTTCAGACTGGATTTTTAGTCCTCAGCTTCTAAGTAGTTAAGAGATGCCCCCTCCTTTGTCACATTACATCTTCAGAAGTATAGACATTAATTTATTAACCCTTAATTGATTGGAGGCAGCTAAATACAATACTGTATTCCCTAACCAAACCAGCAGCCTGAAGTATAACTATAATTGCTTCTTATCCAGATGACAGAAAGCAATTTCAGTCACTGCTTTACTTAATTAGGATGCATGAAGCATGGACCTCTAGGTCACATCTCTGTAAATTATGCCTCTTCAATTTTCTTGTAAAAGCACTTATGTCTCAGGCACCTTGACATATTTTTAGTAAGACCATATAAACTCAGTGCAACCACATTTCACTTATTTGTCCATATGTTATCTGCACTGCCTTCTGATTTTTCCACAGACCCCGGTTCATTTAATTATTTAGTTCCACTTGCTGGGCATTAACTGAAAAGTTAATAATGAAAGGACTTCATTGCACATGTGTTGGCACAATATTTTTGAAGGAATAGGTGAATCCATGAGGGAACTCCCTCAATTTACTTTGCCTGAGGAGAGCTCTTTGAAACTGTAGAAGCTTTTGGCCCCATGCCCAGATTAAGAGAAGTTTTGAAAGAAGGCTAAGTCTGAATTAGTCTGAAGCAAAGTAGCTGCCTACCATTATGGAAAACTCAACTCCTTTGTACCATGGGGATGTCACTAGGTGGTTCAATGGGAGTTAAAGACCAATAGATGCTTACATATGAATAGAAGATATTCCAAAGACAAACACAAAGTGACCCTTTTTAAATTATGCAAAATTTAGAACGACCCACTACAATATTATTACAAGCATTTATTAAGCAACTATGAAGACAAGAAGCTATGATGGAGATACCAAGAAATAGGACACATAGTTGCTACACTCAAATAGCTTGTGACCAATAACAATAGCAAATGGAGAAGTATTAGCAATAACACAAAACTTTAAAAAGCTTCCCATATGAAAACGTACCATATTATGTATAACTCTACATTTCCTTTTCTCTTAAGGGTATTGAGAGTTAACTGTACCTTGACCGTCCAACCTTGATCAATTCCTGTGATGGTTATTTAGAATTTATGGTAGAAGAGTTTCAACACTTGGATACTTAGGTATACAAGACTAGCCTAATTTAACCAATTAGTAGCTATTGCTTAAACCTCGCAGTAAGTCTGCTATCCTGGGACATACCATGTTTGAAGTTTGAATACATAACACAAATCCAATGTTTTGCCTGGATTTTTAATTTTGCTGGGGGGAATTCAAGTGTTTCATAAAACTCAGTGGGACTTTGTGTGTTCGTGAACTTCTACGTGTAAACACATAATATGTGTGTATGTAGTGTGTGGCTTCAAGTGGGACAAGCTTGTACGTAAGTGTGCACATCGATGGAGCTACAACTCTCCCATTAGGGAGTTAGAAGACTATACTTTTTGCCTCTTCAAATCTTCCCATTGTAGCTGTGTGCTGTGTGGTTCACTTGATTTCTCAGCTAACAGCCTGCCGAACTTTGGTATGATGTGGCTGGCACACGCAGAAGCCTTTCAGTGAAAACGTATCACATCAGATCTAATCAGTCACGTACAAGAGCCCGCTAGTTGTATAATACAAGCCAATCTGCTGTTTCTTCCTCCCTCCCACTCATTGTTTCACCAAGCGTGGATGCCACAGAGAATCCTAATCAAGAAGTACCTGGTAACAAGATCAGTCCTTCTAGAAAATGGCATTTATGCATTCAAGTAAATGGTGCAGCCTATCATTCTTGCAGCTAAGGCTCTTACATATTTTTATGGTTTTTGTGGTGTTTTTTTGTTTTTTTTTTTTGGTCATTTCTCAAAATACAGTAGTACTTACTGGCTGCAAGGGAATACAGGTCTAAGAATTGATTTTAATGACCCCAGTGAATTTTCAACAGTGTTAAGGCAGCTTAGTAAGATAAAAGCTGGTGTGACAGATTTGAATCTGTTTTCAAACAGATTTGCATTGTGATTTGGTCCACAAAGGCCATGGGGTCATTTTATTCTTTGGGGAGTTGGAATAGAAGTGCATCTTAGTGTATATTAGGAATTGAGAACACTTCATCTGCTTAAATTGTAGTTCTGGAGAAGGACAGTGTTCAAGGAAATCTGAGATGCTTCTTGTCTTAAAGTTAAAATTCTAATTTTACTGATAAAAAATTAGATGTTCAGAGAGGGGAAATAATTTATTCACTGTTATAAAACAAGTAAAGTAAGGGGTGCCTAAACTCATTTCTACTGGCTTTAGGTCCAGTAATTTTTTTAAGTTTATTTATTTATTTTCGAGAGCAAGAGCAAGAGCGAGTGTGCAGGGGAGAAACAGAGAGAGTGAGAGAGGGAAAGAGAGCATTACAACTAGGCTCTGCACTGCCAGCCCAGAGCCTGACATGGGGCTCAAATTCACAACCAGTGAGATCATGACCTGACCTGAAATCAAGAGTCGGACACTTAGCTGATTGAGACACCCAGACACCCCAGACCGGTAATTTTTTGCACTACAATATGTTTATTGTATACCTTGCTCAAAGATTTTTGCCTTCTCCTCTCCCCTTTTTTTTCCCTCTCTCCTCCGTTTTTGTCTCTGATATTCTTCCCTCCTTCCTTCCTTTTCTCTCCTTCCTCTTTCTTCTTTTTGATCCACCCAACCATCCATCTATTTAAAAAGTATGCTCTGTGTATCTGTTATGTGGCAGGCACAGTTAGGGACTAGGAATTCAGATGGGTCCCTAGGCAGGCACATGGACATGTCAAGAAAAGCCTTTTGAAGAAGCCCTACTTACAGTGAGACCTGAAGAAAGCCTGCCATGGAATGGGGGAATATAATATTCCAGGCAGAGGAAATCATTTCTGTGAAGGGCCCATGGCAGAAAGCACCTAAAGAAAAAGACCATTAAGGGGATCGCAGCAGAACTGGCGTACTAGGCAATGGCAAAAGAGTATTATTTTTTTTCTTTCCTCAAGGTTATGACCCCAATCTCCAGCCCCAAATTCCCTCTAAAAAATTTTCATTCCTGTAGTCTTTAAACCTTGCAATAATATATCAGGAATAAACATTTTGAAGTAAACTTAAAAAAAAAGCAATAGAGGGAAATGTGTCTTGTATTCATGTTAAGATACCATCACCATAACCATGTGTGTTGGTCATTTTCTTACCTGCACATTCCTGCATGCTTGTGCAAAGCAGTGTGGTCAGTGTGGTATATATGGATTATGGACTCTGAAATCAGAGAAATTAGAGCATCGAATTCTGACTCTGAACCTCCTGGTACTTTGGTCTTGAGCAAATCTTTCTGTGGCTAAGCTGCAGCTTTCTCATTTGCAGAGTTAAAATTTATAACTATCATCCAGATGGTGTGAAACCAGAATGATATACATGCAAAGAGCCCAGCATGGTGCCAGGCATATTAAACCCCCCACCCCCCAAAACACCGAAAACTTTCAATGAGTGGGTCAAGAGGTATGTAAGATTTTAAAAGTGAATGTTTTAAATTGTACTACTGGTAGATGTTCTTTAATGATACTAATGGATATACAGAACTGTAAATCTATATTCTTTAACTAGAATATTGCCAGGGATGATAGAATGTTCTATTGCATGAGAAGTTATTGGGGCTGGAAATGCCAGATATAAGAATAAAAGTAAAAAACATGAATGAACCTGTTGGCCACAGGCATGGTCAACTCTGCTCAAGACTGTTCTAACACAAACAAACAAATAAACAAACAAAAAAACAGGTCACAGCTCTCAACATTCATGAGTACGACTTGTCAACACTGGAAATGAAATAAAGATCACTTAACTCTCTCTCAGTTTTGTCTTCTGTAAATGGGGATAATACCTCACAGTGTACTTCTGGATTAAATGAGAATATATAGAACATATTTCCATTACCTGGGACATAGTATGTGATAAGTAGATGCTGTATATCTTTATTCAGAGTATAGGAAGGTCATATTTCAAAAAGCAATGTTTGAAATGCGAATACGTGATAAAATTGATTTTAATAGTAATAACAAAAAAGTGGCCAAACTTTTTTTATTTTGTCTAACCCATCTCATAGGGGTTATAAGAACTAATTTTTTGACTTCATTTTTAAATAAGGGGAAAAGAGAGTAGGACCTTCTGTGTCGGGAAGAGAAAGCCTGCAGTTGTTTCAAACAAGGCTCTTAAGTCTTCTCCCTCTGCTGATATACAAACAAGTTTATTGCTTGAGGAAAAGCAAAAGACAAATTTTTCATGTCTTTAAACAGAAGTACATCTTGGTGGCCAGAGCTGGAGTTCTTCATAAAAGTCATTTATCCCACAGCACATGCTATCTCTCGGTATGTTTTAAAGGTGAACGTTAGTGAACAAAGCTTTCTCCATAACGGAAGCTTTAAAATACTTGCCTGTTCATTAATGTGGTATTGCTTCCCATACCTTCTCAGCAAGGCTTGCCCCATGACACTAACAGTCACACCTTGGTGTTAGGAACATTTTCCCATGTTGTCTATTAAACGTTTTGATTTCAGGGTGGCATTTTGTAAACTGGAATACTTCACAAAGAGTAGCATCTCTCTGGATACAGTTTTTAAAATTGTTTTCAATGCAGAATTTTAAAAGTTACCATTCGGAAGCCATTATGGTAATAACTGATTCAGAAAGAATCATCAGTGGATGCTAAAGCTCCTATAAAATTGTCTAATAACATAGTTACAAAGTGAAGCAGAGGAAAGCAGGAGAAACCTAACAGGTACTACTTTAACCTAGCCATGAAAATTATCACCAGCAATGTATCAGGTGCTTCCAGATACAATGCAATGGAAAGAACACAATGGTACTTCTGTGACAAAAAGACACACCTGAATATGATCATGAGGAGATAGCAGACAAACTCAAATATTGAGAGTCACCCAAAAAACCTATCCTGTACTTTTCAAAACTATCACAGTCATGAAAGACAATGGAAGGATGAGGCAATTTCCCAGATAGAAGGAGCAATTGGGCAAAAGTTGAATAAGGTGTGTAGATTAGGTAATATTGCGTTTATTCCAATTTCCTGAAGGAGATCATTGTACTGCTATTGTGAAAGAGAACAACCTCATTTTGAGGAAATATACTGATGTATTTATGAATAAAGATAGATCTGTAACTATATGTGCATGTCCACGCACGTGCTCAAACACACACAGAGAATATAATCCCTACATTTTCTATGGGATAGGCATTGTTCTTCCAATTTTAGAGCTCAGGAAGCAGGATCAAAAGTTAAGACACTTTTTTTTAGCTGTCTAGCGTTATCCTTTCCCTACTTATTTCCTAAAGTAGGCACCTTAGAATATTGAGGTTGTCATTTGGAAAGAAAGAAAAGGGAGGGTATGATTGTCAAATACATTTAGGACAGACTGCATTGAATGAAATTAAGTTGGCTTCTACTGTGCTAATCTATGTTGCTATCCTTCAGCATACATGCACTGTGCAACATTCCCTAATAATGTGTATCAGGCTATTGAACAGCCACTTTCAAAAAATATTTGTTGTTTTTTTTAATAGCTTTGCCTTGTTATTCAAATAGATAATGTTTTCTTAAAGAATGGGATGTGCCTTATACTTCAGTGTCCTTCACACGTTAAGCACATAGTAGGTATTCAATAAATATCCCATGATTACTAGCAGGGACACACCCAGGCTCCTATATGGTTTTCTTCCTTCTTACAGTATTCCTTAGTAGTTCTCCTTGAGTTTTCATTCCTCCAATTTCCTGTACTGAAGCTAATATTTACATGTAAACTAAGTGACCTTTGAATGTCCTGAAGCTGACTTGTAATCATTAATAGAAACTCCAGCCTTCTGACAGCCCTTGATTACATTTGTGTAACTCTTCATCCTTTTCTTACTCAGGTGAGAGTCGGTTTTGCAAACAGCAGAGTCCTTAAAGGGTTTTAATAAGAGAGGAGAAATTTAATTAAAATAAGCATTATATACCTGGCAGTTGGGAGAAATGAAAAGTCCATAAGCAGTACATCAGGAAGCACCATGATGTGTTAAATTACAGGTAATAAAATCATAGTGTCATAAAGAAAACCACTACACAGACCTTGAAATGACTTTTTTAAACTGCAAGAATTGCATTAATTTGTATTGCCTAGGATTATACACAAGCATGACTGCATCTGGTGGAGAACAGATACTGTCTGCCAAGTTCTTACAGTTTTATGAGAAACAGAAATTTTGGTATCTTTGCAAAACAGATCTTGCGCTTTAGCACATAAATGTAAGAACACATGCATTGCTGCATTTTTAAGACTAAAGTGATGTCTAACATATTCCCCTGATCCTTTAATAGCTAAACTCTTGCAGAGAACCTCAAACCTCGCTAGAGACCAACTTTGATACTTAGAGGGGGATTGTCACACAGCTGGTATATTCTGGATATAAGATGGAATTTGGGAGCAGTTTCTGGGGAGAAGAGATGGAGGCATTCAGAAGAACATGTTCAGAAGAGGTGGGTATTACATACAAGGCTACCTATAAGAAGTCTTAGCTACCAGAGTAAGAAGAAAGAAATGGCTACTGGCTATTGGCTATCCAAAGTAGAAATAGTCCCTGAGAACCTAATGCATGTAAGCTACAGTGCTGGGTGCTATGAGAGGGAAGATTAGTCCCCAGGACTGCAGCTTTTTCCCAGCTTCTTTTCATAAAAAAAATATTTTGATCTTGCCTCCATTTGCTGAATGGGCATCTGGATTGTCATTTATTCCCTTATTCTCTTGCACCTGTTATAATTTTCCACCACACTATTACAGTGGTTCTCAAAGTGTGGTCCTGGGACTAGCAACATCAGCATCAGCTGGAAATCTATTAGAAGCGGAAATTTTCTGGTCCCATTGCAGATCTACCAAATCAGTATCTTTAGCGGCAGATGGTTACGGAGAACTGACCAGAAACCTGTGTTTTAACGAGCCCTGCAATGGATACCAAAGCATATAACAGTTAGAACCACTGCTGTCTTATAAGCCCCTCTCTCAAAGTTCAGTAACGACCTCTGATTCACCAAATATAGTAGTCTTTCCTCAGATCTGATGCTTCTTTACCTCTGGAAGCATCATACTTGATGTGTACTTGATGTATACATTGCACATCAAGGCTTGAGACTTTCTCCTCCTTTGTTTCCTGTGGCTTTGTGCTACCATCTTTCTTTACCTCAAATCATTCCTTCATCTTTCATTGACTCTGCCTTTCCCATTATTTGGCATTCTTCCCAGTTAAATCTCCCTTCCTTTCACTTTCTATGTTCTCCCGTGAGGATATGAGCCATCTCTATGAGTACTCAAGTATTTATTTTAGTTATGCACTTTTAGAATTGTGTTTTTTACCCAAGGCTTTCTATTAGTCTTCAAGTATGTGTTTCAAATTGGTCGCTGGGAAACGCCATCTCTATGTTCCATGGCCTCTTAAAAGGAATACACTGAAACCCAAACACCCCATCCCTACCACCCCCAAAGCAGCTGCTCTGCAGCTTTCCTAGTTCTTTCTCAACTTTCAGACAAGAAAATGCAAAGACTCGGACTCATCCTAGGCTTGGATTCATTGCATGACTGATTTTCCGCCAAGCCTTGTTGAGCCTGTTTACATTCTTTCTACACATTGGCATGTCCACCACCTTCCCAATAGACCAAGTTTCTCATCTTCTTTCACGTGAGGGTTTTTCCTAGTAATTGTTACTAAGTTAATTTTTGTAACGTTTTGATTGTACCGTTATAAAGACATTCAATTATTCTGTGATATCTGCTACTGTTTTCCACATGAAATCCACATTTATTACCCTAATACATGGCATTATCTATTATAGGACCCTGAACTTTCTTTCCAGGCTTAGTTCATATTGCTCCTTGCTATATCTCAGCCAAGCTAGGAGACTCTCCATTTAAGAGTCTCTACACTATTTTTATATTTCTGTAACAATCTTTTAATGCCTTCACACAGCATGTAATATCAGCTCAATTCTCTTCCATGTCTCCTTCTTAGGTGTTACTACCTGAACATCATCTTCCCCTTTTCCCCCCTCCTTTATATCTCTTTTATGGCAGGTGACACATCTGCAGGTTATTATATTAATGCATACAAAGCTCTCTCTCCCTGGCTAGATTGTAAACTCCTTGAAGGCAGATCCTGAGCTGGTCTTCAAGGTTTCCTTTCTCACCTGAGTAGAGCACAATTTGTCATGTGAAAGATGCTTAATAATATTTGTGTTTTGAATAATTACATTCTCTCTGCAGTTTGCTTGTGGGAGGATTGGTGGGTCTCAAGAGGAGCAATCAATGAGGAGGAGAAGGAAAAGGACAGAGGAGTAAGCAGACAAGAAATTCTGTGACTCAGAGAAACAAAGACTAGAATTTTCCTGGAGCAAAGATATAAGAAAGTAATGTGGGTTTGTTGTCAATTGTGGTTAAGTTCTAAGTTCAGGTTAAGAGATATTTGGAGAAGAATACTTGATACGGGTACTCCCCAAAGAGTTCAGTGTCACTTGAAACATTAGTTCTGAGGAAAATGAATAGCTAATCACCCATAAACTTGGGAGTCTGATCATCAGATAATTAGGGGAAATCTGACAAAGATAAACAAGGTTCTCTCCTGTACAACTTCCTCTGTCCTTCTACTTACTATTGTGTATTATATTGTGTATAACTTGTGTGTTATAGTATCCCAGTTCCAGAATGGTCTTCAACCTGTGGTGTTCCCCACACTTACATGAGCACAACACTCTTGTATCACAGGCCATCCTCTAGGAATAGCATTGCTGACGAACCCATGATGGGGAACACTACACAGTTGATTCTGTAAGCTTTTAAATATAAAATTAAAGGCAATTTTAATACCCAGGACCTTAGAAATGGAAGAAATAAATTAGCTACTCAATCCAATGACAAGAAAGGGGGCACTTCTATTTCAAACATCCATTTATTATCTGTTTCACAGTCCCCTCTTCCAAGAGGATTTCCCAGNTATTTCCCCCTCTATCCCCCCTGCCACCCACCCACCCTTCTTTTCTATTCTCACTTTGTGAGACACTTTTGTTTCTGGAGGAATCTTCTTAACAATCCCAGGAAAGTAGAAAAGAGAAAATTAACTGTACACACACAATCCTCAGGCTCTTGTAATTTAAAATGGATTCACCACAACTTGAAAGTATTGCTAAAGTGACATATATATTTAATAGATATTTGCCTGCAGACATAGAATAAGAAACTGATTAGAATGGAATGAATATTCCATCTGGACTTTGATATTTCATCGCTGTGATCCATTTTTTTGCCATGACATTTACTTAAGAAATGTTCAAAATAATAATTTAAATAAGCATCAAATACCACATGAGTTCCACACATATGCCAAAAGAATCTTACCCTTGTAATCCCTAAGAATTGTCCTTCATAGTATCTTAAAGGCAAAATACAAGCTGCATTTGCAATGTTTTTAAGGATAAATTCTTCGATACTGTTCCTTTAGGGACATAAAAGAGGTGTGTGTTTATGTGTGCGTGTGTGTGTGTGCAAAATCAATTTAATAAAATGTTTTTCCAATAGAGGGAGAAGGTCTTAAATTAATCCAAGAAAGGATTCATTCGTTCACATATGGATATGTGCCTGGAAACTTGGAATCAAGATCATTGAATTAGTAAGAATTACTATATAAGGATTATGTAAATGTATAAATATGTTATACTCTTTAAACATTCATAGGCCTTTATTTTTATATTATCCCAGTTTTTGTTGGTTTTCTTCTACACATTAAAATGCTCTAGTGTAACTGATCATCAGGTAAGAAAATGTTAAAAAAAATTTTCTTCTGAAATACTTAGGAAATATTTCACTTGAATGTCCCAAACCATGACCCATCATTAAGAATCTAGACATGGTACAAATAGTGTTTAAAAGGATTCATTTCAATTCAGAGATTGAAATGTTCTGGTAGAAAGGAAGCTGTCCCAAACTGCTGCAACTTCGGTTATCCTGGAGATAAGATAAACATTGCTCATTTGATTATTTCACTTGAAAAATCTCTGGAGAAGACAACACTGGTCTGCTGGTTCACCATATCAAGAACTCATTCCTTCATGATCAGTAAGGGCTAGCAATGTTTACATCTGCCTCACAGTCAGACTATACGACTGCAAGTTTATACTTATGCAATCACCAGAGTAAACTATTGCCTTCAAATTGCAAGCCTATTTGGTTGCATCCTTCTAGAACAAAATTATGTTAAGGGCAGAGAATTTGACTCTCTCATTCACCAATTTTGCACCAATGCTTTATAGAATGCCTGACATATAGATGTTTAAAAAGTATTCGTTGAACAATTAAATGATTCCATAGTTTCTATTCTGATCATATTATTATTCAACTCTAATGGGTATTTAATCTAAGATGTTACTGACACCTTTTTTTAAGGCGAGGAGTAGTATTTTCAGCACCCCATCCCACATACAGCTTAGATTGATATTCTACTAAGAATACATGGTTAATCTATTTTTTTAATGAAAGGATAGCTAAAATTATCTTTTAACTTTTTAGAGCATTTAGTTACTGAATTACCTATGTCGTGTTAAGCCAAAGAATTAAGTAACTAGTCTAAACTGCTCAAGAGGTTGGCCTTCACTTGGGGACAGGCCAGCTGGCCTCAAATCCCTATTTCTTTGGGAGTGTTCACTCATGGCCATTCATAAAGTACCCAACCTTTCCACAGCAGGCATACTGGGAAGTGGGGGATTTAGGCAACAATTCTGTGATTCTCATCTACCATATAAATCAGCAAAATACCCATTTGTTTGTTTCCTCTCTGGGCACTTTTATCACTCCAGCCAAGGGGAACAGACTTGTCTTACTCATCTCTTTGGATTCTGTGATCTGAATACTGTGTTTTATGTGTAGTTAGAATCTGAGCCTTACACTGAAAAGGGTGTAAACAATTGCAGACAATCAAACTCATGCATGGAAACTGCAGGTGACTGTCCAATTTTTGAGACTGCCTCAGAGAACAAAACTCTCACTTTGATGCTGATGTGAGAGGAATGTCAAGATGAATTTCCATGGGGGTATCAAATAACTGAAGGGACGGGAAATCACTCATCGCTAATGTAGAAAAGGACATATGATTTTTCATCAGGAGCCTGAGCTATGGCTCCATTCTTGCCTGCATTAGCCATTATGAGATGAAAGCAGATGGAAATTATTCATTCCCTCCAAACTCACATTCTTAAAATGCGATCTTATGAAATAGCTTCACCACAATCTTTCACTTCCAGGGAAATAGGACAAATGAGTCTTCCTCCAGAGCAGGCTGAGGATCTTCACTTTCTATACTGTATTTTTGCTGCACTAACATTTTCGGCACCAGTCTTGCTAATGTATCACGAGCTTTATAAGTGACTTGATCTTACTCATCTTTTTCTTTCTTTCTTTCTTTTTTTTTATCCCAAGGCACACCCTTACTCCTCCAACACCAAGGCTATTTTGACCTGCTTTACTGGATTGATTTAGTGGCTTGTTTTGACCTGCTTGAGTAGCTTTGACATAAGTCCTGTCTTGCACCCGATGATGGCCACATTAGTCAAAACGCTCCAAGTCATGGCCATAGAGTTAAGAACTCATCTTTCAGGGTATGAAAAAAAAAACTGTCCAATAATGCTCTGACATTATCAATATCTGAAATGCATGTTTTGGTTCCTAAAACATCATTTTATAATGAAACCAGAAACCAAATTAACCAACTCTTGTTTGGCTCAAGAGAGGAAGGGGTAAAGGGTAGCTCCAAGGAGCCTACACCAGTAAGGGGGTCTATATGTTGCTGGGGTTTGGGAGAAGAAGGGAAGAAATGGCCAAACAAGAAGGTTCTTGAAGAGATCAACACCTTGCATGGTCATTATGGATATATAGCATTGGCTCTCCTGGACTACTACTCTTTGAAGGGAGAGGAGGCACTGAGGTGTAAAGGAAAAGAATAGAAATTCTAAAGTCCCAGTGGTATAGATTAAAATCCCATTTCCTTCACTTTCTAGTTATAGGAGTCTGGGTAAGTTATCTCACTCTCTGATACTCAGTTCCCTCATTTGTGACCTTGGGATTAATAACCTCCAGCCAGATCTTCTATTCAAATTGTGCCTATTATCAACAATACAAGGTACTGTATACTTTAAATTTTGTTAACGGTGAATCTTATGTTAAGTGCTCTTACTACAATAAAAAAAAATTAAAAACCCACAAGAAACAGCCATACAAAAAACCTCGCAGGTAATTGTGAGACTTAAATGGAATATGCAAAGCAGAATAACAACTGGTGTTGGAACACTAAAGGTTCTCAAAAGCCTTATTAATTGTATTATATAAAGTACCCTTCCCACCAATGTCACACATGCAACAGGAAACAAAACATACAGGAGATTGTTATATGGGGACTGTGACTTTTCTATCATTGTTTTGCTGGTGTGGAGCATGATGCTTGGGACAGAAGAAGCTCTCAACTAAAATTTATGCATATGAATGATATTTATCGATTATTTTTTGTGAGACTCATGTAGGTCACAGACACACCTTGGTAACAGCAGATTTTAAAAGTATATAGAAAAAAGTACAATTTGTACTTTTAAGAATGGCAGAAATAAGGTACAACATTGGTTACAGAAAAGAAGGTGTTTCTCAGATGAGTCATGTTGGCCCTGCCATGTCAGAAAGGCAAAAGGGGAAGACCACAGTAATGGAGAATGAAGGACACACTGAAAACAAAATACATCTTAGATTAAACTATGATTATTGTATAATTAAAAAAAATTATGTCTTACTTGACATCATGTCTGTTTTACCACAAAAAGTATCCTATCTTAACCCACTACTTGTTGACCAAACGTGTCATTTTCTTAAAACACACTTCAGTTCATATATGATACCTGAGTGTGTTCACAACTCTGATGTACACTGGTTATTTGGAATTTTTCTACTCATCTACACTTGCAAATGGGCCTATGCAAACAGAACACAGGTTGACCACCATACTGAGTGATTTAATATTAACTCAAAGTTGGTCTCTCATCTGACATCTCTGGCTATCATTTTACAGAAGAAGGAGGGCTTCAGGTAAATTTATAATTCAGTGAGGGCACCTGATAAAATGGGATGGAGAGGGGTCTGACAGGTTGACTGAACAGCCATCGCCAATGAAGAAATTGACCTCATTTCATGAGAAACAAGTCTCTCATATATATAAGCTGTAGTATGCTTATCTATAAAATGATAGACTTAGATATGGTCAGTGCTTTGAAGACTGTCTCTACTGGTCCCTAGGGAGCTTCAGTATGGTGGACTATCAGTATCAGTAGGCCTGGGCTGGACTTTGGGTCTTCTCTTCAACCTGGGCCACTTTGTGTTTTTTAAATCTGTTTTAATTATTAACTTCCCTTAATAAAATTTTCTTTGAACAATGTATTACACTATAAAAAATCTACTAGATCGGTGGGCTAAGCAAATGGTTTGCATTCATTCAGCATGTCTTTGAAAATATTTAACTGCTTTGCAGTTTACTAAACACACCAGATCCTATGCATGATCTTGCTTCAACATTGCTGTGGGGTCGATATTACCATTCCCTTCCATTTTGAAGATTAGAAAGCAGAGGCTTGTCATGGTAAAGCATGTACCTAAAGATACACAGGCAGTCAGTCATGGAGCTGACACAGGAACACAAGTAATCTGGTCCCAAATGCAGTGTCTCTCCCCCACAGCACTCTGCCTCATCCACACAGGGGACTCTCCTCCTCAGACAGTACTATTCAAAAGAGGAAAGAAAGGAAAATGGCAGACTATTTAGTCTTATTCTGCATTGAAAATGTGCTCTGAGTATTGAAGCCAATATGTTATTTGGCTGTTCCTTTACTCTGTCACCATGGATTGTCACAGAATACAGTTTTGGTGTTCATTTCAGTCATCATTATCTAGGGGATAGGAGGAAAAAATTAATTATCATTTAATTTCATCCCCATTAGTGTTTAAGTCTAGCATGTCCTATCTGCTTCTGTACTACATCTCTTAATCAAATGTATTCCTGACAGTAGAATAGCCAGGTCAGAAGAAAAAGAAAGCCAGGCAAAGGGAGGCACAATGTTATCACTGACAGATGGTTCTGTATCATGGGAAGAGTGAAAATTTAGGACACAATGTAACTTCATGTTAGGGAACCACATTAATATGTTCATTGTACTTATTAATTATTCCCATGTCATATCAGAGAAATGAGTTAAAAAAAAATGAAAGAAAACTTGGCCAAAGTCACACAGCTACTAAATGGCAAATCAAGTATCCACATCTTAGTCTCTACAAAGTAGATGATTAAGATGAAGTTAAAATTAAGCTACAATAAAGAGGTATGCGCTCATTAATCCAAATCAAGCAAAATTCAATATGTTGTACTTAGAACCCATATCTATTTCTTGGCTTCCCATAGGAATGAATCTTGGAATAGCATTTGGGTTTGGGTACTAATTCTCATGAGGAGCTTCTTGAACTTCTGTGTTGATAAAGGATTCTGAGGTCTTCACCTGTGCCAATAGGAAAAACTGCCATGTTTGATTACTTATGTCTATGCATGTACAAGAGAGATTGGGAACATGAGGGCTCCATATTTCATGATGTTTGTCCTATCTATTGAAATCAGAAAATAACTCACGCTCATTGCAAACACCTTACAGTCATTCTTAACCATGGCAGTCATACTAAGAGCTTTCTTTCACTTGTATTCACTAGCTGAACCAAACACCATGTAACTATCTAGGCAACCATACAATTCCCAGTATCTAAGAGTTTGCTGCAAATGGCCAGGGTACCATCATTTTCTTTCTTCAGTACACAAGCAAAATACTACTCACTTTAACCAGACAAAATGAATTTCCCATGTGAGACAATTATTTCTCATTTTGATTGACATGACCATCAGAAGCTCTATTGTCATGGCAAAAAAAATTATACTGTTACAAAAAAGTAAAACAAAAAATGTTCCCACCTACCCAAAGTGGACTTCAGTAACTCTCTTGGCACCAATGACGCATATGACATTTTAAAATCTGCAAACTAATACATCTCTTTCATAGAAGCACGCTATAGAAAAAAATGAGCAGAGAGGGAAGGAATAAGTTGTCAGCCTAGCAGTCCATGTTTAGAACCTTGCAATTAACAACCTGGTAAGGACTTCAGGATCATTTATTTCAGCTCCCTAGTGAAGAAGAGTGTGATTGAAGCCTGAGCGACATTGACCTCTGCAGATGTCTGTGCAATGCTAGGGCTTTCAAGCTAACTTATTCTGCCTGATTAGCCTCACATATACAGAGCTGCCCACCTCATTTTCCATCATGGAAATGTTTCTTATGTCACTCCAGTCTCACAGAAATTTTAAAATGAAAGTGTCCCATAAGTGAAAAGATTTATTGTTAAATGCATGCACAGAGTTTGTGTCCTTGAGAATTTATGGTCTTCTCTCAAGGTTATGGTGCCAGAGGAGTGTCAACTTGCTCACTGTATATGAACCACAAAATTATAAAAGAGGTAGAGATGCCACCAATAGTTCCACAGCCCAAATTTGACAAATGCATGTTATTTTTCAGCTCTGCTGGAGGCTAGGGCACAATGTCAATTTGACAATTTCAAAATATTTTAAAATTTCTCTTTAAGTATAAAATTGCTTCTCAGTGACATGGACTTGCAGCAGAAGCTTCTAATGATTGTTCTGCCTCCTTACACTCTCCAGCCAGGATGCCCTCAGCAGATGTAAGCCCGATCAAGCTACATAATGACTGAGATCTGTCCAGCAGCCCCACTATGGGCTAGAAGTACAAAACTCATTAATACAGATTATTGACCAAACCTTACACAACTGGGTGCAGGATCTTTAGGCACTGGAGTGTAAGAACTTCCAGTCAAGTCAAGAGCTTCAGAGTCAGAGAGAACTCAGGGAAGAACTGCTGAATTTTAGAGCTGGAAGAGGGATGGCATTAAATCTTTAAATTCAGTTAAATGGCTTAAATCCTAGCTCTGGCCCATACTGGCTGAATCAACATATGTATGTCTTTTTAAAAATGTTTATTTATTTATTTTGAGAGAGAGAGAGAGAGAGAGAGAATCCTATGCAGGCCCCATCCTTTCATTGCAGAGCCTGACATGGGGATTGATCTCACAAACCCAAATCAAGAGTTTGACACTTAACCGACAGAACCACCCAGGCACCCCAAGATACGTATGCCTTTAACACGGTGTCTGACATTTGAATACTTGTTGGTTGTTAATATCTCTACTAGCCTCTTTAGGTTAGAGATGAGGAACTTGGTCGAAAAAGGTGAAGTGGCTTGACCAAGACAATTCAGTAAGTTGTGAAGATGCTAAGTGAACATAATGGTCCTCAGGAAGGCGGTAGCCTGTGTTGTTGACTGGCTTGAGAAGTTTCCCACATTCAGGATTCCGCATCTTTGGTTATTCAGGACACCCACTATGAAACTATTTCCTCTAACAGGAGGCCACACACCAGCAATGTTCTTTCATATGTACAAACTATCAAGTTTACAGAATTAGTTTATTCTGCCCTTGAGCCTGACTGAGGTAGTTGTGAGATAAAATGGAATTTAGTTCAGCTCAGTGTTGTTTGTGTAAGTCCACATAGTAACACTAGCTACCACTTTGCTTTTTACTTTCCTTTTATGCTTTATTTGAAACTACCCATTCTACCCATTCATTCATCAAACATTTATTGAGTGCTTACTGTGAGACTAACACTATGCTAGATCTTATGAGTAATAAAGAAATATATTCAGTTGGGGGGCACCTGGGTGGCTCAGTCGGTTAAGCATTCAACTTCAACTCAAGTCATGATCTCATGGTTCATGGGTTTGAGCCCCATGTCAGGCTCCGTGCTGACAGTTCAGAGCCTGGAGCTTGCTTCAAATTCTGTGCCTCCTACTCTCTCTGCCCATCCCCCTCCCCACCCCACCCCCGCTCATTTTCTGTCTTTCTTTGTCTTTCAAAAATAAATAAACATTAAAATTTTCTAAAAAAGAAATATATTCAGGTGGCATCTCCATATTCCCACAGTCCCAGTAATAAAGTTCCTCACACTCTCTCTCTAGTAAAGATGCTCAGTGGTTTCACTGGCAGATTTTAAGAAGCAGGGATTGGGACAACAGGATGACTTTGGAGTCAAATAAGCCCAGCTGCAATGACTGCTAGTTGTGTGATTTTGGAAAAGTCCCTAAGCTTCCTCAGCCCCCACTTCCATACTATAAAATGAGGACAGTAACAGTATCTTCTAATGATTTCTTATAGTTATTGTGATGATTTAACAAGATGATGCATATACAGCATGACACACATTGCTTGGCAGCTGGGAAGCACTCAGTAAACATCAGTACATTTGTAGTCTAAGCAGTGAGTTCAGAATACATTTGGAGATTCCAGTTCATTTAAAACATAAGTGAGGAGGTAAGGGGTTGTTTACTTACGCTGAAGCCAAGGATTCGGTTGTGCGTAAGCCCTTTGGGAGGCAGTCAGCTGATGAAAAATTCACTATTTCAGATGATGGGTTGATCAGAATTGTATTTTAAGAAACGTAATCAGGTAAATGGATGGAATAGGGACAGAGAATGAAGTCAAGGAGACTAGTTATAAAAATAATCTTGGCAAGAGTCAGTAGGCACTTAAGGTATAGTTAGTGCAAAAGATATATAAAACAAGAAGTGGTCTAAGGGATAATTAGATACCATTGATGACAGAGAATAAAAGAGAGAAAATTAGAAGTGCCCTCACAATTTCAAATATGGCACCTCGAAGAGGGGACAATTCAGGATGAAGAACAGAATCAAGAAGGGAAAGACAAGGTATCCAGTTTCCTATTTTTCAGGACGTTTATATATCCAGGGTTTGTGATTAGCTGGTTAATGTTCAAGACACATCCTTTCTTATATCCAAATGAAACATTTTTTCCAAAAGGGCAGCTCCAGCTGGATCAGAATTCAAATGCATGCATGTCCAGACAATATCGCCTACTGCTTTGAGCTGTTTGTCTGATACAAGATTATAGAACCTCCAGCCTCACTGCTTTCTCTCTTAAAGGAAGTGATGATGTAGATAAAAATCCTAAGAGTTCTGATCTTCACATCAACTCCTTGAAGATAGAATCACATGTAGTGGGGCTGCTATACTTCAATGTCCTTCTGAGTTCATAAATGAGTGTTGAGTGGAATGAATGACTTAGAATTAGTCCACAATAGTTTCTGCTCCCGACGGAGGACAAAAGTTGAGGAGTGCCTGTGTGGCTCAGTTGATTAAGGTCCGATTTTGGCTCAGGTCATGATCTCATGGTTCGTGGGTTCGAGCCCCGTGTCAGGCTCTGCGCTGCTAGCTAGCTCAGAGCCTGGAGCCTGCTTCAAGTTCTGTATTTCCCTCTCTCTCTGATCCTCCCCTGCTCACGCTCTCACTCTCTCTCTCTCAGAAATAAATAAAACATTTTAAAAAAATGGTTGAAGGAGTGTATACCTCTTTCTTGACCTCTGCCCAACCCAAAATCTAAGAATCCACTCCCTTTCCCATATACTGTATATAGAAATAACCCTTACAGCTTTTTAAAAAATATGATTTATTGTCAAATTGGTTAACATAACAGTGTGTAAAGTGTCTTCTTGGTTTTGGGGGTAGATTCCCATGGTTCATTGCTTACATACAACACCCAGGGCTCATCTCAACAAGTGCCCTTCTTGATGCACCATCACCCATTTCCCCCTCTCCCCCACCCCCCATCAACCGTCAGATTGTTCTTTGTATTTAAGAGTCTCTTATATCCTTACAACGTTATCATGCATTGAATGCCTGCTGTATGCCAGGCATTGTATAAAGCACTTTAGAGCCACAATCTCCTCTGACTTCCTTAGCATCCCTATCAGGAAACTACCCCCATTTTAGAGAAGAATGGACTGAGACCTAGATGGCAAACTTGTCCAGGGACACTCACATGGCTAGTGGTAGAGCCGTGATTCAAATCAAGTTCAAAACAACCTATGTTGGGGGTGAAATTGCCTTGGGACTAGAAAATTGGGACTGCAACTGAGGAAGAATATATTATACTCCAGTGTTTAAAGTACTCATTAGCTGTGAATGGAAATTAAGACCAATCACAATGTGCTGCCTCTTGTAATCTTTTCATATGTTCAAAGGAAATCTAATTTTTTGGCCTCAAAACTTTGGAACAGGATGATTATTTGACTCGAATCCTTAGGACGCACTACAAAGATACAGATATCCAGACATGCTTCACTGAGATGAAGTTTGTGGTCTAGCCAGTGGGACACAGTATGAATTCCTCTTGTCCAGGAGCTTAATAAACATGTGTAGGGGCAGAGTCATATTTCCTAAAATTGACATGTTGAAGTCCTAACCCTTACTACCGCAGAATATGACTGTATTTGGAAATAGGGTCTTATAGAGATAATTAAGGTAAAATGAGGCTGTGAAGAAGGGCCCTAATTCATTATGGCTACTGTCCAAAGAAATTCGAATGGAGACAGGCACAGAAGGAAGACTGTGTGAAGACACAGGGAGAAGACAGCTATCTACAAGAAAGGAAAGAAACCTCAGAAGAACACACTCTGCCAATAGATTGACCTCAGACTTCTATCCTCCAGAAGAGGAGAAAATAAATTTCTGTCGTTTGAGCCACTCAATCTGCAGTACTTTGTTACAGCAGCCCTAGCAAACTAATAAAGGGTGTTTGGAAACATCCACCCTCCAGAATCAGGTCTCTCTTGTGAGGAAAATGTCAGCAGGTTTCTTTTTTTTTCAATTTTTTAAATGTTTATTTACTTTTGAGAGAGCAACAGAGCTCAAGCAGGAGAGGGGCAGAGAGAGAGAAGGAGACACAGAATCTGGGCTACGGGCTCCAAGCTGTCAACAGAGTCCCACAGGGGGCTTGAACTCATGAGCCAAAGTCAGATGCTCAACTTCCTGAGCCACCCAGGTGCCCTGGAAACTGTCAACATGTCGATGGAGATGTACAAAACAGTGAGAAGAAATGCTTTAGATGCTCCAGAGTGTGCTCTTTTAGGTTTCAATGAAGCAGAGGAAGAGGACAAAGGATTCAGTCTGCAGTGTCACTGTCATTTTAAGCCTCCAGACACCCATGCAATGAGCTTGTGAGACCCTTTACCCAGAACTGGGTTTCCATGCCCCTCTTGGTGCTTCTGCACTTGACCAAGGGATCCATGCCACCTCTTCCCTTCCTCTCTGCACCTTTCACTGAAAATGTCTCATGACACTTTTCATTCCATTGAGTCTACTCTTGCACAGAGTGGAGTCTCACATTGGCCTGATGGTTGTCTTCCCCTTCTGCTTTTGTATGTGAAGCTTGTCAGAGAACCAAGGGCTCTAACCAGGGTCAGCTAAACTGCTTAGTTATATTGATCCAGCCTCATTGATTTAAAGACATTCTGCCTCTGCGTCTTGCTGCGAGATCTCTGCCTTTGTTCTCATCTTTTTGATAGGCATGCCATTCTTCCCTAAAAGACCCAAAATACTAAAAGCACTAATTTCTATCCATGGAGTGGCTATGATGTGGCCGGTACTTCGCACAATTAGTTTTAATCCTCAAACCTGCCCTAAAGGTTAAGTATGATCATTTCTATTTTATGGATGAGAAATGTTAAGACCTTTAAAAAGGCCATAAAGGAGCTGAAATTTGAACAAACTCCTGACCATAAAACCCAATTTTTTTCTTGGACATGTGTTTTCTAACTATAGTCATTCTCATGTCACTGCCATAACATTTATCCTACCTGCCTACTGTCTGTACTATTATTTAACATTTTTCTTCAGAGTTTTACCTTAATGTTGTCTTAAGCAATATGGAATAACTATATTTTTATATAGCTTAATGCAATAGCTATAGTCTTTAAATATTCACTGCAATGAATACAACACTACATTTTACAAGAATATGTACTGAAATAAGCACACGAGTCTAGAATAAAATATGACCATCCGTGTAGAACCTAAAATTATCTTGTGTCACCCGTGGTATAGATACCATACTGTTATGAAACACTACACTACAAAGTGACACCACTTATGAACAGAAGGAGCCTAGGGCAGAGTCCATTGCAAGGCTTGATGTTTTCCCAGAAACTACTAGCCACATGTTTTAAGCAAGTTGTACAGCTACGTGGCAGTATCTTAAAAAATCTAGAGCTTTGCCTGGTGGGCACTGCAGACTTATACTATTTTGGAAGTAATCTGCTCCACTCCTGTTTTCTCCTGTTGATTCATCAGCGGCACAGTCCCTCAATATGGGAATTAAGAAACCAAGCCAGGGACAGACGTAGCATAACTGCCTAGTGTAGAATGGCTGACCTTACAGGCTAAGTGAGTGTATGCAGTTCTTGGAGAAGGGAACCTCTTGTCAGGGAGAGTGAACAGATTTCAGGAATGGGAAGTAGGATACAGTTAGTCCACCTGATGAGTCCTGTGCCAGTTTCCAAAAATATCTCTTTCTCTCTGCCGGTCTTTGGCATCTGAATTTCAGTTATAATAAATACATTTCTATGACATGTTTTTGAAATTTCAAGAGTCCGTTGACTAGGTTTTAAGTAACCTGTGAGAAAAATAACACTAGAAGTCATATTATTTTCTAGATGTTTTTAATGTTTATTTTTTTATAGAGGGGGAGAGAGAGAGAGTGAACAAGCATGAGCAGGGGAGGGGCAGAGAGAGAGGGAGACACAGAATCTGAAGCAAGCTCCAGACTCTGAGCCATTAGCACAGAGCCTGATGTGGGGCTTGAACCCATGAACAGTGAGATCATGACCTGAGCCTAAGTCAGACACTTAACTGATTGAGCCACCCAGGTGCTCATAGGAGTCATTAACTAGAGTATGCTAGTAGCTTTGGGAGGCAGTAAGGGACATGTGAACAGGAGGGCTGGACTAGCATTGGGGTTTGGGTGTGTTAAAGGCCACTGAAAACCAAATAGGAATGTGCCAAGGAAAACTGTTTCCTTCCCTCCCTCCAGGATCTTTGACAGAGCCCCTCCATCTNCACGGACCAGGATCAGGAACTTCTCCTGCAGGTCTAAGCCCCCTTCTTGCAAGGGTAGTATATAAAAGTCAGTGCCAACAAGTGAGTATGGTCTATTTTTAACCAGTTAATAAAATCTTAGACCACGTTAACACAAAAGTGGTTTCCAGATCCAGGGTGCTAACATTCTCCCTGCACTGGACCCTAGTCAGAGCAAATGTTTTATGCTGGATTCTGGCATCACAGTTGAAGTATGAAAGTTAACTTTATGGCAACTTGGCTAGACCACAGCACCCAGTTATTTCATCAAACAGTAATTCTGGTGTTGCTGTGAAGGTATTTTGTAGATGCTTGAGTTGACCTGAAGCAGTTTACCATAAATAATGCAGGAGGCGTTGTTATCCAATCAAATGAAGGCCTTAAGAGCAAAATCATGTTTTTGAGGAAGAAATTCTGTCTCAAGAAGTCACCACCAACTGCTGCCTCAGTTTCCAGGCTGCCATGTACCTGCTCTACAGAATTTGCCCATATAATACCATGAACAAATACCTTAAAATTAATATTTTAAAAAAACCCTTATATCCTATTGGATCTGCTCTTCCGCAGAACCGTAACTGATCTGCTGCCCATCTGGAGCATATGTGTAGAAATACAGCCAAGACTGCAAGGGGTCTGGAAACCAGGAGGGCCTAGAAACTACAGTATGTGAAGAGTGGCTGACAGCACTACAGTTACTTAGTCTGGAAGAAGGAGGCCCGTGTATGATCAGACAGCTGTCTTTATACATTTAAAAGCTGAACAGTGGAAAAGAGTTCAGACTTGTCCTATGTTGCCCAGAAAACAGAACTTGGCCCTGAGGTTAGAGATTACAGTAGACAGATTTGGGATCAATAGAAACAAGAGTCCTCTAACCTTTTGAGCTCCATCAGCTCCCAAGGGATGGGATTTCCAACAGAACGTTGATATGTGGGGGATAATTAGTAAAAGGACTCCTTGATTAGGTGAGAGGAAGGAGTGTGACCCCAAAGCTCTGATTCAGCTGGACAGGCTACCATTTACCAAGTGCTTCCTAAGTGTTAGGCATGACGCTCAGCACTTTATACATTTGATTTCACCACATCATCCTTTCAACTCCTAAGATGGGCTTAGTGCATCCTTGCTTTCAAGACAGGAAATATAAGGCTCTTGGAAATCCAGGAACTGGTCTAAAGTTCTCCACTAAGTAGAGAAGCATTGGTTTCAAACCGAGACCCATCTGACCCTTAAGGCTCCCCTAGGATAAAGCACTGTGCTTCCCTGGGACAGGAGGATTCAAAATCACAAACATGAGTCACAGATCACTGTCTTTTCAACCCTTAGTGACTGCATGCTGATTATATGTTTATATGCCATCAGTCCAATGTGGTGGGGTGAATTTATCTGCAATATGGCCATGCCTTATTTGCCAAAGCACTGAAAGCAAAAGAAATGTATCCTTTCATTAAACAAGTACTGGTTGGCCACAGGTACTAGTTATCTAGAAGTACTGCTACAAACTAGACAGACGTGACCTCAATCCCATCAAGAAACTTACATCTCGCTGGAAAGGAAAATATTCAATTAAGATGCATTGAGTATTTAGTTCCAAGTGTCATGAGTGCAGAGGAGAAGAAATGAGTACTCTGAGAATGGGTAGCAAGTGGGTCCTCTTCTTATCTAGAAGGTCAGGGAAGCCCCTCAGTAAAGAAGGGTCAGGTAAAGAAGGGCACATTCTCATCCAGGGGCAGTGCAGAGTATGGCCTGGAAACACAAAACCACAGAGAACACTAGAAGACCTAAAAGAACATCAGTGTGGCTGACTCTTTATTAACAAAAAGGCAGTAGCTGGAGAGATGACGGAGACCAATTGATGCATGGCTGTGGAGAATATGTCATCATCCTAAATGAATGAATAGGGATAGAGATAACTTGGTGGCTTGGTACATCCCAATCATAGCCCTCAAACACAGGTGTATGTGAGACGTGGGTGGTGTGTAGAAAAAGTCAACATTGCAGACCAGAGACTGTCATCTCTAGAAAATTCTTTTTGCAAAATTGGCCCTAAGCTGGTATCAGGAAACTTCGATAATGAGAAGGTTCCCACCGTTCCCACCACCGGTAAGAGTGGCTCACTCTGCCTCACCTGTGTAAACAATATGGCTTATTCTGAGCACCCACTTTCTTGCTGAGTGTCTGGAGCTTGGTATGGCTAGGCGGAGGATGCCTACGTGACCAACCCCTGATAAAAACCTTGAGCACTGAGTGTCTAATGAGCCTTCCTTGTAGACACCATTTCATACATATTGTCATGCCTCTCACAGAGGAATCAGCACACTCTGTGTGTGCCCCCTACTGGGAAAGCTATTGGAAGCTTGTACTTGGTCTCCTACAAACTTCATCCCATGTATCTTCTCCTATGGCTGATTTTGCTCTATGCTCTCTCTTTGCAATAAATCTTAGCCATGAGTACAACTGTGTGAATTCTGCAAGCGTTCCTAATATAGGGGAGGGCTGGTTTTGGGAACCCTTGACATAAGGTGTGACCTTGCTGACTTCCCACAGTGGCCATGGAATTAAAAGTTCCCCTCTGGCTACATAAAAGGTTACTGAAGTGGATTGAAATGGTCTCCTTTCTTTGGGAGAACTCCAACTTTTGCTGCAGCTTCACTACTCTAAGGTCTAGAAATGTCTGCAGTGATGCACATCTGGGTAGTGAAATTTTAAAGACATACACCAAATTTCAGGGAAGGTTCATAATAAATATTAAACAAGCACCTGTAATCCCTAGTGCCACTGCCCTGAATTTGCCAGGAACGTGCCATCTTACTATCGGGAGTTCAGAAAGCCCATTTTGTAATGCTCTACAGCTTTAATCTATCTGCCCTTTATTAAAATGCAGGATGTGCCAATGAGTCTAATAAGGTGGTCTTAAGGGCATTTCAGTTTTTTTTATCTTTATATTTAGTGAGCCAATGTTACTGTCTAAATAGCTTCTTTTTTTAACGCTTTCAACTCATTATTCAAGACCAAGGAAAATTAGTCATTTCTTAGCACTTTATATTCTGCTAACTGCAAGATCTCAGCAATACAAACATACCAGAAAACCACACCAAAGCGAATTTTACAAAATATATGCCAACTTCACTACAGCCAGTGGAACAATGTTTAAGACTGCTGATTTTGCTTACTAAATACTTTTGTTTGAGTAAATGAAAACTCAATATACTTACTCTTACATTCCCAGGGGAAAAAAAAACAAGCAATAAAATACTGATGAGACAAGAACTGGCATGGAAGACAAATCTTGCTTTCGAAAGTAAACAGTCAAACAACACTACTGCTCTTCCATCTCTGGAATCCAGCCATTCTGGCCACATTATCAAACCTGGTTTAAATTCCTATCATAGCACTTACCCTCCTCCCACAAACTGCCACTTGGGAGAGTCATAAAGCTCTTAAACCTGACATCTCTGGGGAACCTGGTTCCTATGAAGATTCTCATTGATGCTAATCAATAAAATGTCCTCACCTTTGCTGAGTTCAGTCAGAATTCTTTCATGAAATCAATAAATATTTACCTGGCACCTACTTCATGAAAGGCATGTGCCATGTTCTGAAGGTGACACAGACCTTGCTATCTAGAAAGTGTCAGCCCTAGGTGCATATACATATTGCAATGCAGTAAAGAAGAAAAGACTGTCATTAAGCATGAAATGCTGACTAATAGTATGAACTTAGAGAGGAAAGAAGTCTCTATGGATGTAAAAGTCTTTCCAGGAAGAATTAACACTTAAATATGAGACTTGGTCAGATTCAATGGTTTGAGTAGCAGAGCATTTGTGATGGAGTTGATTATGCATAAACGTACATTCTGGAGACCATGAAGAGATGAAGGTAGCTGGGAGAAGAGTTTGTTTAAAGAAATAATGCAACATAAGGCTGGACAGGTAGGCTAGAGCCAGGCTGAGAGTGGCTTAGAATGCAGCCTAGGAAGGTTGGCTTTCCATGTGCTCATGATAGGAGACCACCTAAGGTGTCGGTGGAGCAGAGGACTTTAGCTTTCACGGTGACATTTGTGGATGCTTAATAGGGAGGTCTGACATAAAAAAAGACAAAATGAAAGACAGGTGTGGATGTGGTCATGCATCACTGAAATGGTGATCTGTAAAAAAAAGCTGGACTGGAAAAGCAGTATACTATGTCTATGGAAATGGGAAGAGCTTGAATTAGGTTGAAAAGATGAAAAAAGGAAAAAAGACATAGATGTGGACCAAATAAGAAATGGCCAATGAGCACTGGAAATTCTTACAAAATGGAGTTCCTGTAACAGCAGTTTTAAAAAGTTGGTGTTAATACTATTCTCCTATAATGTGCTGAACTTCTAATTCATAATCTTTACTGTAATTGCCACAATATAATTATTAGTATAATTGTTGATTTACTGTTATTCTTTTCTAGCCCATAAACTTTTACAGGCTGGGACTGTGTCTCAAGTGCCTGGCGGTAGGGCACGACATACTGTAATTGTTCAAAAGCCAGAATTAACATGCATGCATATTAGAAAGAAGATAATTTGAGGGAAAAATCTGGAAAGTCTAGTTTTAAACAAAGGGAATTAGAGGTGAATGTCCAATACAAGTTGCTTATTTGTAACATACTTTAGTTAGGTGATATGGCTTGTAAGCAATTGGTATCCAGACCACTCATGATATTTTGTGGATGTCATTTGTCCAAATCCCTGTAATGGCAAATCGTGCTATAAAATGGAAACTTTTTGGAAAAGGTAATTGTCACTGAAGAGCCTCAAAGCTAATGGAGGGGGAAAACATCTTCAAGGAGGATTGTCAAATAAGGGTGATTTTTCTTTCTTTCTTTTTTTCCCTTAAATACTTTATTGTCAAGTTGCTTTACATAAAACACCCAGTGCTCATCCCAACAAGTGCCCTCCCCCATGCCCATCACTCTCCTTCACCTCCCCCCCAAGAGACACTCTTGAATGCTGAGAATAAACTGAGGGCTGATGGGGGTGGGGAACAGTAAGGGTTATTTTTCATGCTAAATTATTTAAAATGCCTGTAACTGGTTTAAAGTTCTTATAGCATTATATCTCTTTGGAGCTCCATTCCCTCTTAAGCCTCTGTAGCCTTGAAATCATTCTGCATACAAGTACAAAATTAATCCTTCTTAAACACCACTTTGATGAGGGAATGAATGAATGAATAGGGAGCTCTGAACCCTGGGAGATTTTACAAACCATCTGTGCTGCTTCTAACTGGCCAAGTAATATGGTCAAATCATAATCACAGAAGTCTGTGACTCAGGTTTTCATCCTATGTTTCTCAATAATGAGGCCACTAACATGTTCTAACATGATTTTGAGGGTCTATCATTAAGTAAATTCATTTCAAAACATTAAAAATATCTATTGATGTTCACAGGAAAAAAAAATCACTTACCTAAAAAGCATTCAGTGTATCATCTCAATTACCTAAGGTAATCCTGGACCCAGGAGATTAAGCAAAGGAGCCAAAATTCATGTACCATGTCAGTGACTGGCATGGTGGCAAGAGTAAGCAATGGTGGGGCGCCTGGGTGGCTTAGTCGGTTGAGCGTCCGACTTTCGCTTAGGTCATGATCTTGCGGTTCATGGGTTCGAGCCCCGCGTCGGGCTCTGTGCTGACTGCCAGCTCAGAGACTGCAGCCTGTTTCAGTCTGTGACTCCCTCTCTCTCTGACCCTCCCCTGCTCACGCTGTCTCTCTCTCTCTCTCCTAGAAATAAATAAAACATTTTAAAAAATTAAAAAAAAAAGAGTAAGCAATGGTACCTGGAAGTGCTATAGCAAGGGAAGAGATCACAAAGCCAAGCACAGACATACAGACTGACCCTGGGCGGGAGGTTGGAACTTATGTGCAGGAAGACTGCTGCCTACACATCAATTCTTTCTAAGATGTCAGTTGTGTGTACAATGGTGACCCTCACCCAGCTGCCCAAGGTACAGTGCTTTGTTTCAAATGGGACAGAAACACATCACATATTTGAGAACTCTCCCTACCCATGTGTTTAAAGTTAGGGAATACGTTTGATACCTTTGAGTTTTGAGACTCGGTCTTCCGGGAAAAAAAATAATTGACGTGAAATACTTTATAATCTGACAACGGTAATGTCTAAACAAGACTGGACTCTGTAACCTTTCTTATTAAAATATTGGAAAACTTGCCTATGGCATGGCTTGACACTTAAGAAACATTAGGTTTCCTGAGAAACGAACATACGGTCTGATTTTCATAGCAAGAGATACAATCCTGAGAAATGAATTCCATGCAGACTTTCCAAGAAATTGCCCGTTAATGTGAGACTAGAAATTGTAACAGACTCCATGACACGGGCCTTCCCAGCCATAAAACTGTTCTAAAACGGTTTTGTAAGTGGGGCCTTGGCAGACGGGGTGCAGTCTTTAAGTTGTGCTAATACTATTTTGTGACAGCAAGGAACAGAGAGGGCCCCCGACGGCCTGATAGGAAGAGTAGGGTCACATTTCGTGTTGTTTAATTAACAGCTCTCGTGTTTTGGCATTACAGACACACACTGATGAATCATTGCTGACTAGCACTGAAAGCTGTTGCATCTGAAATTACTTTTTTTCTCTAAGGTGGGGAAATCATGGCTGAACATAATGTATTCTTCAGACCACTCTTCCTTGGTGCATCCAAAAGGTATCCCCGCCCCCTGCCAAACCCTCCTGGCCCCTGTTCCCCCTTTCTATCTAATCTTGCCATAGTATCTGGTCTTTCTTCACCATGCTGTTCTCAGAAGTGAACTCCTGCAACCTGCCCATTTATAAGGTTCTACCAATAAAGTTTAGAGAAGGCCTGTCTCCGTCAGGTGATTTTAGGGATTGGTGCCATGGTGCCCTATTTCAACCCATGACAGCATTAAAGCGGTCTGTCAGCCCTTGAAATTCCCACAGTACAAAACACTCTGAAGACAGACAACAATATACCCCCCGAGACCCAAAACCTGACAGTTAAATGTCTGTAGAAGTCAAGGAAGCCTTTCAATGGTTTGAGACAAAAAGGAAGCAATGAATCTCTAGGTTTCTTACCCTGGGTGTAGTATTTTTAAATAATACTGATTTTCATTTTGACTAGCAAAGTAGCTGGTGTACTTTGTAGAAAATTTGGAATAAAGAAGTTTCAAGCAAAAATAAAATTGTATGTATCGGAGGATCAAGAGGTAATCACTGTTGACCTTTTAGTACACAACCATATAGTCTTTCATCATTGAAAACATCTCATTTTAGGGCTCATGTTCAAGTGCACAAGTTAGCAGGAACAGAGCCAAGATTATATTCTGTCTTATGTTTCATAAAAACGTGGATAGGTAAAAGCTTTGGTGGTCACTCGCCTAGTTGTCATTAATCATCATCTCACAGAAAGAAATGGCACATGGTAAGAATGGGATGGTAATCATGAAGAACATGGCCTCATGGGGCCAAGCTGCTCAAGTCTGAATACCAGCAAGTGAATTCATTGCTTTCTATATTTTCTTTTCCTCATAAATAAAATGGAGATGATGACAACAACGGTAAAAATGATAATAATACCACTTACTTTATGGAATGATTATGTGAATCAGCTGAGTTACTATGTAAAGTGCTTGGAACAGTCATTAGCACCAAATTAGAGGTCAACTAATACCATCTATAATGAGGACCACAGGACCTTGCAATGGCACATCCATTCACTGCCAAGGACTCCTACTGGGCCACCTTTGTACATCATTTTCAAAGTCTTGGAGATATCCATCACCACATGTTAAGATTCCCATAGTCCAGCCTCATCCCTGCTGCAAATAATGATATGACCTTGACGGGTCACTACAATCCTTTGGATCATGGGTCATTACTGGGAAAATCAAAGTGCTAGGCTGTAGTGGTGGATCTTAATCATTTTGAGGAGATTCGAACCCCCTTTGGCACAGCACTCTGTTTATGATTTCAGGGTGTCCACTGACCCCTGGAAGTTCAAGGGTCTCTTCTGGGGGCCTCGGTTTAAAAATCCTTACGTTATACAATCTCTAATGGTTCCTGAAGCTCTAACCTGTGGGTAGTCAGTTCCATAAAAATGGTCCCATTCTTTGGATTTCTGACCTGATTATCATGGAAACAAAAAAGGTTAAAGGTAAATTCAGGAAGCAACTCCTCCTCACTGAAGATTTTTCTGTTTTCTGCCTTATTGGAGATTGCAAGAGTTTCCTAATTAAATCCCTCTCACACACTTTCAATTCCTGGGGCACTCAGGATCTGGAATCCAACACCTTATTTATATGCTAATTTGCTACAGAGAACCCTGGTCTTTCTCAATCCCAAAGTTCACAAGAGATATTCTGCTTTATGCTTTACTGCACCCACTGGCGTCTAAGGAAGCCTGTGCACAGCCAGGGTGTAAGGTGCCCTAGAGAACAAGGTCTGGCCCAAAGCACTACACAGACCAGATGGCAGAGGCATCAGGGAAAGCCGACTATCAAGCTTGGTGCCCAATACATAAAATGCGTGCCTCTAGAGACTATCTACAATTATGTGCTACAGTGTGGCCCAGAGGTCATCACCCCAAAATCATCTGGGCGTAGGTTCAAAATGAAAACTGCTAAGCAGGACATCTAGGTGCCATTCTACATGAATAGCCATGATGGGCTTGGGCTGCCTATCAGAGCTGAGTTCCAGCAACTCACCTCAGACATGTCAATAAGAATTTATGAAAGCAGAGCCTGGGAATCTGCATTTTCAAAGGCATCATCTGATTCTCTTGTATAGAGAAACTTTGTATAAAGAAACTTACTTGTGAGCATACAGAGGAAGGAGATTTCTTAAGAATACCTAGTATTGCAGCACCTGGCTGTCTCAGTGGGTTGTGTCTGACTCTTGATTTTGGCTCAGGTTATGATATCTGTGATGGGTATGGAGCCTGCTCAGGATTCTCTCTCTCTCTCCCTTCCCCTCTGCCCTCCCTTGCTCATGCTTGCATATGTGAGCTCCCTCTTAAAGAAAAAAAAAAAAAAAAGAATGCCTAGTATTTAAGAATTGATACTGTTTCCACAGGGTATTATAATATGAATCCCTTCAACACACCCTGAAAGAGATCATTATGGAAGCACACAGGAGCTCCCAGAAGTTTGGTTTTCTCTGCAACTTCAGGATAACAGTGGCTATCTTAAGAATAGCTGAGGACTTGACTACATAATTCCCCTGAGACTAGGTTCAACACAGTAGAAAAGAATGCAGCTCTATAAAAGAAAAAGGAAGCAGTTTGTGTACTCTTATCAAATGCTAAGATAGCTTATTGAGAAAAGCAAAGTACAGAGAAGGATTTATAGAATTTACATACTCTATCACAAAAGGAAGGCAGGGAAATACATATTTGCATTTATATATAAGTGCATAAAGAAAGTAATAAAAATGGTTACCAAAGGGGGTTCACATGGTGGGAACAGTCAGGTAGATAGGAACAGGAGGGCCCAAAATTAATTCTTGAAAAGTATACCCTTTTGTCTCTTCCCTTAAAGCAAATTTATTTTAATCAAAGAAAAGTGGATTTTTAAAAAAATGTTTATTTATTTTGAAAGAGAGTGTGCACGCATGCTCACGAGCAGGGGAGGACCAGAGAGAGAGAGAAAGGAAGACAGGGAATATTAAGCGGCTCCTTATGGTCAGCGCAGAGCCTGATGCAGGGCTTGATCTCACAACTGTGCCATCATGACTTGAGCCAAAATCAAGAGTTAGATGCTCAACGAACTATGCTACTCGGGAGCCCCAAATAGTGGATTTAAAAGCACCAGTCTAGCATTTAGTATACCACGTTATCATTCTTCCACTGAATCTAGGTTTTAATGGGTACTGACCATGACATTATCATATTTCACTCTAACAATTGCCAAAACTCTCATCACTCAAATCAACTTGCAGATTAAGTGGGGAGTGTGCGTGGGTGGCTCAGTCAGTTAAGCATTCAACTCTTGGTTCCGGTTCATGTCATGGTCTCACCATTCTGGGAGTTCAAGCCACATATCAGGCTCTGCACTGGCAGTGAGGAACCTGCTTGGGATTCTCTGTCTCCCTCTCTTTCTGCCCATTCCCCACTCTCGTTGTCTCTGTCTCTCTCAAAATAAATGTAAAAACTGTTTTTTTTAATTAAGGGGGACATATCTGGACGAGGCGCTATTATTAAGATGTATTACTTACTTGTTCCTTCAAAGGGAGGGTTCCCCCTCCCTAGATCAGCAGAAAACAACATAGGAGAACTCTGTAACCTACTGGCGAACTTATTTGTGCAGCAGGATTTCTGTATCGATTGTTATGCACTCTGTCTACTCCATCAGGTTATGAATGATGCATTGATGCCGCAAGGGGTTCAGCTACAAACCTCTCCACCGCTGATTGAAACAGAGAGGACTGTTAGAAGAGCAGAAACAAGTCTTCATTTGGCTTTTACCTTTGCACCAGCTTATGGAACAAACCCACTACCATTTCTGTAAGCTTTGTTTCCTAGATTCTCTTGGGCCAGATTTCTTATCAGATGTATTTTCTTTAAAAAAAAAAAAAATCAAAACAACACAAAACCAGAGCAAGACATTTTAGAAGAACAACATTTGCAGAACTCTGGGTTGCCGAATAGTCACAGCCAACAACAACATATTCACTTTAAAAATGATGACATTTGCAAAAGGAGAGAGGACAGGAAGAGATATGCAAATCCGGAATTATCTTTGCAGTGTAGTTATTGCTTTTTTTGTAGCACAAATATAAGTCTTTGTCTCTATAGTTAGCATGAACAGAAATCTCATTTTTCCGATCCTGGAAAAGAGCTGGAGATTTTTCCAACTCAGCTGATTGGCTTGAAAACTACAGACTTTTATATATGCTAAGACCGTAACTGTTGCTTTAAAAGATTTCTTTTCAGCTCTAAAATTGATATAACTCTAGGTTGCTAAGTGCCCAGAAAAAAAATGTTTTTTGGATGGCAAGTTAGGACCTCATGAAGGGCAGTGGAATCTAGGTCACCTTTAATAGGAGAGACAGTGAGGCTCATGAGGGTTCTTTACTTTGGGAGGAGTCAGAGACCACTGATTGTGCCCCACTATGTCTTCCTTTCGGCAAGAGAGCCTATAACCCTGCAGCTAGCTGCCTGGTTAGAAGGTTCACAAGCCTTGTAGTGAGTTTTGCCGTATACATTAGTTTGGGCCAAAAAGATGGAGGTAGCCATACATGTGGTATTTCGGGGCCATCTTCTCGCCTTGGACTACCTCCTTCTCCCCTCCTTGGAAAGAGCCAACATTCAAAGCCCTGTTCTGAGGATGGCAAAGGTGTTTGCTAGTTTTCAACTATTCCATGAAAAAGAAATATACCTTATATCTTAACTAATAAAGATGGCTTGACAGAAGAGAATGTTTCAGAAAATAAGCTTAGCTATGGATAATCAACAACAAACAGAGTAAAAGGGGAGAGATTATTAGAAGGTTGTAGCCACAGGAGTACAATCATGAAAATGACACGGAGAATATTAAACTACCCAGGAAAACCTCTCTCTTCAAAAATGTCCTATAGGGAATTGTAACCCAGACTCTACAGCCATTGCTTACAGATTCCTAATTAAGCAAGACCAAATGAATGCATTAGAGTTATAGCTTTATTGACACATTCTGTGCTACAGTGATGGGGAGATGCCAAAGAGGGCTTATGTATAAGAGCATGGGCTTCAGCACCATCTTGACCAGGGTTTGAATCTAACTCTGCCACTTACTAAATGTAGAGCATTCCTTTAATCTTCTGAACCTGGAATCTAAGCGGAGATACAGACACCTGTCTGTGGCAAAGGATGTGGCTGCCAGCTGCCAGGAGAAGACCTCACTCATACAGAGGAAATCAATCAACGTCAGGTGTATTTATCTCTCTTCCACTCCTCTGAGGGATATCACAGACAGCTTAGTGTCAGGAAAGGAAAAAATTAAAAAAGGAGGTAGGGGAAAAAGAGTATGAAATGGAATTTGAACGCTTCTAAGTACTGGACCTCTTGATCAGGTAAGGTGAAACTAGGTAGTACTTCTAGGATTAGTAGGCTCAGAACTCTAAGACTAACTTCAGAGAGAATCTAAATGAAACTAGTATCATGGAATACATGCCTATTTGATTTCTTTATATGGGGAAACCCAAACATTTCACATGTGGTTTCCAGCAGTTTATGGAATGCCTTCATTTAAGACAACTCTTGCATCATTTGAGATTTGCCCATCTGCTTATAGTTGCTGAGTATCAAGACCAAGTTTTGTTTTCAGATCATCAGTTATTTTTTTAATGAAGGTAGTTAAATCCACCATCATGGCCACAAAGCATTTTATTAAGTATCTGCTCATTTCTTCTCCCCCTGGACCATGTTTGTCCATCCAGCTCTTCAATAGCTAATACTCACTGAAACTTAGCATGTGCCAGACTCTCTTCTAAAGCACTTAATACGTATTAGCTCACTTAAGCCTCTCATTAATCCTTGGAAGCAAGTAACCATTATTACCCCATTCTGCAGATGAGGGAAACAAGTGATAGACGGACTCACCTGTTGCCTGAGATTCCAAAGCTCTGGGGTGGCAGAGCCAAGATCAAGACCCAAGCAACCTTACTCCAGAGCCAGTGCGGTTACACTATGTCTCTAAGGTCTCACAAAAAGTTGCAAAAATACAGAGCATAAGGCATAAGACACAAGATGAGGAAGAAGGGCTGGCAGGGAGTTGAGACCGCATGGCCAAACCTGTAAGCTTAATGCAAGATCCTGAACGTGAGCAAAAATCCGACCTCTGAACGTCTTGGAGGTTGAAGCAAGAGGGAAGATAGGATCTGGGATATGGTTTTCACTACTATATAGCAAAGGGAAGACTACAGTTTTGAAGGAGATACATACCATAACAGACTGTGTTTTGCCATTCTGAGCTTGAGGAGATAAAGAGGTACCCTCAGTGAGTACTCCGTCCCTGACACTCCTTAATTACTTCGATTGTGCTAGCCAGAGATGCAGCTTCAGCTAACGCCCATATTCCCGTAAGCCCATTTATATTTTCCTGATAACAAGCTGTAATGTCTTTCCTCATTCCACTCCACAGATGATCAATGAACAATAAACCCATTTGTTTAGAAAAATCTTATTTCTGTGTCACATAATATTAAAGTATAGAGTTTTGCCTTTGAAGCTAGCGGCTTATATATGGCAGGAGTTCTAGGATATGCATTAATTAAATATTATTCCATTTTTTAATGCTGAAAAATATTAAATTTCCTAATGATACAAAGGCGTTTATGATGGTCTTGATTTTATTTCCCTAAGTAGCTATTAAAAAGCTGCAAAATCACTAATCAAAGGAAAAGAATACACACCTATCATATAAAATTGTTCTAATTTAAACTGTCTTTGCTGAACCCATTTTTCTTCTCTGTAAAGAATATATCTTTTGATTTCATTAAAACAGGGCTTTTACGTAAGTAACTTTAAGTGCTACAAAAATACTATTTTCTCCATTGAACAGAGGCCAGTAGCACCATTATTACTGTTAACAATCTAATTCAAGAGCCTGTAATTAATCTTATTTTAGTAGCTACCAGAACAGGTAAGGTGTATACTGTTAGCTCTTAAATTACTGTCCAAATATTACACAATATTTTTCTCTGCATGAGCTAAGCAATCTGTACAGCTGCTTCTTGCAGTTTTTACTCTAACTGGTATGTGAATAAGGCATTTGTAAGAAGAATTTCCTAGCATGGACATTTATTTGCTCCTTTTCAGATAACATTTTTATGTTTTAAAGTAGTAAAGAATAGGGATTCTGGTCACCCTCACCACTGGATTTTGAGTACTTGAGAGTTCTGGTGTTTCTCAGCCCTGTGACATCACTTGTAAACATTGGCCTTAGGCTCCAGCATCCAACAACTGGCTTCTAAGTCCTGCCTCCCCTCCTCAGCAAGTTCCTTCCCAACCTCCTGCTTCAATGACTTTATATCCAAAATGGTAGCAACAAAAGCTTCTCCCTTACTGGGTTGTCATAAGGATTAAATGAGATGATACGTGTGCTATGATACACTATGTTCTAAGACACTTGTTCTAAGAAACATGAAGAGAGATGACACTTGTTCTAAAATACATTGTGTGTCTTAGCACACAGTCATAGAAGAATAGTACATAGATGCTCAGTAGTTGTTAATGTTGTCATCACTGCTAAAAAGCCAGAAACTTGGCAAGTTCTGGATAGATTTCAGCTGTACATTATTGTGGTTATTTAAGACTAACCATTGGCGGGGAAAGGCTAACTGAAAATGACCCTATTTAATGCAAGAAAAAACATTTCATTATAAAGAGTGAGGGTAAAATTTTGAATGGGACTGTAACCAGGACAAAATAGAATTTTATG
Source organism: Crocuta crocuta (assembly GCF_008692635.1). Lineage (NCBI taxonomy): Eukaryota > Metazoa > Chordata > Mammalia > Carnivora > Hyaenidae > Crocuta > Crocuta crocuta. Next base: position 9,583,978 of record NW_027529428.1, on the reverse strand, counting down.
TCAAAAAAATTAAATTCTTATACCACCAATGTGCTGATTTTTAGAATTAGCCTACTACTACTTCTAAGAGTAGTTGACTCTATCATTTTTGTTTTTGCTTTTGGTGGACGAGAATGTAGCTAAATTTTCTAACAAATTTGCCTGAAACATTGTAGTGCCATTATTAAGAGAGCCATGTTAACCAAAAAAGTCTTTGCAAAGATTTCTCTTAATAATTTCATAGTTAAATAATTCACTTCTGAAGAGCCTATCCTGTATTCATCCTCAGATTTCTTCAATTCCTGATTTAGCTAACACAATCAGACTATCATTTGTCTTGTGGCTTTGCACAAGATTCAAGCCATTCTCCAGCACCGCCATTAGTGAAATTCCACATATTCAAGGGTTTTCAATTTCACTTGATAATAGGTTTTCGTTGCATTTTGCTCAGTGTTTAAACAGACAAGATATCAAGTGGGAGGGCTGTTTGAATGGAGGCTAATTTTTTAAGTGGTCAGTTCATTTGTGGATATTTGCATGAAATGGCCATCTTTGCTTTCCCTGGGCAAGCTTGTTCCCATAGAGATGTGTGGATAACAAATGCTTGGAAAACCACCCCCTCGACTCTATGAGGAAAATGTTGCAAGGAACGCAAGGTACTAGAGACACCACCACAAGCATGAATCCTACAAAGAACACAATGACTCTAAACCCATATTTTTCAATAATAACACTGAATATAATGGACTAAATGCTCCAATCAAAAGACATAGGATAGCAGAATGGATTAAAAAACAAAAATCTATCTATTTTCTGTCTACAAGAAACTTATTTTAGACCTGAGGACACCTTCAGATTGAAAGTAAGGGGATGGAGAAATATATATCATGCTACTGGAAGGCAAAAGAAAGCTGGAGTAGCTATACTTATATCACACAAGCTGGACTTTAAAGTAAAGGCAGTAACAAGGGATGAAGAAGGGCATTATATAATAATTACAGGCTCTATCCATCAGGAAGAGCTATTATAAATGTCTACACACCAAATACGGAAGCACCCAAATACATAGAACAATTAATTACAAACAGAAACAGAAACAATCTTATGGATAAGAATGTGCTAATAGCAGGGGACTTTAATACTCCACTTACAGCAATGGCTAGACCAACAAGACAGAAAATCACTAAGGAAAAAATGGACTTGAATGACACATTGGACCAGATGAATTTGACAGATATATTTAGAACTCTACATCCTGAGACCATGGAATTCATTTTCTTCTCAAGTGTGCATGGCACCTTCTCCAAGACAGAGCACATACTGGGTCATAAAGCAGCCCCCAATAAATATAAAAGAATTGAGATCATCCCATACACACTTTCAGATCACAATGCTGTGAAACTTGAAATCAACCACAGGAAGAAGTCTGGAAAACCTCAAAAAACATGGAGGCTAAAGAACACCCTACTAAAGAACGAATGGGCCAATCAGGCAATTAGAGAAGAAATTAAAAAATATATGGAAACAAATGAAAATAAAAATACAACAATCCAAACTATATGGGATGCGGCAAAGGAAGTCCTAAGAGGAGAGTACATTGCACTCCAGGCCTCTTTCAAGAAATTAGAGGAAGCGCAAGTACAAAATCTAACAGCGCACCTAAAGGAACTAGAAGGAGAGCAACAAGAGCATCCCAAACCCAGTAGGAGACGAGAAATAATAAAAATCAGGGCAGAAATAAACAATATAGAATCAAAAAAAAACCAGTTGTATAGATCAATGAAACCAAGAGTTGGTTTTTTGAAAAAAATAAACAATATTGACAAACCTCTAGCCAGGCTTCTCAAAAAGAAAAGAGAGAGCACCCAAATAGACAAAATCATGAATGAAAAGGGACTTATTACAACTGACACCTCAGAAATACAAGCAATTATCAGGCAATACTATAAAAAATTATATGTCAACAAACTAGACAACTTAGAAGAAATGGACAAATACCTAAACACGCTCACTACCAAAATTCACATGGGAAAAAATAGAAAATCTGAACAGACCCATAACTAGTGAAGAAATCGAATCAGTTATCAAAAATCTCCCAACAAATAAGATCCCTGGGCCAGGTGGCTTCACTGGGGAATTCTACCAGACTTTTAAAACAGAGTTAATACCCATTCTTCTCAAGCTATTCTAAAAAAAAGAAATTGAAGGAAAGCTTCCAGGCTCATTCTACGAAGCCAGATTCACTTTGATTCCTGAGCCAGACAGAGACCCAGCAAAAAAAGAGAACTACAGGACAATATCCTTGATGAATACTGATACAAAAATTCTTAACAAGATACTTTCAAATCAAATTCAATAGCACATAAAAAGAATTATCCACCATGATCAAGTGGGATTCATTCCTGGGTTATAGGGCTGGTTCACTATTCGCAAATCAATCAGTGTGATCCATCACATTAACAAAAGAAAAGATAAAAACCATATGGTCCTGTCAATAGATGCAGAAAAAGCTTTTGACAAGATACAGCATCCTTCTTAATAAAGACCCTCAAGAAAGTCGGGATAGAAGAAACTTACTTAAACATCATAAAAGCCATTTATGAGAAGCCCTCGGCTAACATCACCTTCAATGGGGAATAACTGGGAGCTTTCCCCCTGAGATCAGGAACACGACAGGGATATCCACTCTCACCACTGTTGTTTAACTTAGTGCTGGAAGTCCTAGCATCAGCCATCAGACACAAAAGGAAATAAAAAGAATCAGAATTGGCAAAGAAGTCGTCAAATTTTCACTTTTCCCAGACGACATGATACTCTACATAGAAAACCCGACAGACTCCAGCAGAAGCCTACCAGAACTGATCCCATTAATTCAGCAAAGCTGCAGGGTACAAAATCAATGTACAGATTGGTTGCATGTTTATACACCAATAATGAAGCAACAGAAAGAGAAATCAAGAAACTGACCCCATTCACAATTGCACAAAAAACCATAAAATACCAAGGAATAAACCTAACCAAGGATATAAGAGATCTGTATGATGAAAACTATAGAAAACTTACGAAGGAAATTGAAGAAGACACAAAGAAATGGAAAAACATTCCATGCTCATGGATCAGAAGAATAAATACTGTTAAAATGTCATTACTACCCAAAGCAATCTACACATTCAATGCAATACCAATCAAAATTGCACCAGCAATTCTTCTCAAAACTCAAACTATCCTAAAATTTGTATGGAACCACAAAAGATCCCGAATAGCCAAAGAAATATTCAAGAAGAAAACCCAAACAGGAGGCATCACCAGCCCAGACTTTAGCTTCTACTACAAAGCTATCATCAACAAGACAGTAANAACTGCAGCAAGTTCTTACTTGACACCTCCCCAAAGGCAAGGGAATCAAGAGCAAAAATGACCTATTGAGACCTCATCAAGATTAAAAACTTCTGCCTGGCAAAGGAAACAATCCATAAAACTAATAGGCAACTGACAGAGTGGGAAAAGATAGTTGCAAATGACATATCAGATAACGGGCTAGTATCCAAAATCTATAAGGAACTCACCAAACTCCAAACCTGAAAAACAAATAATCCAGCAAAGAAATGGGCAGAAGACCTGAACAGACACTTCTCCAAAGAGGCCAACCAGATGGCCAACAGACACAGGAATGATGCTCAACGTCCCTCATCAAGAAAATACAAATCAAAACCACACTGAGATACCACCTCATGCCAGTCAGAGTGGCTAAAATGAACACATCAGAAGACTATAGATGCTGGTGAGGATGCGGAGAAATGGGCAACCTCCTACACTGCTGGTGGGAATGTAAACTGGTGCAGCCCCTCTGGAAAAGTGTGGAGGTTCCTCAAAAAATTAACAATAGAACTACCCTATGACCCAGAAATAGCACTGCTAGGAATTTACCCAAGGGACACAGGAGTGCTGATGCATAGGGGCACATGGACCCCAATGTTCATAGCAGCACTCTCAAGAACAGCCAAAACATGGAAAGAGCCTAAGTGTCCATCAGCGGACGAATGGATCAAGAAGATGTGGTTTATCTATAAAATGGAATACTACATGGCAATGAGAAAGAATGAACTCTGGCCATGTGTAGCAACATGGATGGAACTTGAGGGTGTTAAGCTGAGTGAAATAAGTCAGGTAGAGAAGGACAGATACCATATGTTTGCATGTATAGGTGAATTAGGATAAGCTTAACAGAGGACCATGGGGGAGAAGAAGGGGAAAGATAGTTGGAGAGAGGGAGGGAGGCAAACCATGAGAGACTCTTGAATGCTGAGAACAAACTGAGCTCTGATGGGGGTGGGAGAGAGGAGAAGGGGGGTGATGGGCATGGAGGAGGGCACTTGTTGGGATGAGCACTGGGTGTTAATGGAAACCAACTTGACAATAAATTATTTAAGAAAAAAAAGAAGAAAACCACCCATCCTCTCCTATACCACTTGATAGATTTAAATATATAGCTGTTTTATCTTTGACGAATCTAAGACTTCCATATCATGAGTTCAGCTATACTTCAAAAAGCCATCTAATAAGTGACTTCTGTGTCATAAATAAACCATAAATAATAGGTTTAACAATTTTTAAAGAAAAACTATAATTCTTTTGGCCTAAGTTTTATAACAGGAACCCTCACAACAGAAATACTGTATACTCTTTTTAATTGTGATATTTATGTCAGTGATGTAGATACCTAAGAGTACATACTAACTAGAAACAAGGTAACTTGTCTCTATAAATGAAAGCTTAACAGGACAGAGATGACAGTCACCAGTCATAGTAAAAGGAATGAAACTGTAGCCTCAATCTCCCATTTTGCTTTTTGTTTTATTGTTTAGGTGAGGTACTGCGATAGGGAGACTAAGGGATTCTACAAAAATCTACGTTTTGCTCTTTTTCCTGCTCCTGTTCTTGCTAGGACTGCACCCCACTTTCCACATGCCTCAGAATGCAAAGAGTGTCTGTTTTCCTTGTAGGCGACAAAAGGTTAATGATTTCTTTAGAGGAGAGAACATCTAAGGAAGGTACATGTGAGAATGACCAGACTACACTATCAGAGGAGTATTCCAGACCACCTGTGCTCGACAGCTGCGTGCCAAGGCCCCTTGGCTCCAAGGAATAACACCTGAGCTCCCTCATCTTTGATCTAACCCACTCCTTGATGTCTAAGGGGAATGCACACCAGACCACCATCCTCAGTAAAGACCTCCAGACTCCACGCAAAGATGAGTGGAGTCATCTTTTCCTTTCCTTCGAGTCTCCGGGAAAGTCTATCTGTATCTGCACTAAACTCTGCTTTCACCTCCTGCTGGCTCACGCTTGATTTCAATCCTCCTTGGGCTGCCAGGGACACCCTAGGCTGGTCCTGCAGGATGCCCTCTGGGTCCTAGGACCCAGTCTGCCAGTGTCAGTATCACTTACATGCAATGAAATGCCAACTGTGTATTTATGTAAAGAAACTACCAAAGTTTTACAAATGATTGGAATGTGGGAGGTCAGGCACAGGTCCATCTAGTGGTGTGCTGGAGTTGCTTCACACGGACTCAGGACAGCTGCCTGTCCACGTTTCAGGAAACTTGCCAGCTCGGTGTTCAGCCACCATCAGCTTGAAATCAGCCACGGGAGAGACACCCTACGAAATTAGCAAAGGCTATCAATAAGGGATTCCGTTTTTTTCTTTCTTTTTCCAGAGCTGGTTGTTAAGCATTCATTAGAACATCACTAAATCTCATAATAAAAACAACGGGCTAATTTGCCACTGGATCAAGCAGCCATCCTTGGGAAGAAGAGCAAAGCTTTTATCTGCTCTCAGATCCCTGCACAGGGTGGAGAGTTCTCTGCAGCAACCCTCATCTGGGAAAGGGAAGGCTGCTACACACACGGGGAAGAGCCTTTCATAGTCACTAAACGTCTCTGCCCTTCCGCTCTTAGCATCCTCCACTGTTTAGTACCATGAACAGCACACTCACTCTCTCCACTGCAGAGATGTTTGATCATACCAGCATCTTTCCTGACACCAGAAATCAAGAAGGGAAAGAGAGCAGAGTTGGGAAAGGAGAGCTGGAGAAGATTACTACTGCTTCTTCGAACTCATGTCAATCCAGACGAGGTTCTCAATACTTCTGCCTGGAAAGCTTTAAAAGTATTTACATGTGTGAGCCCCACCTGAAACCAGTGGTTCATCTCTGAGGATGGAGCCCAGGCATTAGGTGCTATGCCACTGAAAATCAGTTATCAGGATCACTGAGTGGAGCAAAAGCCAGAATATCAACTCAGACAGCAGGGATCTACCTCACTTACTATCCTGTCTCCAGGAACAGAGGATCCACACCCAGTACTTTTCTGAAAAGAGGAGAATGCACTTTCCCAAGATACGAACAAGCATTCCATACATATGAACACTTGGCCTAAATAAAGGTTTCTTACATTATCAACAGGGTGTACCTGGTCTTCTCTCCCTCTCACCCAAGGCTATGAAGTCCAACCCTGTGGTGGTTCTCAGTTCTGTGTATCAGGATCGCTTGGACACCTTACACACTTAAACAGGAAAACATTATTTCCTGGACTCCACCTCAACCTACTGTATCAAATTTCCATTACTGGTGCCAGGAATCTGCATTTCCAAAATTTCCAGGTGATGCTAAAGTATATCCCAGTTTGAGACCCACTTGTGTAAACCAATCACTGCCAAAGCCCACCCTCCTTCCTAAGACCAACTAAAGCATTTGGGACAAACATCAGGATCCATTGGGCAGAGAATCAGACAGCACAACTGTCTGATTCTCTTTGTCACTTGACTCTTCATCATACGGGCCTCCATTCCACCTCAGGACACCTCTCTCACACGTGGACATACACACCCTGTGTGAGTTCATTCTTCTTTCTACATCTTCATCCCAACTCCTTCCACCTCATGATCCATTTCCATGGATCACAAAAGAAAGGCAGTCAGAGGACAAAAAAGTAGAAATCAGCATAGATTGGTTAACTCCAAAAGTTCCTTAAAGTTTCCAGAGAAACAGCCAGCCCCCTTCAGAACCACCCCAATTCTTTTCTCTTTACATCTGGTGGTCTTCAAGTCATGGTAAGCTACATGTTTTAAATTGATGATTTTTATCTTTTGCTGAGTTACTTTTTTTTACCACAATATTTTTGCCTTCTTTAATCACAGATGTACAATTTTTCTGCTGCATTATGGGTAAGAAATACTGGTATATGACGGTCTAGGTATTGAAACAATTCATGGCAAGGTTTCTCTGAGGAAAGGTACTCTGAGTTTTTAAAATTTTTTTAATTTTTTTTTTATTTATTTCTAGGAGAGAGAGAGAGAGAGAGAGCGTGAGCAGGGGAGGGTCAGAGAGAGGGAGTCACAGACTGAAACAGGCTCCACGCTCCAAGCTGGCAGTCAGCACAGAGCCCGACGCGGGGCCCGAACCCACGAACCGCGAGATCATGACCTAAGTGAAAGTCGGATGCTTAACCGACTAAGCCACCCAGGTGCCCCGAGCTTTAATAGACTTAAAAACCAACTTTTGAAATTCAAGCTATGGTTAAACTGTATATCAGCTTGTCTTCAATTGTTAAATACTATTGGCTGAAGCAGAAATATATTTGAGGTGCAAAAGCATCCTGTGAATATCACTGCCCTCTCTAGTAGGGCCATACTTATTTGAAAATTTCTCAGGGTGCCTGGCTAGCTCAGTCGGTATAGCATGTGATTCTTATTCTCGGAGCTGTGGGTGTATTCCCTCATGTTGGGTGTAGAGACTACTTAAAAATAAAATCTCAAAAAAATTTGTCACCTGTACTCCTGTAACACCTGTGTTTTCATCCACCACTGCTTGTACTAGTGGACTAGGGATCTCTGAAAGATAAGACGAGCCTGCAGCCATATTTACCCTATGTATGCCTTTCTCACCATGCCATGCCCTCTCGCTCCTTCTTATCCACCTAGCATTGCTCAGCACAGTTTGGCAAACTAATGTGCCCATTGGTTTTAAATTTTATTTATTTTTTTAATGTTTACTTAGTTTTAAGAGAGAGACACACACAGAGTGTGAGCAGGGGAGGGTCAGAGAGAGAGAGAGGGAGACACAGAATCTGAAGCAGGCTCCAGGCTCTGAGCTGTCAGCACAGAGCCCCACGTAGGGCTTGAACACACGAACTGTGAGATCATGACCTGAGCCGAAGTCGGACACTTAACTGACTGAGACACCTAGGCGCCCCAGTTTTTAAATTTATTTAAATTACCATTTCTTTCATGCTTTTAGTATACTGTAACATTTAAATTTTTATTTATTTACTTATTTATTTTTTGAGAGACAGACAGAACATGAGCAGGGGAAAGGCAGAGAGAGAGGAGACACAGAATCCAGAGCACACTCCAGGCTCTGAGCTGTCAGCACAGAGCCTGACACGGGGCTCAAACTCATGAACTGCGAGATCATGACCTGAGCCGAAGTCGGCTGCTTAACCGACTGAGCCACCCAAGTGCCCCTATACTGTAACATTTTAATTCAATGTGTAGTCATCTGTTTTGGTTATCATATATTTTTTTTTCCTATTCCATAAGTTTTTCCAGTGCTAGCCAGTCACACAAGTTCCTTGGAGTATAGTTTGGAAATCCTTATCAAAAGTTTTAAATTCATGTATGTTTTGAGCCAGTAAATCTATCTCCAGAAAATCTTCTTATACAGTTATGTGAACATGTGGGCAAAAACATAGTAATGAGATTCCTTTTTACACTGTTGTAACTGTTAAAATCTAGAAATTATCCTCTTTAGATGACTTGTTACACAAATTAAGAAACATCTTTGAAATGGAAATATATGTAGATGCTAAAAAATGAGACAGATCTATTTGTGCTGATATGTAACTGTCTCTTAAATATAATTTTAGGTGAAAAAAAACGATGCAGGATACTATGTAAAGCTTCGTCTCATGTGTATAAACATACACTTTTGTTTGTACATAGAAAATTTCTAGAAAGATATCGAAGTAACAGTAACTACATCTTGGGAGGGAGAATTTGTAATTATTGGTGATGAGATGTTGTCATATTTTTCATTCAATGCTGTCTTGTACTCTTTTAAAGTTTTGTGTTACTTCATTAATTTTAAAAACAGAACCACCACAATTAAAATGAGTTTTAAAGTATTTAGACTTACATGTGTATATGTAGGTATAACATTTTGTTACGTTAAAAGGATTACCAAAACGATCTTCCCCTAATCGTCTCACTTATTACATTTTATAATAAAAAATTACACTCTTAGAGCACACAAGCAGGGGAGAAGGGCAGAGGGACAAAGAGAAAGAAGCTTAATCAAGCTCCTTGCTCAGTACAGAACCCAACATGGGGTTCAATCCCAGAATTCTGGGATCATGACCTGAGCCAAAATCAAGAACTAGACACCAAACCAACTGAGCCACCCAGGGGCCCTCGTCTTTCTTCTTTAAATATACAAAAGAATTTCTACTGGTGAGGTCTAATGGAAGCTTGTTATAAAATTCAGTCTATGAACCTAGAATTTCAACTGAAATATTTTTTAAAAAGTATTCCAGTTTATAGACTAAATCTAGGGAGAAATCCAGAGTAAGCACCTAAAGCTTGTATAAAACAGACAGGTGGCAGAACTACCACCCTTTCTGCCCTGGCAAGCCACTGCAAGGGTCCAGGCTCACTTTCCTAGAGTTGGATGCAAGTTCAGAATCCTCATGGAACTCACTGCCAGCTGGGTAGAAGAAGAACCAGTTTTTCCACATAAATCATGTACCCTTGCGCCCACTCGCATTCCTGGGGAAGCAGACAGGAGAAGCCTGTGCTGGCTTGGCTCGCGTTCTGTTGGCACAATCCAAACATCTCAAAGGAGAGGAAATGTGTGTACCCATTAGAGTTGGTGGTTGGCACCTGGGTAAACCACCTGAGTAAAGCACACACTGAAAACACATTGTGCTCACGGGGGAAGGCAAAAGCACATCGATATCATCTGTGGACCCTGACAAGTTCAGGCTTGGAGTGAAGGAAGGATTGTGAGGGCAGCACTCTGTCCTGTTCCCTTGGGCTGGCTTCTGTCCCAAGGAACATGTGCCAAGTTCCAGGGAAAGGTGTGCTGTCTGTAATAAAGACCAGGCCAGATGAAAACTGTACAGCAAGAAGGGGGGGAGGGGGGTGACCTTAGGTAAGTCACTTCTCCAGGGTTCTTTTTTCTCTTTGGTGAAGTACCTGAATGGGAAGAAATGCTTTCAAAAGTTCCTTTCAGAACTTCCTTTGAAAGTTTGCACATTCAGAACTATACCACTGGTAGATGACCTGGGAAGTAAATTGGTCTTTATTAAAAAGGCACGTGAGTCTTGCCAATGGAATGTGGTGCTGGATTATGCAAATTGCACCCAGTGGCTCCCTCTCCAGCTTGTTTTCTCAATGGGTCCACTGGATGTGAAGATGCTGCCATCACAGATCCTCCAGTCAGCTTAGGAAGGCTGATCCACCCTGATATGGACTCTCCACCCTGCCCACCATGCTCCCAGAGGTCCTCTGCTTCTCTTGGGAGAGTTCGTAAGGACACAGTAGAGACTCTGCCCCCTATAGGATTTGCAAGCTAGTCAGCGGGATGAGACAGGCACCACCACACCTCACGAGGCTGCTATCACCCCAACAGTGGCAGAAGAAAGGAGTAGCTCAGAGGGGCATCAATCATACTCTCAACTCTGACTGCTAAGTCAAACCAAGTAAATACTTATTAAGAGCCAGCTTCATGGACCTGTAACCATTGTGGCTGCACAGGCTCCCTATTCAGAAAGGGGAGCTGCCCTTGGGATTTAATACTCTGCAGTTGCTATCTTGAAATTCGTAGTAATTTTATTTTGAACCTATATTCTGTGAGGTCGGATGGGACAACGAAGGATTCTCATGGGGCTTTGGAGCCTAAGGGAAGCTGCAACCCCATCTCTCATTGCTCCTTGGGATAGATTCTTGGCCATCCTCAACTGCAACCCCACCCAGGAATTACCTCTTCTCTCTGTCCTGCACGGTTCCTTTATTATTATTATTATTATTAATTTTTGAGAGAGAGAGAGAGCGTGCATGAGTAGGGGAGGGTCAGAGAGAGAGGGAGACACAGAATCTGAAGACAGGCTCCAAGCTCTGAGCTAGCTGTCAGCACAGAGCCCGATGTGGGGCTCGAACCCATGAACCGTGAGATCATGACCTGAGCAGAAGCCGGATCCTCAACCGACTGAGCCACTCAGATGACCCTCTGTCCTGCATGGTTCCTAGGCACATTCACCCAATGAGTATCCCCATGCCTGAGGGAGCATAACATTAAATAGCAGATAAAAATCACCAAACAGGGTGAAAGAGAGACCACAGAAGAAATAATCTTTTGCCTGTGCTTTGAATAAGTGGCCCACGTTTTTATTCTCTACTAGGCCTAGCAAATTATGTGGCAGGTGTGAAAGTCCCTAAAGTTCCTCCTTCCACAGGAATGGCTAATCCTAAACCCTTCCATATGCACCTTGTGGAATCAATCATGTACCTGAAAAGGAAAGACTAAAGAGAACAAAGTGAGGGGAGAGGATGGAAATGCCAGGTTTGTTGGAGGTGGGACCTCAGCACGTCCAGGACACAACCTCTACCCAGAGATCTCTCCATGTGAAGCCAGACTTATTTTTTTTTTTATCAAACCAAAATATGCTGTGTCTTTAAGGGTATAAACGGGAACAATGCCTATAATGTATGAACAAACTACCTGGAAAGACAGACACAGAGAATGGTGACTCTGGAATACATTCCTCTGTGACTGAGAATGGTCATTAATCATGAACAGGTAAGGCGATCTACGGAAGGAATTAGGAAGGTGGGCTGTCCAGGAAGACTGTGCCAAGGTTGCATTCCTGGTTCATCTCTCACTAGCCGTGTGCTTTTGGACAAGCTTTTTATTTTAGTGTTCTTACCTTTTAAGCGTCTAATAAGAGCAACTCTCTTAGTGACTGTTGAAAGGATAAAAAGCTTAGAACAGTGTCCAGCACACAAAAGTGCTTTCATCAATGTTAAATATAATGGTTCAAAGAAGGGAAGTTTTTGAGGGACTCAGGGTAATCAGGGAAAGATCCGTAAGTTGTGAAAACAAAGACTGTTTATTGCGAATTTGTATGGTATTGCTAAGAAAGCAACTGTGGGCTTAATATACAACCCTTCATTAAGAAAAATCTTTGGTAGACCATCTAGATGAAAATGCTTAATGTTGTTATCTGAAAACACACATGTGTGCACATACACACACACACGAGGCCACTTAGAAATAAGAGACTTAGTTTAACTACATGCTTTGTAAGGTATTTCTTAAATGATTACTGTTGGTTTTTCCAATCTCACAGAGTCCTGATTTGGTATTAAGCAGTTCTAATGAAAGTGTGGAAACATCTGTCTTATATTCTGGCTCTTTCCTTAGCTACTCCGCCACACTGATTTACAATTTAGGGATGACTCTGAATAAGATAAAAGCCCCATCTGCCTATCCGCCAATCTTTCAGTTTTCTACTAAAGGAATCTTATGTCTCTACACAGATATAATATGAACTGATGTTTTAAAATAAGTCCTGTTGGAAAGAATGCAAAATAAGTGCATCTATCTATGAATGTTTACATGCAATGGGATTCCTAAAAGACCAATTTAGTTAACAGTGTGTTCAATTAATAATAGTATATTCTTGGGGAGCCTGGGTGGCTCAGTTGGTTAAGCATCCAATTCTTGGTTTCAGCTCAGGTCATGACTTCACAGTTCGTGGAATCAAGCCCCACATTGGGCTCTGCACTGACAGCACGAAGCCTGCTTGAGATTCTCCCTCTTTCCCTTTCTCTCTGCCTCTCCACTGCTCATGCTTGCTCTCACTCTCAAAACATGTGAATAAACTTAAAAATATTATAATTGTATATTCTCAACTAACCCCAGCACTCACTTCAAGGATCATGGAAATGTATCAACTATGCTAAGGGTAATTCCCTTGGTATATACTGATCATCATTTGGTTGCTTTGGATATAGGTATGAGCACTCATATCCAAAAGAGAGCCAAATAGTGGGTGTTGAAAATAAGAATTAGGAAACCATTGAAACGATGTCATTTTTCCTGAAATTGATGGCATGTCATCTTAACATGGCTGTGTGAGTTTACTGTTCTGTAGTATCTTCTCATGTTATACCTACAATGTAAGGAACAAAGAAAGGATGGCAATTAGGTAAGTTGGAGAGAGTTGTGTTGTCATTTTATTCAAGGTAAATAAAGGACATTTATGTTTGGTTTCAAGACATAAGTCACAGACACTATTGAATGATAGTTCACAAGGTGCCTTAAGTTCTCAGAACTTCCCTTTCATCTTCTGTATAAAGACAAAGCGAGCTGGAAATACTGTGTAAAATGCCTCACAGCTCTCATGGTGTACGATTCTATCATTAGTGGATTACGTGATCTTACAGGGCTGATCCCCTGTCAAATCAAGAGAGAAGGAGCAGTCTGTTACTGAAATTAAAATGACCCATGTAGAGAGGGGGGGGAAAAAAGCCAAAAGGTTAATAATGTAACCTCCAATAGAGGTTTTGTCAGGAATAGTATCTCTGTTGTGGAAGAGACAAAAAAAAAAAAGTCATAAAAACACAAGGTGCTAAATTTTACTTCTATTTAAGAGACTTTTGAGATAGCAGGAAGGAATTATAAAGGAAGGCATAGGGCAAATAACATTGAGGACAACCATTTGAAAAAGTCTTTGTAGTAAATTTCATACAGAAATTTCCTGAAATTCCTGAATAGGGAAAATTTTCAAGTATCTCTCTGTGTGTGTTCTGAGGAATAGCCGTCATTTAGATGATAGAATATGACAGGTAATGCATTTCCCAGAATCTAATGAACACTTAAAGGAGACAGGAGTCTGAATTCCAAGCAATCTCTTGGAATATACAGGCACTGGAGTGGCTGAGTGATTGTGAGTTGGAAATAATTTCATAAAATTGTAATCAACGTCAGTCTGATAATAATAGTTACCGTTTATTGAGTACCAGGGATCAGGAACTATGCTGGATGATTTATGTGTATCATCTCATCTAATACTTACAGCATCATAGAGAAACAATTTAATATCTGAAACAAACGTTCAGAAAGGCAAGCAACCTGATCAAGGTCACAGGGCGGGGGGGATGGGGAACTGAAACGTAAGCCATACTGAATCAGAGCTCACGTTCTTTCCTATCCTCCACTTTGCCTCTGCGTATTTGTTGGCAAGCTTATCTTAAGAGCTACATACTCTGAAATTGTAAACACCACAATTCCCTGACTGTACACTACACTGTTTTCGATGGATGGGAAAGTATAAAGAAGTAAATGTAGCCCTTATTTGTGATGACTATTACTTTGCACATTGTTTGTTTTTGAAATTACCCCACCTGTACATTGAAGGATGTGTGTGTGTATATGTATTTACGTCCCTCCCAATATATCAAAATTATATACACTACTAGGGGAGTATACATACACCAGCTGGCATTTACAACATATAAAATGTTTTTATATTTTACATATAAATCCTGAAGTACACAGTCTATGTGGAAGAGAGCAATTCTACAGGTGAAAAAGATTTTTGAAAGAAGAAAGCAAACCAGAATTTGACCAAGGACCTACAATGTGCCAGTGTTGTGCTAGGTACTTCCTGAATATCTCTTTTATTTCTGGTGGGTGACAAATAGCCTGGCTGACTGTAGTTGAGTAGGAAATCTTGACTGGATAGGTATGGTGTGTGCTAACTTTAACAATGGACAACATAGAAGATTTATAAAATAAAAACTGCTGTAAGAATCTATGATTATAGGAGTCTTCATATAGGCACTTGGTAGTGAATTAGTATTAATGTGAAGGGATCCTGGCAATGAATGAGCAAACGTTCTGTGACATCTATTTCTTGGTTCTAAAATGAAGAGATTCTAATATTTTTTTCCCTCCTCTTCTCAGCAACCTTAGACACGAGTGGTAAGTCTGGATCATCATAACGGATCACTGACACAAATTCATTCTCAGAGTTAGGTGCTCATCACTGTCAATTAGAGATGTCCTTTCTCTACCTCAGATGAAAAATCTATCTTAGGTCAAAGTGACAAAGGCTTGAGAGTTACTATGCATATCCTGTCAGGATAAGCGAGAGCTTCAGCCTCAGGGAGAGTAAGGTCTTTTTCTAATTGGCCTGGCTGACTGCACTATCTCACTGTTGTACAGCGTTTCTATGTTCCCCTTATAGAAACTGAAAATAGTGGCCTCAGCAAAGAATCCCATTGACCACTTGAAGAGTACTCAGGAAAAGAGATAGGAAATGTTACAAATATCTATTACGGTGATCGTAACAGAATTCAAGGCAGGGCCCAAAGTAGGTTTAAGGTGAACGAGACGCCATTTCGTGCATTTGCAGACACTCAGAATGAGCGCCTCCTTTATATTTACACCCTAATGTACTTCATATTCTTTTCCCTAGTCCCAGCCCTTATGGAAGGAGAGTGCGATCTGAGCATTTCATTTCTTTATGATCCCAAATTGCCTCCTGTTTATAAATTCACTGGCCAGTGACTCAGATGTCTGATTCTGTTTTTTAATTTCTGAGAGGGAGAGAGACAGTGTGAGCAGGGGAGGGTCAGAGAGAGAGGGAGACACAGAATCTGAAACAGGCTCCAGGCTCTGAGCTAACTGTCAGCACAGAGCATGACATGGGGCTCGAACCCATGAACCGTGAGATCATGACCTGAGCCGAAGCTGGACGCTTAACCAACTGAGCCACCCAGGCGCCCCTCGGATGTCTGATTCTTAAAAAAACTTTTTAACACCATGGCTTTTTCCTTCTTGTCCTCACCCCAAAACTTTCATTATCTGCCTGGGAAATTAAACCAAGATCCTACCTCTCACCAAGAACTTCTGATCCAAATCTGATATCTCAACCTTATATCATACCCAGTCTCCACCCCTACATCCATGACCAAAAAAAAAAAAAAAAAAAACCTGGCTTCTAACCTTGCTGTTTTCAGCCTCATGGCCAAGACTTCTCTTCCTCTTGAAAGTTCCCTTCTCTACACTGCTTATACCATACAATGCTGACAGTGTATGCTTCAAAGCTTGGTTCAAATGACCTTTCCTCTGACAGGCTTTTAGATCTCATCCATAGGCATTAATTTTTCCTTCCTTGTTCTACTGCTCCCTTTGTTCACAACAATAACTGAGCAAGTATGTCCGTGTTCCTTTTATAGAAACATTATTTGCAATTATATCTGTTCTATGATCACACTTTGGACTCCTGGAGGGAAGAGTCTATTTTACTGGTCTCTGTACACCCACAGGATCAAGCAATGAATTGCACATGGTGGGACCTCGATACGTTTGCACCTCACTGCATGACTGAGTATATTCTTTAGTAAAGTAAGTGTATATGGATTAACAGCTTTGGGGGAGAGCAAGCAAGTAAGCGAGTGCAAGCTCATTTCCTTTTTTTTTTTTTTAAGGGTAAAGGAGATTTTAAACATAGGCTGGTGAATGTTCAAACCAATTCTACTGGGTATAAAGACTAGGAAAACACTTATAACCAATAAATGTCTTCAGAGTGAGTACATGGTGTAATTGTATTTTGAAAATTACAATCTGCATGCATAGAAAGCAAATATGTACTAGAAGCACAAATATTTAAAAAGCTCAAAAAACGTGAACATGATGTTCTTTGGGTTCATATGCTGACATGAAGAAATTGCATCTACGGCAGTCCATCTGCTTTAACTCTTACACGGTGACTCATTTTTAAAATTAAGTGTTTACTCTGTGTCTCCATTGTGCTGCATACTGGACTAGGTGTTAGAAATATAAAGATAACAGAAAACTGTCAGTGAGGCCTGGTCAACAATGAGATACAGTTACACCTGTCAGGTTATAGTGACTTCATAGCCAATTCTGGAAGAAAAGACCAGCACTAGTAGAGGGAAGCATTTATGAACCCAAATTATATAGAGGACAGAACACTTGGTTACACCAAGAAAGAAAAAATGGATTTCAGGATGGAAGCTATTCAAACAGATTTTGGAAGTTGAGTGGGACTTCCCCAGACAGCAAGAGAGAAACTGTATTCTATGAAATAGGAAGAGAAATAAAGGGAATTCTGAATGGGTTTGGATGTATCCTAAGATGTACTAAATCATATTTTAAAAATTGACATACAATATATTTGGAAGTCAAGATAATCTATATATATAATCTAATAATAGTTTATTATATAAACACACTAGTTACTTAGTTACCCAATGCTTCCAAATATATCAACAATGTTTCTCTCTGCTTCTAGATTCAGGCCAACTACTACTACTTAATTTTAGAAAGTCCAAAATCATCTGTGCTAACTAAAAAGCCAACTAACATTTCTGGATATAAGCAGCAGTATTTCAAAGGCATAATGAAGTTTCCTCACTCTTAACCAGTCTAAGGTAACATAATTAGTGTGTGGATTTTGTTGATTTCATTTCTAGTCCTAAAATTCTGTAACAGCACTTCATCCACTTTCTTCTCTTTGAAAGATGCTTCATGCTCTTTTGATTTTTGGAAGTCACTCCATCCGAACTTGTTATTTGCACTTGTGCATTGAGACCAGATAAGATCCATCAGTACAGAGATGGAAAGAGAGTGGGAAGAAGGTGTAATGGAGACTTGAGGGGGAAGGAGACAGCTTCTGATATCTGCTCTCCTCTTTCTCTAGTACATTCTCTCTGAAAAATGATCCAGGAACTATCTTAGCTGCATAACTAGAGTAAAAGGAACTTCAAATATCAGCCACACTTGCAAATCACTGTATGTGTGTATACATATATATGGTAACTTATACTAAGTTATATATATATAACATTAGCTCATATGTATGTATAGTTCCTATATAACTATAAAATTAGTTTTGGAGAGGTGTTTTTCTAACTCTAAACATGCTATATAAGAGCCTACATGGAAGAATACATACATACAATACAGATTTTTCTTTACATAGCATTTCCATCTCCACATACCTTGTATAGATCATCTACTTAGGAATAGATCAGAGATAGTGACGTTGTCTATATTATCTGCATATTCCTTTATATCACTTGAAACTATTTCTAAGTAGATACTTTATGGGCAGAAATTCATTTGGGATTTTTTTCTCAGATGCATAAAGTGATATTTGAACAATAATGTGAAAAAAATACAAAATAGGCATAAAATTATGCCATAAATATCACACAATGAAATGGGGTCAAGGAAGTCATATAATGCACCTTCTGCTTAATGCAGTAATTTACCACCATAGCCATGGTCCTCGGTTCTCTGTTGAAGATGATCAAGGACGGGAGCCCAGTGTCCCTCCAGAGAGCCCATTTGCAGCAGATACCTTCAGCATCTGTAGTGTGCAAGGCTAATGGAAGACTCGGGAAGCGTTGTGGATGAAGCTAGCAAAACACTTGTCCTCAAAAAGCGTATAGGCGGGAGTCACAGATAAGCTCGCTGCATTAGTAAAGGAGAGCACAAGGCAGAGGTGGGGAAAGTCTTAGAAAAAGCAGAGTTTGGGGCTCTCAGAGTTACTGGGAGAATATGGTAGAAGTGAAGGGAAACTGATGGCAATAGTGAAGGGAGCTGAGCAAGGCCTCAGAGAATAAATGGCACTTTGAGCTTTCAAGAACCGGTTGCATTTAGATAGGTAAAGGGTACAGAAGTGTTCTAGGCAGAAGGAATAGTATATGTCAAAGGGCAATTGCTAGTCTTTGCTGAGCTGCAAATGGTCTCCATAAAACATCCAGCAACCATCCTATGCAGGCAAAGCATGATTCTCTAACTACAAGCTGCTTTTCCCAAGTAGGATGCTATGGACTGAGTGTGTGTGTGTTCTCCTACCCCCCTACAAATTCATATGTCCAAATCCTAACCCAACGTGATGATGGTATTTGGAGATGGGGCCTTTGGGAAGTGACAAGTCCATGAAGCAATTAGTGCCCTTGTATGAAGACACACAGAGAGCCTGCTTCCCCTCTTTCTACCATGGGAAGACAGTCAGAAGTAGACTTCTCATGTGGGAACCAGGAAGCGGGCCCTAACCAGAAAACTGCTGGTGCCCTGACCTCAGACTTCAAGCCTCTAGAACTGTGAGAAATAAATGCTTGCTGTGTGAGCCACCTGGGCTCTGATAATTTGTTATAACAGCCTAACTGAAACATAGGAGAAGTTATCACGTCCCTTTCCCTTGATATAAGCCTTCCCATCAACCAGTTTTCAGACTCATCAGCATTCTGGCTATTCTCCACACTATGCCCTCATGTTTCCCACGGTGTCCCCTATGATATGCTTTCTGGGCTGTTACACTGCCCTTCCATGCTTCCTGACTGGTACCAAGGCAGTGGGAGAATGGCTTCGCTGCTGCGGGTTGTTTCCATTATGGAGGAAGCTGAGGGCACAGGTGAAGTCATTCACACTGTACCCAAGGTTAAGGCAAGCTGTCCTGTGATCTTAGAAAAGGGAGTTAACTTTGCCAATGCTCAGTGTTCTCACTACAAAATGAGGGTACCAAGTACCTACTTCAGGGGGTTACAGTGAGGGCTATGTGAGGATTAAAAATAGTCAATAAAGAAGTGCCTGGGTGGCTCAGTCGGTTAAGTGTCCAACTTTGGCTCAGGTCATGATCTCACAGTTGATGGGTTCTAGCCCCACGTTGGGTTCTGTGCTGACAGCCCAGCCTGAGCCTGCTTCAAATTCTGTGTCTCCCTCTCTCTCTCTGTCCCTCCTCAGCTCACTTTTTCTCTCCTCTCTCATTCTCTCTCAAAGATAAACATTAAAAAATTTTTTTTCTAAGTAGTCAATATAATGCTGACATACAGAAAATACCTAATTATATCAGCATTAGTAGCAAAATCATATGTAATGATTTTAAAAGCTCCAATAAAACTTTCAGGTTCTTAAGTCATATCTATCAGGAAATTTTCAAACATCCCCCATCTTTTTTTTCCTCTTAATAAATATTAAAAATTTACTGTCATTTTCTACATTCTAAACTAATGTTTGCTTAATGGCTGCTGACCCTACCTTTTGAGTTCGGCTCAGGAAGAAACACTTTGAATCATGGAAACTCGAAAATGCTATGCTTGCCATTGCCTGGCAGACAGAACATGTCCTTCTTTGGCCTGGAGATAGCTTTTATTACCAACATTGAGTTGACTGCGGTAAAGGACAAAGAAGGTCAAATTTCTCTTTATGGTTTCTGTAATTAACATCTATTGTGCCTGCTCTGAGAATTCATCTCACTCCACTTCTGGTAAATGAAACTTTAACTTCTGAGGGACAGCCCCTTTTCACTCAGTTTTGGCCTGCATCCTTTGGCTGGCAAACCTATCCCACCCACTTCAGAGTTCGAATATGTAGCGTAGGCCCAGGATACTCAGAGCAGGACACTCACCTTGCAACAACGGTTGGGTTGAATTTGCCATAGGACCTGATTAGAGCCCGTGAAACACAATGATCTATGTCCACACTCACTGCAGTCATTTTGAGTCTCAAGAGGAGACCATGCCTGAGAATGGAAACAACCCAGAAATAACATAATAAAAGGATGGAATAGGAGAAACCAAATACGAGCAACACGGTCTACTTGAAGGCGGACAACTCTCGGAGCCTCCAGTCATAGGACCCAATAAAGTGCTTCAAATTGGTTGAGATTGGGGGCGCCTGGGTGGCTCAGTCGGTTGAGTGTCCGACTTTGGCTCAGATCATGATCTCAGGGTTCGTGGGTTTGAGCCCCACGTTGGGCTCTGTGCTGACAGCTAGCTTAGAGCCTGGAGCCTGTTTCAGATTCTGTATCTCCCTCTCTCTCTGACCCTCCCCTGCTAGTGCTGTCTCTCAGAAATAAGTAAAATGTTAAAAAACAAAAAAAACAAAAAAAACAATTGAGATTGGATTTTTGTCATTTTCTGCTCACAAAGAGGCATCTCTGATACAAATGAAATCACTAGTTATATGTACTGCTAAAGAAAATTCAGGGATATAAAAACCCTACAAAGGCCAGTTTCCAAGCATCCTCTGGTATTAGGAAGCCCATGGAAACAAAGAGTTTTGGCTATTGTGATTGGTCAGAGTGAATACGAGGCGTAAAGAATTGTATGTGCCTGTCCCAAATTTAAATTATCATAATAACCTTGGTTTCTAGCTATCCAAGCACAACCATGCATTATTTATATCTCTATACATCTAAACCTCTATGTATCTATCTGTGCCACTAGATCAATCACATCTGTCTATAGATGCTGTCACCTCAGTTTCATATTCTTCATTCTGACAGATGGTAAATCTCTTTCAGAGATCATGTCTTACTCATCTGCAAGCTTCTATCCTACCATTTGACATCGGTGCTCAATAAATGCTAAAACAAAATGAATCATCATAGTAATATGGAAAAAAATTCCCCAGATAATTTTTTCTTTTTGCAAATAGGTACCATTGCTTTGGCCTAAATAGTCTAGCTGAAGAGAAGGAAAGGCAGGGCTACTAATATTTATGCAACTGGAACAGTCCTTAACCCCAGGCTTCTATTCACAAAGACTCACTACAAGGGGAACGATACCCCCTGGAGTTGTGTAGCAGAGTGGCCTGAGCAAAGTTTCTACTATAGAAAATAAAACGACACTGATTGTCTACCTTCATGATAAACATGAGGAGATGTGAATTTATTGAAATTTAAACGTGATTTCTCACAAATATGTTCCCCTAATGTCAAGAAGGCTAACTTCCCTTACCAACTATAGATGTTTCTGCCCTCCCTTCTTAACATTTTATAAGTTATAAAACACATTCCCTTTGAAATTTCAGGGTCAGATTCTCTAACTGTAATACTGTATAGACTACAATACTGACTTACTAATAACAAAGACAAAATAAGTATTTCATGTCTTTCTGTTCTGATTCTAAATTTCTCAATTTTTGAGATCAATATGGCGGCTTATGTATTGACAAAGTCAATGTCCTCTACTCTTTGGTTTTTATTTCAATGTATCTTCTACATTGAGCATTGTGATACATTTATGGATGGTATAATAAACATTTTTTAAAATATGTGATTGCCCCCATTTGCCACGCACTGTGCCAGGCGCTAGCAATCCAAGAATGAAAAGACAAGATCTTTCTTCTGGTAGAAACGATCTCTGACAGACGTTTAGGACTGATGGATTGAGTCTTCTTT
Source organism: Crocuta crocuta (assembly GCF_008692635.1). Classification (NCBI taxonomy): domain Eukaryota; kingdom Metazoa; phylum Chordata; class Mammalia; order Carnivora; family Hyaenidae; genus Crocuta; species Crocuta crocuta. The sequence continues at coordinate 9,561,718 of NW_027529428.1, read as the reverse complement.
CAGCCTGCATGTTCTCATTGTATTAGCTTCACTGCTTCTCTATTTCTCTTCCATTTCTATGTGCTGTGCTTTGTTTTAGAGAATGCCTCTTATTCCATGGGAAAGACAGAAGAGCATAGTGAGATGAACACAGGAGGAGGGAATCAATTAGTATTTAAGGACACTGAGCAGGAGCAAATGTCAGCTACCATTTACCGCCATCTACTAGCAGTCTACCATATAATGGTCTAAGCTGTATGTACAAAGGGTGATCCTACGTCAGTCCCAGGGCTGTTGGGAAGATCAAAGAGATGAACATATGAAAGGTAGTAAACACAGAGCCAATCACACAGTAATTTTTCTGTGGCATGTTAGTTAATATAAAGGCACATTCTAAAAATAAAATTGGCCTCTGGTTGAGTTACTTCTATCACTGAAGAATAAAAAAAAAAATCCATCCTCTGAATATAGACATTCAACTTAGCAAAAGGACACTGGTCTTGCTGGACACAGTACAGGGTCAAGAAACGCAGGAGTACAGAGCTCTCCAGTTTTCAAAGTACACACAGCTCTAGGAAGGTCTGAAGTTCCTCTTAGCACACTCCATCCAAAACAACTACTTTGTATTCATAAGAGGAACCATATCACCCCACAGATGACTATCTACAATATGGACGGTAATCCAAGCCCTGGGAAATGCCTTGGCTTTTATCTGGAGTAGGGTCCAAAGAACATAATACTATTTCCCTTTTGTGCTTCTTGGACTGAGTTTCTGATTACATTTGGCTGTTAAAATTTATGGGAACAAAAACTCTCCTGTTTTCACTAACAAAAGATCTGCTTATTAAATGAATGGAGAAAGGGTCAAATGGAGCCCACCATCACGTAGAGAAGCTAGAACCATTTTCCAGATCCCCCTCTTTTTCTTCCCTCATGAAAGAACATGGAATTAGGGGATGCTATGGGGCACAAAGGGAGATCCCTTTATTGACTGTTTCGTATCAGCCCCTAACCACAAGCTAAAACAGGTAGAAGACAAAATTAACCCTGCCAATCCGGGAGAACTTGAGAATTTTCTATTTAAGTTTATTTTCTACTAATAGTTATGAGGTTATTTCTACTGCTCACCTAATACCTACCAGAGATATGGGGCGGAACTTGAGATTTTCGTCAGAATAACTTCTCAAGGGATTACAATTCTCCCCTCCCATTATCATAAAAATCATAAAGTCAGTCATAAAAATCAAAGCAGGCCTGTGGTTTTCTTTTCTGGGAACCACCATGGCATTATCTAGTTGAGAGTTAAACAAAGGATTTATTCAAGCAGATAAGTTTCCAATATTAGTTTTCTTGCCTCTAGAGGACCAAATTTGATTTTAAGTGAAGTTAATGTTTCTCACCCCAGAAGGTCAGTTGCTCCCATCTACGAATAGATCAGTGGTAAGAAAAAGAATGCAAAATAAAAATAATATTATAAATATTGTGATTCTATCCAGAATCCAAACAACAGAAAGGGTTGTAGCTTCTTATGGCAACTCATTTTTATATCTAGCTGCTTTTCTCTTTAACGACTCGGCTAGGATCTGAAGGAAAAAGAGTATCATGTCCGTGGCTGAATTTCTAATTGAAACTCATTAGAATAACCTAGGTCAGGAAACCTGAGAAAAATGCAAAGCTCATACTGCCTGCTGCATTGCCTCTGGGTGAAATGGAACTCTTCCAGAGGTTGAGGGTGAGGATGGGACCCCACAGGTGGGAAGTCTCAAGGATCCCCCACTGACTGTTGCAACCTCCATCTTCTGTGTGCACACGCACCCTGAGTGATAAAATGGTGACAAAAGTCCAAACAGCTAACAGGGCCCTGACAGCTTTTATTCACCCGGAGTGCTGCAGTCATGGTCCATAAACAAATAATCCTTCACAATTCAATGTTAACTTGCAGATCAGCTGGTGGTCTGTATTTAGGTTTCTGCAATTTCTGTGAGCAAGCAGAAGACACTCTCTGGGACTACTTGAAAGAACGTACAGATCTAGAATTCAAACATAATCAGACTTTTGTCTCCAGGACACTATACTATAGGCGCTCACTTCATTGGTCACATATATAATATTGGCTCCAAGTAGCTAGTGCTTCAGAGGAGGACGTAGCGGGGAGAAAGCAATTCCTGTGACCTATTTGGCCAGAGCCCAGGTAACATTAGCAATTTCTGTGTCCTTCCTGACTCTGGCACCTTTTATAGTCTGTTGTCAAAAAGGACTCAAGCATGGATTTGCTTTATAATGTTTGTTCCTTTTTATAAGAAGTCTCCATGCTTATTGAAAAAATATAGAAAAATTCAAAATACGTAAAAAATATAAATTGTCTGTAATTTTGTCATGTAGTAACATTAATACTTTCAGATACATATACATTTATATATATAACTGGTCAACATTTTACGTCCATACACATACTTACCCACATACATACACTTACACATGGTGTAAGTTAGGATATGTTTAACTTCCACATCTGTATAGTATTTATTTACACTTAATATTAAGCACACAAAAGATATTCATATGTATATATGTTTTTAGTTTCTGGGTTCTTCTAAACTCTTCTGAGCTCAAAACTCTTCATGGAGGACTTTCTGACAGTTTCAACCCTGCATTCTCCTTATTTCTTATTGGTACTGCTGAATTTTTCCTGAAACCAAATAGGAAAAACACATTTCCTGTTATTCAAGCTTATATGCCTCTGCATTTTAGGGCCTAAAAATAGCTATAAACTGAAGTCCAAGTGCCCAAAAGTGCCATGTGGAAGGGAAAGGATTATCCCAATATCATAGGTGACAAAATAAGCAGTTATGATTTTGAAAGACATTGCCAACAGATGAAAAATTTCTGAGAGATGTTGGGGCCAAGGGGTACCTTGGCTATAACTAGCAGCTGCCAGATAGCACAGATGGTAGGCAGTTAGAGATGTAGGCAAAGGAAGGGATGGGTGATTAAATCAGTCCGGTAAGGGAAAGATGCAGATAGAAAAGCTTCCAAAACCATCCAGGACTCTCATGAGTATCCTGATATAAAGAGGAAGGAAAGAGAATGCAAAAATTCAGCCAATCCCAGCATGGCTCTCAGATGCACGCTCACGCCAGGAGTTCTGCTGTGTAATGAAGGCTTGGTTAACACGGGAACATGTGTAATATGCTTACTTATCTCCTATTAGCCCCTGTATTAGGGGCCATGGATCACGTCAGACATCCTCACTTGACAATCCCCAAAGGTAATGAAGCAACACCGTAAAATAAAGGGTAGAAATCAATGCTTCTCAGTATGAACCTAGTGGCACCTAACATGAATTACTTCCGTGTATAGGAGTTAAGGAAATATGTTTTCACATCTTCAGTTATCTAGCGACCCTCAGAGATGAAGGAGCAGTTATGCATAGGGGAAGAAACCAAGTTGGACTTCCTGGCCACTCATACTAGTGTTTTCTGGTTTCATGCAACCACTTTCACACACTATTCAGCCCAGTCACACTTTCCATGATGCTGGTTGCTAATGGGCATATCCAGTGGTGGATGCTCCCCTACCTCCCAACCTTTGTTAAACTGATTCTTCTTACAAATGATCTTAGGAACACCAGGCAGACTTTCTGGATCACAGGTCAAGGGATACAGTTGGACCAGATGAGCTGTTTCATTCTTCTCAGCTTTAGGATTCCATGTAATTCCTGTAATTACACGTAATTCCTTGACTGCACTGGTCTGGAAGTTGTAAATGTATGAACAGAACTGTAGCATGGTTTTCTACCTCTAACCTCAACCAGTGGATTGCTAATTCTTCTTGAATCTTTTCCAAAGATATCCTGGAGTCCCTTAGAGATTTCAATGGGCCAGTGAAACCTATGATGGCATCTCACAAGTGACACTATCATCATTCAGGAAGTAATACACACAGGACCCCTAGACATCCCTATACTTCCTTCTCTCCCAGAGCTGTGCGCGTGATGCTGAGGCAGGTGCCAACCTGGGCTGCTTGGGGGGAGGGGATTTGTTTCCCACTCCCCAGGCTTCACACCATGACACTAATTCCAAAGGAACATTATCTGGTGCTTCCAGTATCTCAGGCACTCTAGAGCCATAGAGCAGCCTGTCTCCTGACTATATTCAACTTATAATCCATGTCTCCTGAAATGCACAGGGTGGATGCAGTGCTACAGTGCACCATCCTCCTTGCCAGTGTTGGGTCTTTGTGACCATCCAAGCTTATGTGTGTCTGTACCTTCAGAGGCAGTCTTTCCCCAAAAGTCAGTGACAAGCCTACCATGCCAGCTATACACATGCCAGGAGAGAAGATGCAACGTGGTCTCCACTGGAGATCCATGCTACATTTGCATAATGACTCCAAGCTCCCTTTCATCCATTCGACATCATATAATAGCTAATATTTACTGAGTATTGACTGTGTATAAGGCCTTCAGTAAGTGCTCTAAGTACGCTGTCTTTTTTGATCTTTGTAACAACTCAGGGAAGTAGAATTTCCTTTACAGATGAGGAAACTGAGGATTATAGAAATTAATTTGCTCACAGTTTCCAGTGACTTGAGATGAGGTTTGGACATATATAATGCCTATGGTATTCTGTATCTTTGTTGATGTATATTGACCCTACACTGTAGTCCCTCCTGTTATATTTAACACTGGAAGAAGTTAAATATGCCTTTATTTTAGAGGCCTTCCCCAACACAGCAGGACCTCAGGTCATAACTGGCCACACTTCAAGGCACTGCTATATTTCTCTTTCATTGTGTTTCATAAACATTAATTTCTGACTTTCAGTTCTTCATTTTCATATCCCCAACTTTAACTCCCTTGTTTAAAAAATCAGTTAACAAACATTTGACTGACCAGAATGAGCCAGGCATTTTGTTAGCCACTGAGGAAGATTCAGAGACACCAAGTCAATGTCTTTACCTTTAGTAAATCCACAGAGCAAAATCCACAGACCAACAGACAGATTAACATGAGACAATAACAAACCATTAGAAAATTAGAAGTGAGGATGTTCAAGCCGCCAGCCTTGTTCCGTTCTTATCAGGGACAGACCCTGGATGCACAGTCTCCATTGTTCAAATCCTAGCTCGGCTATGGTTGTTCTCTGAGCCTTATTCCCTTAACTGTAAATGACCAGAATACTACCCCCAACTCAGCTCATAGGTATATGCTAAGGATTACATGAGACAACATATGTAAAGTACACGATATGCTATTTGGCACTCAGCAACCATTTGCTAAATCTTTACTACAATGACTTTGGAGGGCTAAAGCATAAGTCTCCAACTTACTCTCCTTCTCCATCAAAACCATTGTACTTCTAGCCAACCTTCCTTTTGTCTTAGAAGATGAAGTGTTATTCACGCATTCGCTTATTCAGCAAGTACTTATGATGTGCCCACTTTTAGACTTCTCCTCTCCAAGGAGAAAACTCTGCCTCTGACTTTGACTCAACTTTTCTTCTTTGATCATGATTAGTTTAAATCTCCTTTTCTCTTTTTGCTTTCCCTTATGTGTCTAAAAGCTAAATATACCTTTCTTCTGGGCTATGTAACCACCTGAAGCCCACCTAATATATTTCCCCTCCTGAGCTGCTTAGAGCATACCCACTTGATGGGAGCCGCACTGGCCTTGCTGGATGACAGTCACAGCGAGGAAATGGCAGCGTTTGCAAAGCTCCTGCCATGAGAAATGAAAACTGGTATCTCCTTCTGCTACTACTGGCTCATGTTGGAAGTGAGCCTGCTGGTATTGACCAGGCCTCACAGTATTCCAAATCAGACCGATATTCCCCACACAGATTGCTCATAAGGAAAAGCATATTCTTGCCTTTTCAAAAGAGACTTCAGATGAAAGCATTGTGGATGATTGTCCAAGGCTCTTTCTATGGGCCTTGCAGATCCAAGACTTAGATAATAAAGGGGGCTAAGAACATAAGAGTTACAATTGAGTCTGCCCGTGAGACAAAGACCCTAATTTAGAGTTAAAGACAGATATCCACCTCCACCCAATTGTTTCTGCTTGGAGCAATAGCCCCCCAAAGACATTTGTGATCAGGATTTGGAGAGACTTATTCTGGCCTTGAAAATGTTGATTGCACCCTGTGAAGGAACCTACTGAGGAACTTCTTCTTTTGTGATTATGGGAGCAAAGGTGTTTCCTGAAAGACCTGTTTTTCTTAATACTACTCCATAAACAAGCTATTGACCCCTGCTCACAAAGAAGTAACTTCACCCTTTTTATGCTAAAAGCATTGTCTTATATGCTAAAGGTACCTTCCTTCCCCATTGGATAAGCATCTAAATCACCTACCTCAATCACTATTGATAAAGGTTATGCAGGAGTCTCCTACAAATCTATGTTCCAGGAAATTCTTACATACCAAAGAAGTTTGTCATCAGAAATCATTGTCTAAGGCAAATGCCACTTCTGTGCCGTTCCCCAAACACTTAATTATAAAATAAAGTTGAGCCCCAGTCAGAGCAGAGATGCCTGCCTGGTGACCAGAAAGACTCTTGGGGAGCGCTCTCTCTCTCTCTCTCGCTCTCTCTCTCTCTCTCTCTCTCTCTCTCTCTCGCCGACACCGTCCATCCTTCAGGGAACCCTGGACCGGCCGAAGCCGGCCTCCAACACCCACTGCCTCTTCCTCTGCTTACTCATTTACTCACCCAGGCAGGAAACATATGAGCATCTATGACATCATTGGAGGTGTTACAAATTCTGCTCTTGAGACAGTTGTGTTTTTGTTCCTTGAGCACACTACCAGAACTCCTCATTCAATCACCCTTCATTCTCCAAGTCACTCAAACCAAAGGCTTTCCTTAGACCTCAGTGACTTCCCCCTTCCAAGGCAGCTAATATAAGAACATCTGCAGAAGTAGTCTCAACCAATTGCTGGCTGTTTGTAATGACTGAAGGGAGGGCTGATTTGTAGATGTTCATGTAACTGAAGACAGACAGGGAAGACAGAAGTGGGGATGCAGGTAAGGTGGAATGAGTAATTTCCAGGGAACTCATTGAAACTCAGTTAAGGAAATCTAAAAATTGGCCCAGAGCTATAGTGGCCAAGATGAATACTATAAAAACACATCTTCCATCAAAAGCACTTTGCACAGGAAATACAATGAATTTCTTTAAGGTAATGAACACCCAAGACATCACTTCCTGGGAGAGAGGGAGGAGAGAGCTCTGTAAAAGCGCTCTTTGTAGGTCTTCTGACCCAGTTTGGTGGCTAGTTTAATATTCAAAGGGCAGATGCATTCTCTTCACTTTAGAGTGCGACGTTCAAAGACAATTTAGGTCATTGGCTCTTGTGACAGTATTTCCCTTGTGAAAAAGCTACATTTAAGCATCCATCTTTTGTATTATTGATAACAAAATTGGTAAGGGCCCACAAAGTCCTACAGCCTTCTGGGCTGTTTGCAAGAAGCAATTAGATCAAGACTCTGTTCCAGTTTTCCTGTTTAGAGGGATATGTGTGTGCTTTGAACACCAAATCTGTGGAAGCAGAATTCTAAGATGAATTGTTCTTTTCATATACATTTCAATCATCTCTTCCACACCAAAGCCAGGTCAGAAATGACATTACAGACACATTAAGTTTTGGGTTCAAAACATTTTTATCTTAGGAGTGTTCACTAAGTAGTGTTACGTCCTTTACACGTAAAGCAAAACAAAGCCCTCTCCTTTATTCTCCCATCTTCCTTCCCATTAAGTAAAAAAAGCCACCCATCCCTGAATCACCCTCCATTATTTCTATGTTGGTCATTTTCCACTTAAGATTTCTGAGAGAGGGGAATGAATTTTTTATTCATCGTGTTCGTTGTGCCTTGCTCAGATTCTGCCACACAGATTTCTGTAATTATTTTCAAATACATGTTTCAAATAAATGTTCCCCTAAGAACATTTTAGAAACAACTCCAATATAAAATCCAAATTACTGAGCATTGCGCATGAGGACCCTCTCTCTTCCTGTCCTATAGCTCTTGCCACCATGCCTACTTTCCCCTCAAGCCTACTTTACTCAGCGACATTGATCAGCTTCAAATCACCCAACATGCCACGCCCATTAACACAATGATGCTTTGCACATACTCATTTTTCCATCTGGAATGTTCTTTCCTTCTCTAATAATCTTTTAAGATTCGTACAACCCAAATATAACTCATTTTATGATGTCTTTTTTTCCTCAGGCAAAATTAGTTATTTGGTGCACTGTTCTTTTATAGCTGGAGTATTTTTATGGTATGTCTTATTAGAAAGCATTATGATTAATGGCTTATGTCAATTTTTCTCATTAGTTGGTCAGATCCTAGAATGTATAAATTATATCATTTACATCTTGTATTACTAATGCATAGAATGAGGCTCAGAACACAGGAAATGCTCAAAAATATTTATCAAATTAAATTGATTTTTAGTGCTAAGTCCCACACAAATATTTTGCCTCTTTCTGATAAAATAGTACGTATTTCCCCCTTACCAATATTTGTGCTTAAAATTCTAGAGGTATCATAAAAATTTTTTAAAAATTAGCAAAGTTGTGTTTTCATTCAAATCCTCTGTAAAATAAGAGGAATGTAAATAAATAAAAAAGATAACAGCTTTGGTCATTTAAAAATACTTATCCCTTATATATCACATGCAGAATTGCACTGTTTCAAGTTTTCTCAAACACATGCACTTTCTTCCACTGAATCCTGATTGTAAATTGTATTAAATTTTATTATAAAAAAGAGTTATTAAAAAGAAAAAGTGAAATATGAACCTTAGAACAAAGTGACAAGTATCTTCTCTCTTTTTACCTTATTATCTTACAAAAACTAGTCTATCTACCTGCTGAGATCAAAACAGGGCTATGTATTTGAGAAGGCTGCCAAATAAGGTCAGAATTTCAGAAGTCAGAGATGGAAAATAATTTATGAAATAATGGCACAGTAATTTGTGTCACTGTGAAACCTACTTACAAGGGACATTTAAAAACGACAACAACAACAAGCACAAACAAAAGAACACAATCCCAGGCCCCAAACATAAAGATCTCGGTAACTACAGAGACCTGGAAGCCAGTAAGCCTTGAAAAGCACCCTAGGCGGTCTAAGAGTAACTGAATAAGATGGAACTGAAGGGTATTGTGCTAAATGAATAAGTCAGTCAGAGAAAAACAGATATCATATGTTTTCACTCATATGTGGATCCTGAGAAACTTAACAGAAGACCATGGGAGAAGGGAGAGAGGGAGAAATAGTTACAAACAGAGAGGGAGGGAGTCCAAGCCATAAGAGACTCTTAAATACAGAGAACAAACTAGGGGTGATGGGGGTGCAGTGGAGAAAGGGGGAAATGGGTGATGGGCATTAAGAAGGGCACTTGTTGGGATGAGCACTAAATGTTGTATGGAAACCAAGTTGACACTAAATAATACACACACGCGCGCACACACACACACACACACACTTATATATATTATAAGAAACTATATGTGACGGGTTGGGGAGATACATTATGCCCCGAAAGACAGCCTTTTCTTCTCTTCAGGTCTATGAAAGCTAACCACACTCACTGTACACGTGTGTATCTCTGGCACTCAGTATGACATCTTATGTTTAGGGTGCATCTGAGGAAGTCTGGCAGAAGAAAGGAACTCATTACTCAATTAACAGGCTATGTCATCTTTTTGTAACGTGGACACTTTCCATCCAAGCCAGGCTCCATGGTATAACTATAACTGAGAACAATTAGACCCATGCAGCAACTCTTCAAGGGTGACCATTATATTAATAGGGATATACCCCTAGCATTATAGCCAAATTTTTATAAAATTTCCTGTTAACTTCAGCTGGATTAAATCCATAACCTATCACACCCTGATCTTCCTAAGCCATAGGCTGATGATGGAATTCTACTTGACAATGAGAAAGAATGAAATCATGCCATTTGCAGCAACGTGGATGCAACTGGAAAATATTATGCTGAGTGAAATAAGTCAGTCAGAGAAAGACATCATATGTTTTCTTTTTTTTTTTAATTTTTTTTAATTTTTTTTAATTTATTTCTAGGAGAGATAGAGAGAGACAGCGTGAGCAGGGGAGGGTCAGAGAGAGAGGGAGTCACAGACTGAAACAGGCTCCAGGCTCTGAGCTGGCAGTCAGCACAGAGCCCAACGTGGGGCTCGAACCCACGAATCTGTGAGATCATGACCCAAGCGAAAGTCGGAAGTTTAACCAACTAAGCCACCCAGGCGCCCCAGATATCATATGTTTTCACTGACATGTAGAACTTAGAAATTTAACAGAAGACCATGGGGGAGGGGAATGGGAAAAAAAAAGTCACAGAGAAGGAGGAAGGCAAACTATAAGAGACTCTTAAATACAGAAAACAAACTGAAAGTTGATGGGAGAGTGGGGGAGAGAGGGAAATGGGTGATGGGCATTGAGGAGGGCACTTTCTGGGATAAGCACTGGGTGTTGTTTGTAAGTAATGAAACATGGGAATCTACCGCCAACACCAAGAGGTCACTCTACAAATCGTATATTAGCCAATTTGACAAATTATATTTAAAAAATAAAATAAAATTTATAGTATTGTATTTCCAAACAGTGAAAACACACTGAGTGCGTACCAGGTACTATTCTCAGTACTTTATGTAAACAACAATGTGTATAAATATATGTAACTCACTTATTTCTGCCAACTACACTGCAAGATAATATTTCTCTCCCTATTTTATCTAATGTCTCTTAATTGCAAATTTACCTGAAAACCGAAATACCTCATTATTTAAGCTTTAATGACAACATATATATTATGTATCTTGTTTCTAGCCATGAAATCTTGATAAAGTTCATTTTCTTCCCCTTCAACTTTATCCATTTTTTGCTATTGTTACAGTTTTAAAAATATTGTTGTATGTGAAATTTAATATCACATTACTCATCAGGAAAATGAAAATTGTAATAAAATAAGATACAACTATACACCCACCAGAAAGACTAAAATTTAAAAAGTGAGAAAAATACAATGCTAATTTTGGTGAGACCATGCAGCAGTTGAAATTCTCAAACACTGCATTAAAAGGAGTACAAAATAGTAGGACTATTCTGAAAAACACTGGTAGCTTCTACCAAAAGCAAGCATATGCCTACACTATAACCTACCAGTTCCATTCCTGATCCATAGACAAGACACAAGAGTGCATATGTTCACAACAATATTCATAGCACCTATTTTTATAGGAGCTCCATATGGGAAATAACTCAAATGCCCATTAACAGGAAAGAGGACAAACCAGTGATGGTGTTCATACAATCTGGCATTCCACAAAACAATAGATGAAACAAAATGGATGAATCTCAGAAAGATTTTGTTGAATAGAAGAATCCAGACACAAGAATACACTTTGTGTGAATCCACTTACTCAAAAGTTCTAAACTGGTCCAAACTAATATAGAATGATGAAAGCCCGACAGTGTGTACCTTGAGTGGTGGTTACCTCAAGTGGTGGCTGCTGTGTTATTAACTGGGAAGGGCACCAGGGAACTTTTTAGAGTAATATAAATTGATATGTCTTAATATGGATGGTGGTCAAATAGGTGATTACATTTTTAAACAATTATTGAGGTTATAGTTAAAACTCATTAATTTTACTATATGGAAGTTTACCTCAATTTATATTTTCTTGATGATGTTCAACTGTTTGTTTGAGGAGTTCATCTGCTAGAAACTTTTACAAGATGGTGAAGCAAGACCATCCTAGAGAAGTCAGTTTAAATTCAAACAGTCCTTTAGAACACAGAGGAAAGACCACATGAAGACCAAGGGAGAGAACAGCCACCTGCAACCCAAGTAGAGACAATTCCAAAGAAAATGGCCCTGTGAACACTTTGGTCTCTGGCTTCTGATACCCAGCACTGTGGGAAAATAAATTTCTGTTGTTAAAGCCGCCTGGTCTATGGTATTGTGTTAGAGCAGCCCTAGCAAAACTAAAACAAATAGTAAAAGTGAAATATTTACAATGGCTATAAAAGGAAGAAAATGTTACCAGTGGTTATCTCCAGAAAGTAGGGTTACAAAGTAGTAAGGCTAGAAGGCAGGGAAAGTTTGCGGGACTTTGTACCTTTCTATTCTGTTAATTTTTAAAAATATCACACCTGCGTTATTATTGTAATAAAACAGTTAATTTAAAAGTAAATAAATGAATTCAAGCAGTCTCAGGGGTGCCTGGGAGGCTCAGGGGGTTAAGAATCAGACTCTTGATTTCAGCTCAGATCACGATCTCACCGTTCACCAGATAGAGCCTGATGTCAGGCTCTGTGATGACACCACGGAGCCTACTTGGGATTCTCTCTCATCCTCTCTTAAATAAAGATCCTCCCTTACCCTATCATAAATAAAGAAGAATAGGAGTCTTAATGTCTAAAGTTCACTTGTTTTTTTGTGTGGGGACACATGTGAATACATATTCACTCCTCCTCCTCAGTGATACGGCATTATTAACAACTGCAAAGTAGCATTTGCCTTACATTTTATAGCTGTTCTGAACAGAGGAAAGATGTTTTGTGCCGTAGCTTCTATTTACTCTAATTCTCCCAAGGCCATTATAGCACTCTAGATGAAGACATTTTTAAGATATGTAAAACAGGGGGCATGTGGCTCAGTCAGAAGAGCAGGTAACTCTTGATCTCAGGGTTGTGAATTCGAGGCCTATGTTGATAAGACAGAACAAAACATTTGTCCATGATGGGGCAGTCTGCAAAGTTGTTTGGAGAGGAAAAATGAGTTTGCCAGGGGCACAAAAAAAGAGAAAAGAAAAGGAAAGCAAAGGTCCCTCCTCCAGGGTAAAGCACCCTGCAGCTGCTGAACCCTCCTACATTGGATCACTAATGAATCTGGGTTTACCTCTGCATTTACACGGCTGGGGGGCAGTGATCCAACCTCCAGAGTTCTTCGAGGAAGAGGGTGAGGAGGTGGCAGCATTGCATGTGAACTTGAGCAGACTCAACTGTGCTGGCTGTGAGTACGAGCTGTGGGGTGTAGAATTATACCCCACACGCACCCCCCTCCCCAGAATTAGGCCCACTTCTCATCATGGCATTCCTGTCACACTGTGTTTTAGCTTTGCTTGTGGGAGGTCCCTCCATGTGCTATACTCCCTAGGATGCCTCCTTGCCTTTGTACATGCCACGCTAGTTTTCTGGAACATTCTTTCTACCCCAACTTCCCCCAAGTACCCCCTTCAATGCTCAGTTCTAGTAACTCCTGGGAGCTGTAATTTGGTGCCCCTGATCTATGCTCACCAATATGAAAACATCTACCAAGACATAATGTCATTTCCAAATTGCTTGTCTGTCTCCCTCACTCCATTAACAGCTCCTGTTGATTGGGGCCTAGTACTTTTCATCCTCGAATTCCTAATGCATTCACATGGTTTCTGACACAGAGAAATAGAGGATTGTAGAAAAAAAATGTGTTAAGAATGAATAAATGGAGGAGAAAAGCTAATTTAGGTATTCTTGTTTTGATTTGTGAATTGCTGTACACCTAAAGACAAAACACTCATTTTGGCAGCATTAAATGTGTATGAACTTTCCCCCCTCAAGAGAATGTTGACACAAACAGGAATATTCTGATTAAAACGTTAATCTCCCTTCTACCTAATTCCTTTAAGCATGGCTAATTTAAAAAAAAAAATCCTAAAAGTCTTCTCATATTCCATTTACTATCATGTTCCTACTTCTAAACAACATGCTATTCTGCTTTGTTTCCTCAGGGCTACAGATTTTGGGAGGGTGCCATTTCATTTAGCTGGAAGAGATGACAAACCCCATTAAAAGATCCAGAGTGAAACCATGGGCAATGGAGAACTCAAGGAAGCATTCAAGGGGACATGGGAGCCCATCATGTCATCTTGCAGTGGGACTCAAAGTATTTCTTCTGGATTTCAATCTGTTCCTCCAATGGTGGAGAGCTTACTATTTCTCCAGGTTCATTAAACCTCTTCCTCAGAAATACTGTGTTTATAGTACCTGAAAATCATGCTCTGTAGTTAGAGTCCATCTCCTCCTGTGATATAATAGCAAAAGGTGCAGACTAATCAGTTATCTTCATTTGCAGAGTGAAATCTTAGGTAGATTAATTCCGATATCTTTTCAGCCGGGGTGGCTTCCAGAATCCTTAAGCTATTATGTATCTAGGGATCCACGCTAATTGAGTTAGTGAAGCATTGTGCCTACGTCCTCGCTAAAGAGTCCCACCCACATCACCTACAAGAAGAATAGGTCTAGGTGGCCATATATTTACCTTGTGATTCAATTTCCACACCAGAGCCACATAGGCAAGTGTGGATATCTGACCAAAGCTGAGTCAGTGAAATTCCTTAGGGGAGCAAGAGAAACAAACCGGTAAGATGTAAAGAATACAATAAGATCATAGAGTACTGGACACTGTGGTAAGCCTTAACAAAATAGGGAGTAATAGATAAAGCTGGTCAAAAAAGAAAAACACAAGTACAGCATACAAGGACCAAGAGAAGCCAACAAGAGACTCTAGGGCCCCCTAACAGAGAAGCCTGGGTCCCTGGGGTATCTGGCTATATTTCCATTCCAGTTGGTGCATATCCTAGAGATTAGCCTTAGAGAAAAAATTTTCTTTAAGTCAATGTAGGCGGATTTCGATTACTTGCAAGCCAACTATATCTAAAATAGCAATTTTACTATAACAGTGACCTATATGATGGTTAATTTTGTGTCAGCTTGTCTGGGCCACAGTGCCTCGATATACATTTAAACATTATTCTGGATATTTTTGTGAAGGTGTTTTTGATGCTATTTAACTTAAATCAGGGATCTTTGGGAAAAGCATATTGACCTCCACAATGTAAGTAGGTTTCATCTAACCAGCCAAAGGCCTGAATACAAGAAAGGCTGACCTCCTCCCAAGCAAGAAGAATTCTCCAGAAGACTGCCTTTGGACTTCATCGGTAGCTTTTAGTTATTCCTAGTTCTACAGCAGACAGCCTTTGGACTCAAACTACAAGTCTCTCCTGAGTTTTCAGTTTGCCAGTCTCTGCCGTCAGAGTTTGGACTTGCCAAGTCTCCACAGCCACGTGAGCCAGTTCCATAAAATCAGATCAGTCTCCCTCCCTCTGCCTCATATGTAGATATGAACACACATACATACTTAGGCACATGCATACACACCCTGTTGGCTCTGTTTCTCTGCAGAACCCTTACTAATATGATGTGCAATAACTACAAAGTGTAATTACTTGCACGTAAATAATATGTATTCCCGAAGTCCAAATTATTACAAAAGACATACTGAATTCTGTTCATCTGCAGTGCACCATCTCTACTTTATTAGAGCGGCAAGAACTCATATTTACAGAACACCAACTGTAACGTATGCCCAAACCAAACACACTAATTTCTAACCAGTAGAAAGCAGTATATTCATTTATTATGAAGAAAACTAGGATTCAGAGAAGTTTTGTCGCTTATCAATGATCATTCTGAGACTATGTCATGTAATTCTTTTTGTTGTCAAGTACTTAAATGATGTATTTGCTTGTATAACCAGAAAACTCTATTGTCTCGTTGGGCCTCAGATGAAGAGAGAGTAAGGGAAAAGCAGATGTAAGATGTATGGAGTACAAAGGAGGGAATTCTCAATTTGGAATCAGAAAAGCCGGCTAACATGAGCTTAACCTATCCGGGTTTGTTTGTTTGTTTGTTTGTTTTTTTCCTTCCAGCTGAAAAGAGTAATTGTTTACTACACTTGCTTCACAGGATTGCTATGAAGTTCAGTTCATTCAATGCGAAGCAAAGTACTCTGCAAATTGCAAAGAACTTTACAAATGTTACATTTTAATACCATTTCACTTTCTGTCCCTGTGCATTTCAGTTGAGTTTGTGAAAAATGGAACCTTTTGTAGAACTGGAGCATTTCTTTTTCTCAGAGAGATAGAAACCAAACACTCCCTATAAACATTTGCTAAATGTGAGCTACATCGTGAGACAGCAAGCCCACCACACATCGCTCCCCAGTAAGATTTCATTATTTCACTTAATAAAGGATTTACTCTCAGCTCTTTCAGGTATTAAAGTAGTTTTAAAATAAGTAGGGACATAAAGTGATTTTCTGTCATTTCTACTTAATCCAGGAATATTAGAGCTGTAAGGGACCTTAACAATCATCTCATGGTTGGCAAACTGCAGTCTACAAGGCAAGTCTCACCTGCCTTCTGTATACCGTGGATGAGCTAGGCATAGTTTTACATTAAAAAAACATTTCAGGGACACCTGGGTGGCTTAGTCCATTAAGCATTTGATTCAGCTCAGGTCACGATCTCATGGTTCGTGGGTTTGAGCCCTGTGTCGGCCTCTGTGCTGACAGCTCAGAGCCTGGAGCCTGCTTCAGATTCTGTGTCTCCCTCTCTCTCTGCCCCTCCCCTGCTCATGCTCCTCCCCTGCTCATGCCCCTCTCTCTCTCTCTCAAAAATAAACATTAAAAAAATTTAAAACATTTCAAAAGTGTTTGAAAACAATGAAAGTAATATTTTATGACATGTGAACATTATATGAAATTCAAATTTCAGCCTGTCTTAGTCTGTTCAGGCTGCTGTAACAAAATACCATGGACTGGGTGGCTTGTAACAAGCAGAAATGTATTGCTCATAGTTCTAGAGGCAAAAATTCAAGATCAGGGTGCCAGCATGGTCAGGTGAGGGCCATCTTTTAGGTCACAGACTTGTTATGTCTTTCCATGACCAAAGGGGCTAGGGAGCATCTTTCACAAGTCACTGATCCCATTCTTAATGTTCTACCTTCAAGACACATGTATTTCCCAAAGTCCTCACCTAATATCACCTTTGGGGATTAGGATTTCAACATACGAATTTTCAATATATGAACATCCAGACCACTGCACAATGTTCCTAATAAGCTGCATTGGAACACAGCTACATTTATTCGTCATGCATTGTGTATGGCTGCTTTCTCAAGCTACAATGGCAGAGTTCAATAGTTGTGACAGAGACCATATGGACAACAAAGTTGTTTACAATGCGGCTTTTTATAGAAAAGTTCACCAACGATGATCTAACCCAATCTTGTCATTTGATAGATGAGGAAACTAAAGCATTGCAAGATAAAACTACTTACTCTAGGTAACTCAGCTAGCCTATTACTTAAAGCAGAAATAAGGCTAAAATCTAGTTTTCCTGCGCATTTCTGGTCGTGCTGAATTTAATGATTGAAAATTAGCTTTAATTATCCTTTTATGGTATTATTTTTGAGTAGAGTTGACACACCATATTACATTAGTTTCAGATGTACCACATAGCAATTCAACATTTCTATATGTTATGCTACTCATCTTTAAATTATATAGCTTTCTAGTGCTAATTATTCAATTTATCTTAAAATCTGTGCTCCCATTAGCTAACTTCATACAAAAAATTCATCTTGAAGATACTTCATGTGTTCACTGAAATGGATTTTCTATTGTATTATTCTCAAATAGTTCTAAGTAGAAGTTATTGGAGAACAAAATGATGATGAAAATTAAATATTTCACTTGATACATCAATCAAGTGAGAATATGCTCTGCTTTTAATTCACGAAGCAATAAGATATGGAACATTCAAACACTTTCAGACAAATTGGACACATTGAATTTTCTTCCAAGAGATGACTGACAATAAGATGAGAAAATAATTCCTTAGTCTTTCTATGTTTGGTGAATAGAACTAGACCAGTTAATTTCCCAAATGTAAGCTGAATTTCAGTCTTTTGTAAAATAAAAAAGAAAGTGTGTCTAAAGATAAAGTATCCCCTCCACATCACCAGAAAGTCTCTACTTAGTATCCAGCAAAATAAATTACCTATCTACCTCTTAAAATATCCACCTTCAGGAGGTAATGTTTAAAACAATGGTTCTCAACTAGGGGGGATTTTGTTCCCCAAAGGATATATGGCAGTGTACGGAGACAAGTTTGGTTGTCAAAATGGGAATGGGATGAGGGTACTCCTGGAATCTAGTGGATAAATCCAAAGATAGTGTTAAATGTCCTACAAGGCACAGGACAGGCAGCCTTCACAAAACAGATTTATCCAGGCCAAAATGTCAGTAGTGTAGAAACTGGGAAATCCTATTTTAAAGGGAAATCATTGGGCTAGCCCAAAGCATTCAGCAAATTAAATCTCCAAGGTTAAAGGTCAAGCCGTCATTCGTTCCTGAACTAGCACTATAGAGCACATATTTTTTATGGATGCCTGTTTAACATTTCATTCTTTAAACTATTTTCATTCATGTCTTTCTTCTAGCAAAGAAATGGATAAGCATGGAGATTATGCTCCCCACCAAAATTAGTTACCTTCTTACCAGTCACTTCTGTTATTGATGTTAACCGGCGATTACTAGGATAATTTTTCTAATGATTCAGATATCTTCCCTAAGAAATTTATTTTGACTCTTATCTGGTTTTTTCCCCAGTAGGAACCTGATAAACTAAGGCTTCTATTTGACTTCTATCCATGGTAGCTGATACAGTAAAATAACCTAATGCTAACAGAAAAATTCCAAGTCACATTTACCTTTAAAGGGAGGTGCTCAGGTGCCTGGGTGACTCAGTCAGTTAAGCATCTGACTCTTGATTTTGACTTAGAGAATGATCTCACAGTTCGTGAGTTCAAGCCTACCTCTATCTCTGTGCGGACAGTGTGGAGCCTGCTTGGGATTCATTCTCTACCCCCCTCTCTCTCTGGCCCTCCCCGGCACTCTCTGACTCAAAATAAATAAGCAAATTTAAAAAAAAATTTTAATGCAGGGAAATGCCAAAATACAATAAGATTGTATCTGCATAGTTCTCTCTTGCAAAAGGAATGATCAAGAATAGCCCAGCAAGACAACTATATAGATTTTCTTCTAATAGTACTTTCTCTAATTCACAGTGTAACCACCCAATGACATTATTAAAGGTACTATGTTAAAGTCTCTTAGATCACTAAACTAAGGACTGCCCTTTCTACAACACAATAGATGAGGTATTGATACCCCACTTTCTCTTTCATCAAATACTTTCGAAGCAGGCATCTAGTCCTACCTACTTAGAGTCTCTTTCTTGAGTACCTAATTTTATTCTGCATCACTTTTTCTGAGTATTAATTATTAGCTCAATTCCTTAACCAATCATCCAACTTGGGGAACATATGAATTCTATCAACTCATGCTCAAAGTTTTCTTTAATTAAACAAAAATGCCAAGACCCTGTAATAGGATTTTGGTTCTTTTGAGTAACAACTTCCTAACACTACATCAAGAGCAATGTTACCTATTCTAACACTTACCTATTAAAGGGTAATGCATCTAGCTAGCACCCAAAATATCCTAAGCTCTTTGCCAAAGGCTGCATGAACCAAATTGTCTAAAAATAAGATTCCCATGAGGCAAAAGAGCTAATGTTACAACATGCTAAGAGCAAAGAGAGAAATACTGATTTTTACAGACATGCATAAAAGAAGAGCCTAATCTGGCTTTGAGGATTCAGGGAAATTTCCCCCCATTCACCCAGCTCACCTGAGTTTGGTATGAAACTATGGGTTGGGGTTAGGTAGGAGGTGTGATTCAGATTTTCCAGGCAGTTGGAAATAACTAGTGCAAAAGTCTAGCTATGAGGAATTTCAAGATTTGAGGAAGGGAAAAACAAAATATAACAGTAAGCAAAGGACAGATCACTGAAGGCGTTATATACCATACCATGGAGGTTAGATATTATTATACAGGAGAAAGCGAACCACTAAAGAATGTCAAACACGACAGCAACCCTGTCTTACTTGCATTTTAAGTGGGCCATTCTGGTGGCTATGGGAAGGATTCAATCTGAAGTAGACAACTGTATTTTGGATCTGAGAAAAAAGGAGACTGATCTTGGAAAATATGAATAGACAGAAGGA
This sequence comes from Crocuta crocuta, assembly GCF_008692635.1. Taxonomy (NCBI): domain Eukaryota; kingdom Metazoa; phylum Chordata; class Mammalia; order Carnivora; family Hyaenidae; genus Crocuta; species Crocuta crocuta. The sequence continues at coordinate 9,541,747 of NW_027529428.1, read as the reverse complement.
GTGGATCGGAGACATATTCATGAGGAAACCTGGCAGAACCAATTGGCTGATTATGTAAGGGATGAGAGCCAACACAGCAAAAGGCATAAGCCCAGGTTTTCCAGTTCAGACAACTCAGTGAATGGGTGATACTAGTAATTGGAAGAAAGGATGGAGAAGCAACAGATGTGAAGGAACTTGATTAATTCAGCAATGGCCGAATGATCAGGGCATACGTTAGCCTTAGTGCTTTCTTTACTAAAGAGCTTTTCTGTCTCCTAACCATATAAGTGCATCATGTCCTTAAGTAAACAAGAAAGGTTAATGTGCCACGTTTTCTTTTAACACAGGAGACCACTTATCGATTATACACTTGTGGCACCTAAACTAACTCTCCTGCATGATCCCTTAAGAAACAATTATGGGATGGGGCGCCTGGGTGGCTTAGTTGGNCCCATTTGCTCTGTTATGAGCTGAGTATGGTTAAATACACTCATTGTTTGATGTTGTTTTGAAATTGATATTTTGTATCATCTTGAATTTTGTTGCATCTTTTTATAAATCAAATGACTGTACATATTTAAAAAAAAGAAACAATTATGAACGTCATTCAATGCTCTATGAGCACAGGGACTTTTAAGATATGGAAACATTAGAGGCCTATGTAAATTTGTAGAGAGATACTATATGGTTAGGTTTTTTTTTAAATTTTTTTAATGTTTTATTTATTTCTGAGAGAGAAAGAGACAGCATGAGGAGGGGAGGGTCAGAGAAAGAGGGAGACACAGAATCTGAAACAGGCTCCAGGCTCTTAGCTAGCTGTCAGCACAGAACCTGACGTGGGAATCGAACCCACGAACTGTGAGATCAGGACCTGAGCTGAAGTCAGACACTTAACCACTGAGCCACCCAGGCGCCCCTCATATGCTTAATTTTTAATAATAAAAATCTGATACTGGAGTGTGGTCATGCCAGAAGCCTCATTTTAATGACCCAATGTCTCTCTTCTTAAGTGGCCTACTTCAGAAGAGACAGTCTCCAAATATTACAGTGTTTAACATTCACCTGTATTGCTTGTTAAAATGCAGATTCTCAAGGTCCTCCTAGGGCTTTATGTTAGTAAGGTTGGGTGGAATCTCAAGAAACAGGCAGTCCTGGACCACACTTTGAGAAATACTTCAAGAGAGCTCATTTGATGGACAAATCTCCCTGCAAGGCAATTTAATATATTAAATGTTGCTGTGAATAGATTTACAAATAATAGAATCAATCCTTCCTTCCTTCCCCACCTACCCATCTATCCATCTGCTGTTGAACAGCCTTTAATTTTTGCGGGGAGAAGTAGTAAAACTTATCCATGCCATCCCTAAGTGGCAGTTCCTATGCACGAGCCTCTCAAAATGGAAGTAGAGAAGAGACATTGATTAAGAAGACCCAAATGCTTTTCAAAATAAAATATGTGTGATAAGCATGAAAACTGAACACCCCTCTCCCCGAGATTTTGTTTTGCCTGCCCCCCTTCCCCCACCACCACAGCCATTCTGGTACTGTATCTTTCTCATATACTCAAGAGCCTAGAAAATTTTGTTCTGCTCTGCCTTCTTTATTTAATAAATACTAGGTAGGCATCACTTTAAAAAAAGTTCAAATTTAAATGAATTTTAATTTTGAATGTGTTTTTCCAAACCAAAGCCCTCAATGTCCTATTCCCTCCCCTCCCCATCTCTACCTGGAATCTCTTCCTTCGTTTGTGGAGGCTTTAGGGTAGAGAGGGCAGGGCTAGCCAGGACCAACTCTACCACTAAGGGCATGAACATCAGTTATGGGTGCTTTGGATTTGGCCCCCAAGTCACCTGATACTATCACATTCCATTGGTATCAAAGGAGCATGCGCTTGAGTGAGTATTCCAATTCCAAGAGGCATAAATGAAGGATAACGGGGCTATATAGAAGACATTGCAAAATTCTGACCATAAGCACTATCTCTCTGAGCTCTGGTTCACAAATACCCATGTAAATTCAATAGAATAGAAACATCTGAAATTGTACACCACGACTGAAAAAAAATTCATGAAAATAACAGAGAAATACATAAACAAACAAAAAAAAAGAAATAGGGACCACTATTCTGCCAGACCGTTTTGCCGTCTACAAATCAAAACAAGGCAGCAGAACTCAATTTACTTCTGTATCTGTAAATGATCACTCCTGATTCAATTTTGAAAACCTGTGAAGGGTTTGCTTAAAACCTTTTGCTCTGTTTGCTATCACAAAATCTGTTCTGCCCAGATGCCAGCGTAAGAAAGGGCATTTAATCAAGGTTGCCTCCAGCTCAGTTGAATCTATGTCAGCTTTTCTCTGCATGTGGTCGCTTCTAAGAGCTGTTCCTGTGGGAATCACCGAGGAGCTTGTTGACATGCAAATTCCCAGGCCCACCACCTACCTACTGAATCAGCATCCCTGGGGATGGGCTTGGATAGTTGAAGATTTGCTTTACTCACCAGCTCCCCAAGGGATTCCTAAACACTATCAGAATTTCATGTTATCTTTATTGTTTCTCAAATTTTTTATTCTTCAACAAATATTTACTATTTTTATTTTTTTGTCACCCAGAGCTTTTAAAACTGCCATTCATGGAAGATAATAAAAGGACAGCAAGGACATGATCTAGTTGTCTGTGGATGAGCTTGAATCCAGTTGATGTTACACCAACAGTCGGAGGGGGGCGGGGAGGGGTGGAAATCCATTGCAGGAGAGGCAGTGTTCTCTTTCCCACAGGAAGTCATCCACAAGGAAGGCAGAACCCTTTCCCCTTGAGACAGACCTTGCCCCATATTACTGTGACTCTGCAAGTCATCCGGGAACCAGGTGGCCCTGGACTCAGACTCCAAGCCACATCCTCCCTCTTTCCCCAGCGACCACTTTTCAGTCTTTTTTCCATAATAGAGGGCACCAGAAGACAGAGCTCTCTGGAGAGACAGGAGGGTTTCTTGTTGCCTCAGGAATTTCCGTCAGGCTGCCCAAGGAGCATTTCACAAAAAGGCAAGTCACATGGTGACTGCTCAGCAGCCTGAATCAAGCCCCCATTTGAAACACACCAGGCAGATTTTTCTCTCTCCCGGGTTTTAGTTCTGAGCACATTTTCTTTTCTTTCTCTTACTTTCTTAAAGGGAATCTGAGGTTGGCATGCTAAGATGCAAAGTTGGAAGCTTCTTTATTAGTAGAAAATTCTTCCTGACAATACACTGTGTTGCCCTAAAAGTAGTTTATTCTTCAAGCATCTCATCTTTAAGGCCCTGAGTGGAATCGGCCCAGAAGACATTCCCTGACCTTGTCGGCCACAGTTCACTGACAAATCTAACAGGTGTGTGCTGCCTCTCCTTTTGGGGACACTTAACTGCTACTACTAACATGTGACTCAGGAGTGCCACGTCCTGACTCAGCAAAAACTTTGGTTGATGGATATTCCTCTATGTGCCATGTAAAGATCCAGGATTTCAGATGTGAAAAGGAGACCTTGAAAGTCTTAAATTTAAAACACACATTGAAATAAATCTCAACCTGATTGTTTCCTACAAGTTTGAGACCATCAAAGGGAAGTCTGTTTCTGGAATGTCTGGCATCAACTCTTGAAGACACACTCAATTCATTTTGTCATTGGGATCTTGCTATGATTCAGGGACAATATAATGGACACTGGTTACCAATACGAGGAATTATAGAAGTAGAAAACATGAGTAATTGAACAGATTTTATGCACATCTTGTAGCCTACCTTGATAGCTACTCTCAATGATTTCCCTTTTGTTACCCAGTTTGCTTTCATTAATCCTTTGTATAATATGAAAGAGAGAAGAAAAAAATGAAAGAAAACTGAGCTTTCCGACTGGATTCCAAAAAACTGAGAGCTTACTATACATACGATCCAAAAAATTAGAAGAGATATTCCTAATTGTATTATCATTTACTTCAAAGAATTCTGTTAGCAGGCATTCAATGGGACTCATACTCATCAATGACATGGAATTATACTCTGTTTTATTTTATTTTTTATTTTGAGAGAGAGAGAATACATGCATGAACATGAGCAGGGAGAGGAAGAGAGGGAGTGAGGGAGAGGGAAAGAGAATCCCAAGCAAGCTCGGCACTATCAGTGCATTGAATGACGAAGGCTTCGAACTCACAAACTGTGAGATCATGACCTGAGACAAAATCAAGAGTCAGACACTTAACTGGGTGAGCCACCCAGGCCTCCCAAAATGAAATTATATTTTTAATTCTTTTCTCAATCCCACCAGAATAACTGACATACCCTTTCTAATTCAACAAAGATGAACCACAAAGTGAGAAGATCTGTCCTTCATTATCAAGACCTTTATTCTCAGAAATGGGGACCAGCACCTAACTAGCCACAAAGACAGAAACTCAGAAATTATCTTAAATTCTTCCCTTTACCACAATTCATCAGCCTAACAAAGCCCTCTGCATTTTACCTCCATCTCATGTCCTTATCAATTCTCTAAACCTCCAGTTTCATTTCTAAGCTTCCAATCCTACAATCTCCCACCCATTCTAGAGTGTACAGCCAGAGCAATCTATCTATCTCATACCTGAATCTGGCAGTCACCTCCCTGCTAAAATCCCTTTGACAGCACTCATAGTTTTCAGGATAACTGTCAAATGTCTTAATTTAGCAGCTAAGGCCCTTTATGATTTTCAACACTGCTGAATATTCTGTTCCTCTGCTATTTGAATATCTAATCCAGTCAAACTATTTTTAGCCTCAAGAGGCTAAGTTCTTTCATACCCACAGGTCATGGTAACCTTTACCAAGGAATCATAGCACTGGATACAAGTCAAGACCTGAACTCTTCATTTTAAAGAGGAGGACACCAAGTAACAGAAAGGTTAAGTAACTTGCCCAAGATCACACAGGTGGTTAAGAACACAACTGAATTAGGTTTCAGTGTTTAGGTCTAACTTTCCAGAATATAATTGCTTTAATCTATTTTGACATTGCTCAACATGTGAAATCAGACTCCTTCTCATTATAAAAATTTGAAAATCCTAAAATGATACTGACCATTTGGTCTTCATGGACAGGCTGACTTAAATATTGCATCCATCATCTATTAGAAGTTCAGCATTTCCCTTTACCCTAGTGGAGCCCATTTTTCAGAACCTTCTCCTTTAGTAAGTCCACAGAGATTTCAATACCAACAAAGCTCTCTGTCCTAAAATTAATCTTCAGATTCAACATAAGCTACCAAAATAAAATCTCCCAAATTAAACAATGGCAGAGACAGACCTAATAATGAATATGAAATATGTTAAGAACATTCTGTCACTGAAATAAACCTGACTTTTGTCATTAATAAGATGAAATCTTGAAACACGTAAGAACGTAGCAAACGACAACTGAAGAGAAATACTTTGGACAGGGTCCCATTTGAAATGTATCCGTTTGAAAACAGCCTCTGTCTTTTGGCTATCATCATCATATGCCTGTCCAAAAATTCACTTTCAAATGTTATTTCCAAATGCAATCCCAATTTCAAAATGTGCATTGGTTGGCATGTTCAAAATTTGCTCTGAGATGGACAAAGCAACAAATGAGATGTTTTCAGAGGAATAATAAGTATATTCCGACATTCATTCACTGAGTTTAATTCATGCTTCAGATGCCTGCCTTCCCCTTCTAATTCTTTAGTATCCTGTTTCTATTAGGAAATAGGAAATACAGAAAATAGGATTATAAAGCCATTTCTCATTGTTAGCATGGTGCTGAAGTTACCAAAGAAACACATTTTCAAGGAGAGGACATGCAGGGAAATTGGCATGATCCCAGTCTGTGAGAAATGGTGAGTGATAAGAGTTTAGTTAAATCTAACCTTGCCATCTTGCCCTCTACTGCGTTACTGACAAGTCAGAGCACTGGGAAAATATATTACATCAGAAAAATGCTTGGAAGGGGACCAAAAATTACCTGTTGAATAGAGGAATTGGGTTTGTTAGCTTATGATTTCAATGGATGCCTGGATGCCCAGAGAATCAATCCATTAAATTAACATGGTGGTGGTAGTGTGGGGGAGGTGGAGTAAGACACTGGGAAAGGAGGGAGGAAAATGGAGAGAACAGGAAGAATCATTGTTATTAAATAATTAATTTATGGACTAAAGCAGGAAGAACAGTGATCAAAAGCTGCAAATGTTTGCTCAGGAACTTCCAATTTACTTGAAATATAAAACTAAGCAAGAAGACGTGGGGACTGGCAAAGCAGACAAGACAGCAGCCATCCAAAGGGGGAACAATTCCATGGGATTCATATGCAGAATGTCGAGGATATAAAACTCATATATAGAAGCAGCTCTCATTTCAAGTATCACTCAAAGAATTTGGTTATCATTTTTTTAAAGAGTTTGAAATATGCTCACTATCTGAAGTTTCCTAGGATAGAGAAGACTCTTCAAAATTACAGATGTCATTTGGAAAGTAACTTCTCTAGGAAAACACATCCTGTTTTTAGCATATCGAGAAATTTGGAAGAATACCCATCAGTTTACTTTATTAGATGAATTGTTATAACACGCCATATTAATAAAGCATGGTAGGGTTGAACCGTATCCCAATCACATTATTGGGGCACAGTACTGACGATGCCTGGTGGTATATAGCATGAACAGTACTTACTGTTAAAAAAGGTGATAGCTGTTCTCAAAATAAATAATCTACTTCAAATAGATACTTTTCTGCTGGTTTTGTGACTAGGAAATGATGAAGAATGCTTTCCATAAAAGAAAAATAACCTAGAGCATTAATGAATAATATATTGAGAGTCATATAAGTCACCTGTTAAGAAGGTCATATTGTAAGTTAAAAAGCGTGCTTTTGGGGTAGGGCCCAAGAATGTCTTTAAGTGAATTTTTTTTTTTTTACTGCCCATGGAATGGCTGGAGTCAGTTTTCTCAGTCCTGGTTGGATTTGTGAGGACATTCTTGGGTCGAGACCCTTGGTTTAGTAGTGATTCTGGAGAAGTGATATGCACTTGTTAGCTCCCTGGCCTCACTCTTTCTCACGCCCTATCACACACGTTATTCCAATACAGCAGAAACACTTATGTCCAAGGATGCTTCTCTCCCACTCCTTATTCCCGAATTGGTTTTTCTTCCTAAATAGTCCTTTGGGGAAGCAAACCATCGCCATGACAACAATATGATGGGGGTTTGAACAGGACATGGGGGCAGCCTTTGTGAAAGTTAACGTCAGTTTTTGTTGAACAGGACACGGAAAAGAAAACTCAGACGGTGGCCAATGCTCTGTTGTGAGGAACCACTTAATTGTACAGAACCAATTGTCCACATCAAACTTGACCCAACCAAAACACAGCTTCTGCAAAACAGATAGATAGATAGATTGATTGATAGATAGATAAATAAATGTTGCAATCTAATTATTTCAGGACCAATTCCTTAACTCTCTGTTGTAGCTGCTTAGGCTCAATATCCAGTGGTCATTAAATCCCAGTATCATATTAATATGGGAAAGAGAATGAAGAACTTTGCTTTGCTTCTTTTACTTCACATGGATGTGGGACATCCAGAGATATGTATGTACTTTCCCCCAAATAAATGTTAGCACATTCTCTTTTCTAGAGGGAAAAAAAAAAAACTTGCTCTCAGCACCTTTTAAATTTTGTTTTTCCTTCCCCATATTAAGGCCAATGATGGCGCAATTATTATGGAGTTGTGGGGACTTTTCCAGTACCTTTAACGTATTTGCTTCTAGAAAGGAAGTGCCGCAGACACAAGGTAACCATTCTAAGCTCAGGTGTAGTACCATTCTTTTGTGTAACTCAGAGCGGGAGCTAGAGGCATACGTTCAGTATATATTTAACAACACTTTCCCACTACTGCCTTCACTTAGGAGACTAAAATTATCGTGCCTTTCTAAAAACAAGGACACCAAAGAAGTCACAATCTGATGAGATTCATTCTGTCTTTACCTGAGCGACCACCTAGGGACATAAGGCTTTTAAAATAGTGAGGAGAATCCTTTGTTCTCTCAGGTTCCATTTAAAGGGAAAGTGGGTCGAAGGGCTTCCCCAGGGAGAGGGAAAAAAAGAACCAGGAACCAAACCCAGGGGAGTAAGAGATTTCACGGCCACTACTATTCCCACCCTCCCAAAGAAGTTAATTAATTCTATTTTCGGGATGTTTGGGGGAGGGGGGCCGCAGGATGGAGGGGAGCACTGGGGAGCCCATTCTCTGCCACCATAATCTCATTCCCAAATGTGGCTCAGACCATCTNACGGCCACTGACAGCTTCTCTGAGCCAGCCTTGGGCAACTGAGCCAGCACTGTAGGCATCTGTGTTCCCCAAAAGGTGTGTCCCAGCCCAAGTGCGAAGTTGGGCATTTAGACCTGCAAAGCACAATTAGAGCCAGTCAAAGCAGCGAGTTACAGTACCTTAAGAAGTCTGACAGACGGGAGGAAGGCTGCATGGCAAAGCTTCCGGATGGTCCAGTTTAGGGGACGAGGAGCATCAGTTTGATTCATGACCCCTTCCAAATTCCACCGGGAAAACCAAGAACTGCAAGCCTGAGCAACGCCTAGAAAACAGACGGTCCCCCACGGCCTCGGCATCCCATGGTCATCTCCACACCTGCAAATGCCATTAGGGCAGAGGCTTCCTGGAACTTGGGAGACCAGTCCAGTGGCTTTGCCTGAGCCACCGAACCTTCTTAAGAAAGCCACCTCCCCTCTCCCTGCAGCCGTGCTCATGCATACCAAATGTGGCTGAACGGAGGCACACTGCCTGCTGCTCCGGGGAGGGGATGCACCGTTTTGAAGAAGGACAGCCTGCACACAACAGTCTGTGGTCGCAGTGAGAGCAGCCTGCTCGGAAAGCGCGCTCGCTTTCCGGCTCTCCTCCCAGTAAACGCAAGTCAGGCGTTGGGGGAGAACCCGGGCCATTTGCTCCAGTAGCTTGCTTTGGGGGGAAGCCAGGAGGAGAGAGCAAGAGGGAAAATCAATAAATCCAGAACGAAGGAACTTGCACTTTCTTGCACAAAGCATCTTTGAGGGGCTGGAAACTGGCACGGGGGGAGGGGCCAGGGCACAGAGCGAGAAGGGATGCCTCCAAATGTGAAGGTGAACACTTCCCCTTTGATTTACGTGACATCTTAAATGGAGAGCTATTGTAAAATGGATCCATAGTAAAAGAGACCTCTGTCATGTTCTGGGGTTTTTATTAACTGTGACCGAAGGTCCTCGCCCTGATATGCACAGCATGTAGATGACAGATAGGCTGACCGCACAGAGAGAGAAGCAAACTAAGAGACAGCGGCAACGGCGAGTTATTCTTTCATAGAAAGCAGTGCAAACTAATTTATGTTTGGCTTACCTTTTAGAAATGGCAGTTTCTAAATCGGGGCTTATATCTTCCTGGAAAGCCACTTGATACTTTTTCTCTGCAACAAAAGTTTAACCCTCAAGGTGCCACACAGGATGCTTTCTATAAAAGATCAAGTTTCCTCAAATGGGGGTACTGACCCCCATCATTTTCTAAGGATGGCAGAGAGAAAGAAAGAGAGAAAGAGGGGAAGAGGGAGGGAGGGTGGGAGAGAGAGAGAGAAAGGGAGNGACTGCATTAGTGTGGTTCAGGCTCCAGTGGCCAAAGAGAATAAAGGAGAACTTTCCATTTGAAGGTAGAAATTGGATAATATCACTATGGTAGAAATTGGTCAAGTTCTGGTGGTTGGGAAGAGGAAGCTCATGTCACAACCAAGTGTGAACTTGCCACATGCCCTCCAGGCGTCAGACCTCAGTGGGTGTAGTTGACTGATGGCAGCCAAGAGAACCCTCACATCCTTATGGGATTGCCATCTTACGTATTTTCCCTCTTTAAGTCCCCCTCCATGACTACACCGATTTTCCATGTCTAATTAAATCGAAGAGATTAGTAAATCCTAGCTCCACAACTTACACATCCTGAAGCAGAACTAGACCAGGGCAGAGCAGATACAATGAGACCCTGCTATAATTCAGAATTTGGGGTTTGAATCCTCCCTCAAGCAGAATAAATACCTGACACATTGCATTCCAACACTACTTCCCTCGCAATGATCCTGCGTTAGAGCGCAAAGGACACTTGCAGAAAAATCTCATCTAGTGGTGGAATCCAGACCACTCGCTTGCCTTGTAGAAAAGTCAGCATCTGATTATTTATCACTGTAATGGGTCCTCCATGCAGCTGGTTCCTTTTCTATCACCATCCTATTTCCACAAAGGATTAAAGATAATTTTGAAATGATAACAGCTAACACACATACGTCAGGCATTGTGGTCAGCATTCCAAATCCACTTCCAAAGTTCATGTCATCAATAGCCCTATGAAGTAAATGCAACGGTCATACGCCCACTTCAAAGATTAAGCAACTGAAGACTTGAGAAACTACCAACAGGCCTAAATCACGTAACTAGTAAAACCAGAATTTGGATCAAAACCAGGCTGTTAGACTCCAAAAACAAGCTTTCTCTTCTTTCTTCTTTCTTCCGCACCTGAGGGCACCTAGTGCCTCAGTGTTCTGGTTATTTAACTATGTAAGAGCTGAGCTACAAGCCCTCGGAAAAGAAATGCTCAGCTAATTTCAGGTCATTTCTCTGGTGTGATGTTGATGCCGTAGTGAACAACATGAATTGTAGAATCAGGCTACATGGGTCAAATTCTAATTCTGATCCTGGCTTTGGGCATTTTACTCACCTGCTCTGTGCTTGGAAGTCCTCATCTACAAATGGAAATAAAAATGAAAACACAGCTGAGGTTTGTGAGGTTGTGAGGACGTCATGAGCTGCTCATGAGCACTCAGACCAGTGCCTGGTACCGACTAAGTCCCTTCTGCCAGGATCGCTCTTCCAGGAAGCTTGTGTAGATGTTGAGGGAGGAAGCTGCTGGTAATTTCCATCCAGTATGCCTGAGTGTACGCATTTCTAGAAGCAGATAGTGAAGTTGAGCAAGACAGATTAAACCTCAAGGTCTCCTATAAGTTACCATGAGTTTCATAAATGGGGTAAAGAGGAAGGCAGGAGCCTTTAAGGTAAGGATGGGTTTCCTCAGGCTATACTAGTGTGCCATTCACCAGACCTCAAGGTGTGGCCTTAAGAGAAGCTTTGAGGCTCCAGGCTCTCTGAGCTATTAAATGCTGGGCAGTGGTTTCCCTGGGGTTGTGAGAAGTCTGTCCCCAAGAAAATGCCGAAACATGCAGTCCCCCTCTCGCCTGCTCCCTCACCGCTCCAACCTGTTCAGGACCCCACAAAAATGACAGCATCACTCTGAAAACTCACAGCCTTTGTTTGATCCTCCTAGCCCCTTTAAGTTTTAGTGAACAACTTTAGTCAAAGAGAATAGTTAGGAACACTGCAGAACAGGATTCTCAGCCCTCTCTAATGGCAATTAGAGAGAAGCACAGAACCTCTGGAGGATTGCTTTGGAGACCATGCTGCAAGAGAGGTATAGATCAAAGGAGGCTGGCAGCGCCTGAGAGGGGCTTTTCTTCCATTGGTGGAGTAGTTTGTGCCAGAATTGTTTGCTATCAAAATGTTTCAAGCAGAGTTCTCAGGACCCTGCCCCCTTCAAGAAATGCAATTTTTGCATGGAATGTTGCCTTCCTGGCTTTCAAGAAGTCTAATGAGGAAAGAGCTGAGCTGATGTTAGCCTCTCCTAAATCCAAAATGCTTGTTTACAAATTCTATGAACGTGGATGTTTACACATCCACAGAATTCTGGCAGGCTTAAAAATCTGACACAGCAGGGCATCTGGGTGGCTCAGTGGGTTAAGCCTCGGACTTCGGCTCAGGTCCCTCGGACTTCGGCTCAGGTCATGATCTCACAGTTTGTGAGTTCAAACCCTGCAACGGCTCTGTGCTGACAGCTTAGAGCCTGGAGCCTGCTTGGATTCTGTGCTTCCGTCTCCCACTCACACTGTTTCTCTCTCTCAAAAATAAACATTTTAAAGAATTTTTTAAAAATCTGACAGGACACGTTAGCTTTCAGTGTCCTAACAAATAGCAAACCCAACCCATCAAATCTCTGCACTGCCAAGTCTGCCTTTGAGCAAACTATTTCTCCTTCATGCTACATAAGCCCACTTCCGAGTCATCATCTTTGCATTTCCTATGTAAATGATGCTAAATTTAAGAATCATGATAAGGGGAAAAAAAAGAATCATAGTAAGATTTGAGCTGTCTCATGTCTGAACAATGAGCCTCAGTATAGACATTCTGCATTTCTTCCTTTTGAAAACCATGTTCCTTCTCTTTACAAGAAAAAAATCTAATCTCATGGCACCCTCAATGTACCACTTTGCACACTCTTTACCTTTACATCCTTTAGATATAAAACAGGGCTAACCCATGAAAACCTAACAAAATATCAAGGAAAGGAAACAGTGTCTGGGTAGTTCTGCATTCCAAAGCCTCCTGCTAAAATGTATTTCCTACAGCCAACACTCAAAAAAGGCTCTCATGTATTTTTCACAGTATATTTTAACGTTGACATTCATAGGTATCTGGACATTAGTTGAACATATATTTTCAAGCTCTAACAGTAAACAATGTACAGAAATGCAGAAAAATGATATGCAAGCATCCAAGAGAAATAGCACGAACAACCCCAGTCAGTGGTAAAGCCTTTGTAAGTAATTTCATTTACCACCGTATTTTGTAATATGAACTTCCTACTCGCTTTATGATTGCCCTCAGGTATTAGCTCTGTTGCATTTGATAATTCAACATCTTTATCAGAAAATCATTTATGTTGTGAACCCTGACAATGTAACATCCTTACTTAAACAAAAATCTATGCTTTTCCCATTTCTTCCCTTTAACCACACTCAGATACAGTTATAATGTTGTTGGGAATTTTTAGATGCTTCTACAATATTTTCCCAAATAGTAAATCTCTTTATAGATTCCCTTGATACTGAACAGCCCTCAATTTATGTTCTTCTAATAGATGAAATACCTTCATTGGAAAGAAAAACACATTACTTTTCCTTTTGATACCTTTTATAGGTAATAGATTCTAAAATACATTAAAATCTATTAAAGTAAGTGACTCACATTTATAGCTTCAATAGCATTTTTTCTGGGTAAAATGGCATGACCTCAGAATTAGACTAGCTGTGTTCTCCATTTCTCCCTAGTACTGAGATCTCTCCTCACTTCCCTGACTGCTGTCCGGCCTTTGCACAAAAAGTTGCAGCGACAGGAAGTGGGCGAGGTTTTGAGGCCACGCATTCCATGGTTGGACAGCTCTAGTGGACAGAAAATCTCTCCGTCCAATTTCCAAGGCAAGTTTCTCTTCCACAGAATGGCTTTCCAAGTGTACAGACAAAAGGCTCCCCTTCAACCTCTTCTCCACACTAGACAAATCTTAGACTTTTACCCCATCTTCACATGATGGAGTACAGTTATTGAGAAACAGTGTCTAGGGGGAAAGTGTCTATTGTGTCATAAAGGAGCTTTAAATATAATAGCGTCTAATCCTCTTCAATTCCTTGAGTCATTTCTCATAAAGTTCCTTTAGGGAACTTGAAATACAGTGGATACACACACAGATACACACACACTCTCTCCCCAACCTCCAAAGTGAGTGTGCCAAACAGAAACTCCGCAGCAAAGTGGCACCTGAAACCTGAAATGCTGTGTGTTTTACTTTTTCGACCCTGACTCATCAGGGACGTTGTGGTCAGCCTGGCTAATGAAAAACCCAGGTTGTAACAAGAAACAGGTGTGGACCACTTGTGCCTCCTCTTCTGTATCTTTATCTGCTTGTTTTGAAGTCTAACTCATTTCAAACCCCTCTTACTTAGCCACATAGGCCTGGACCAGGTACTTAACCTACCAGCCTTGGTTTCTATGCCGTAAAATGGGGTCTACATTAGTTTCCACATTGAGGTTTTTGTGATGATAAAAAACTAGCACAATGCTTATATAGGAAACATACGTTTAAATGGAATAATGGTTATGATGATTATTGTTATTTCTTTCGCTGGCACCATTGGCATAGTGCTTAGGAGCACAAGCCATACATCCAATGGTCTGGGTGTGAACACTGCCTTACCCCTTTCATGTACCTCTGAGCAGTTTCTTAACCTCATCATCACACATTAGTTTCTTCATCCACAAATTGCAGATAATTATACCACCTATGCCAAAGGAATACTATGAAGCTGAACGGCTAATACGTATGGAGCCCTTAAAAGAGAGACCAGCACATGGTAAAAGTTCAAAAAAAACTGGCAGTTGAAATTATCAATATCAAGTTCTACTGTTCTGGAAAAGCAAAGCAGAACACAACTTCTTCATGTCCTCCTTTGCTTCCTCCAATTAGAAGATAAGTGGCCAAGAACACAAGAGAGGAGACCCACACAGGGCTTTGCTGACAGCTTTCCTTTCTGCAGCTGAGGGGATCACAGATTCCATTCAGAGAGTACGTCCCACTTCAGAAAACCCTAAGGCATATAATCAGCTTCTGTCTCACCAAAAATAGAAACCCTACAGACACGCATACAAAAATGGGAAACAAATATTCAAAGGCCAAAAGCTAAAATACATCCTCATTCAAGCTTTGAAAACCTAAAACTCACACTTACAAAGGGCATAATTTTGTGTATGATTCTGAAATTTTCATGAGTCCATGGAAGCGTGTTAAAAATATAAGAATTTCTACAAGAAAAAAACTATAAAAAATGGGGTGCCTGGGTGGCTCAATCGGTTAAGCGTCCGACTTCGGCTCAGGTCATGATCTCGCGGTTTGTGGGTTCGAGCCCCACATCAGGTTCTGTGCTGGCAGCTCAGAGCCTGGAGCCTGTTTCAGATTCTGTGTCTCCCTCTCTCTCTGCCCCTCCCCTGCTCATGCTCTGTCTCTCTCTGTCCCAAAAATAAACTATAAAAAGAAACAAAACTTTAAAAGTATAAGAATGTGAGATATGCATTTCTAAACCAATTAATATATGCCTTTTTCTAATATCTGCAGTGCTATTCATTACTGTAGATGTTCTCTACTCTAAGCCTAGATCTTTCTCCCTCTTTCTTTCTCACGCATGTGTGCACATACACATGTAGAATACAGTTATATAATTTTCTAGTATGAAACCATAAATCTGACCAACTTGATCAAGAATTCATGAATGAATACTTTTTGGGAAGGGGATTTTAAGATATGTATCTCCAACTAGTGTTTCAATAAATTGTGTGAATTGGGGGAAAGCTGAGCATTTCATTGGTGACAGTACAGCCTAAGTCAGATCTTTTAGTCAATGGATGCTTAAGTAAGACACAAGTTCAAGCTCAAGCCTCACATACACTTTCTGAAACACCATACGATGCCCATCCATGAGAGTCAAGAACCTGCCCCAGCCATACAACACCCACTTCTGCATCTGAACTTCTGACACAAATGGCGAGCATTGGTTGAACCATAAGGTCCGCTCAGATGGGAAACAGAGACACATGCTGTGGTATGGAAAATTCTGAGAGGTAGTTCTGCACAGCAGAGGATTTGAATGAAGAAAGCTAATGGAAATCATACGTGCCATCTATTTTGATCATCCTTCTGTAAAACATATAACTGCTAATGTTTACTCTGATATCATTTTCAACAACCATGAACCTTTCATTTTTATCTTGCCTAACAGTAGTGGCAAGAATTACATGACTTTAGCTTTTCAGAGAAGTTTGTTTGGTTTTTGTTTTGGTTTTCTCTCTCCTGCAGAGATACAAAATAAATGAAAACAGCCTGGATTTTGAAATCAGGAGAACTGGGTCTGAATCCTCATTCTATCACTGCTCAATTCAAATATCTTTTATGAATCTTCATCTTAAAAAATGTCATGGCTAATTATAACAATGGTACAGTGGCTAATTATAACAATGTTATGATGATGATTAGTAACTTTGAACATGTACCATGTGCTCTATGTACTAAGCCTTCTAAAGGCATCGCTCTTTTAGCTATTACTACAAACCTCATATTTAGAGTATGGGTAATAGGTGAGGTAGTAGTCTCAGGGAACCATGGACTCAAAGAGATTAAGAAATTTACAGGCATACGGCTGGTAAATGGACTTGAATCCAGGTCTATGGTTCTGTACTCTGTTTATCTGATTCTGTAATCTGTTCCCTTACCCACTACAATATGCTGCCAATTAAAATTAAAAAGAAAAAAAAGACAAAGACTTATGCCAAGTTTCCTGTGGCTTTCTAAAAGCATAGTAGTATTTGATCACTAACACAGTCAGAAAAGAGGCAAAACGACTCAGTGGATCTAACCTTAACATCAAAACCCTGCAGAGCACAGAAGAACCAAGGGTCTCCCAGTGGCTCTGGGTTTCCACATTCCTCTTCTCTCCAGTTCCATCCGGCTGGGGAAGCCTGCCCTGGGCAACAAGCTTGCTGAGACAAAGATTTATCCTCACTCATTTAGTATGCCAATATACAATGCAAGTGCCTGGGACACAGTATTTATTAAATGGAAAAATGAATGCTCCTGAAAGACTCCCATGATTCTTGTAAATGTGAGTTAAATTCCTTATATATACAAATACATTTAATCCCTACTGTTCTACTTTTATACCCTTCTGTATTTTCCAAATGAGGAAACTGAGGCACGGAAAGTTAACTATTTGCCCAAGTTTACACTGTAAGTTTCAGAGCCATACTTTTCATTCACATATAAACTCTTGATATACTGTATACGGTTTTATAACAAATAAAAATATTTTTAAGGCAACTGAGTTTCAGAGACCTTGGTTAGCTATCTTATAACCCCATGATCATTCTTCATTACTGAAAAACCACACTCTCTCAACTACTTATTAGGGCAATAGGAGGTTGCAATCACACAAAAGATGCACTCGGCCAGAAAACCTGATAATTGTCATAGTAAGGAAAGACCAAAGTTATCTATGTAACCATATAAACCAAATGATGAGGATTCTTCTGGGATTCCTGACCTTTCTATGAAAATAGGCAGAATATCTAGAGAAAAATATTATCAAAACTCTACTACTGACCTGAAGCTGTTAAGTTAGAAAATGAATATGACGAAAAATTTGATTAAAAATAGTTTCTCAATTGGCTAATGAATCAGATTCTGACTGTTGCTATTGTAAATCCACCAAAACCATCTACAGGGGCCTAATGGATACGTGCACTGGTAGAGGATATCTGGTTCAGTGCATGGGAATCCCAGGTGGGGAATATTCCCCAACAAGAAAGCAGAGATATTAATAAAGGGAAGACTACAATGTTCTGTAGTACCTGGCATTATCCCAATGGGAAAATCTTGGGAAACTATTGTTTCAGGAAATAATAGGTAGATAAAGCTTTAATGTGTGCACTTTTTCCTTGTATGCTGATTAAACTCTTTGCATGTAAACTGCTGGCTACAGATCAAAATGAGATAACGATCAGTTCTGTTTTATGAAAACACCCAAGATTAAAACCTATCCAGTCAGTCCCATGAACAAGACCAACCAATTCTCCCTATGGAGTTAGGACAACTCCATTCCAGCTCTTGTTTAAATCCTTTTTACTTCTCAGAATTTGTAACTATTTAATTGGTTGGTTGGTTGGTTTTATTTTGTACTGTTTTGTTTGGTTTTGGTTTCAGTTTTGGTTTTCATCTACTACATGAGTGTAATTCCCATTAGGGTAGTTAGCCACTGTATCTTAGGTCCTCTGGAACATCTAGAACTTGATAGAAACTCAACCAAAATTTGGTGACCCAGACAGGTTTGCTGTATCCTTTCTTTCATGTCATTTAAAATTATCTCCTAGTGTCTAGTGCTTATCTGCAAACTGGTTGGAACATGTACTGTTTTTTGCCATGCCTTTTTGTTCCCCCAAATGCTAACTCCACTGCCTTGAGAAGTGTAAGAATTGCTTATTTGATAACAAAAGATTAACAAAAGGAGGATGTTCTCAGACTCTTTTCTGCTAGTAGAGATGATGCTCTAAACACAGAAGGATTTGGAAAAGAAGGAAAAAGGAGAAAAGAGTGTGGATACCAGAATTTGGATTTGAAAATAACTCATACTAGAGAATTCTATCCATTACCCCTTGTGGTAAAACAGTCTCAAACCTCTGGCCCATCCTCAAACATCTCCCATGATGGCAACTCATGAGGGGCTTAACCTAATTTCAGAAAAGGCCTTCATGAAAGCAATCCTCTATTTTGTATTAAAGGCACATGTCCTTTTCAAGAGGCTAGGAAGACCGACCTACACATCTGCAATCTTAATTAGAATGATTATGACAATAAAACCAGGAACTGATGCTCATGCCTCACAAAGTGATTTTTCACGCAGATTAAGGTTTGTTACCCATAATGATGCTGAAGCATGGCTAAGGAAGGTGTTATTATTAACCTTATTTTACACATGAGCAAACTAAGAATCAGAAAATGTAATGACTTGGCTAAGGTCTCCAGGCTCAGTATCTCATACTTTTCATTATGCCCATGGCCTGCCTCTTCAGTCCAGGGTTAATTTTTGGAGTGAACCACACACTCAATATTCAAAATATGTTCTTTAGAACAAAATACAGCATATACAGCAGCATGGATACATCTCAAAATCATAACACAACTCAAGAGAAGACAAAACAATAGTGCCAAAAATCAAAGCAATGGTTGCCAGGGATATTTGGGGGATGGAGCTGACTGCCGAGGGACACAAGGAACTTTTCAGGGTGATGGAAATGCTCTTCAATTGTATGTAATTGCTGCAATTCATCAAATTATACAGCCAAAATTTGTGAGTTTTCTGTAGGTAAGAAACCTTGAGAAAATCTATTTACTGTTTTTTTTTGTTCTGATTGCGAAAGAATAATTGTTCAATACAGAAAATTTTGAAAAGTCCCCAAAATATAAAGAAATCAAACCATAAATAACTATTGATGTGATTTTTGAAAATTTATCAAGTATTTTAGGAATTGGGCTTTACCTATAGCTTAATAAGATTATTGTATCATGAACTAATCTCCATGTTATTGAATACGCTTAGAAGATACAATATTACCTGATTATATAGAATTCTATGGGTTATTCACTGCAAGATAATCAGCCTACTTCCATTTTTATTGTTATAAATAATACTATTAGGAATATACTCAATTACACATTTTTGTGCACATCTCTGATTATTTCCTTAAGATACAATTTAGGATGACGGATAATTGGCTCATAAGGCGTGAATATTTTTTCAGGCTCTTGATACGTACTTCCAAATTGCTATCCATTTTACATGCCCTTCAGCAATATATAAAAAATGTCCCTATTACTAAATCATTGACAAAACTAGTCATATCATTAATTTACATTAACTTTTGGCCAAGTTGATCACAGAGAAAGAAATATCGTGCATTTATTTGGTAACTTATAAATCTCCATTTTTCCTGTGGCCATTTTTAATTCTTCTAGTAAATTGCTTCTTCTTACGTCAGTATTTTATTTTTCTCATGAATTCATAGCAGTTCTCTTAAACTAAGGGAATTGTCGTATGAGTTGCTAATATGTTTACAATTTTCTATTTGTCTCTGAATTTTGTTTTGTTAGTTATAAGAAATTTTTTACATTTACACATTCAGATCTAGCAGTCATTTATTTTGTAGCTCTAACTATAGATGTTATGCTCAAGAAAGGCTATTGTCGACCCAAGTACAGATCAACACCTGCTTATATATATTCTTATAGCTGTTCCATCAGAACTCTCAGCTCCATCTTGGCTCTGTTCTCCTTCCTTCCTGACCTCATTATTTTGCCTACTATGAAAGTCTGTGCACATGTGTGTCTAAAAAGCTCTCCCTTTCATTTTAAATATTTTGACTAAAATCTCCATGCTGACACTTAACCAAACTGCAATACTCTATTACTCTTTTTATTATAGTCCCATCCAAATGGTGTGATAACATTCCTTCAACAGCAACTGTGAATACAGGGACCCATGATATCATCGACAATCTGTTCTGAATGAGGCCTGTTGCTTCGTATTTTCAAATATTATTAAGGGCTCTTTCTTTCTTACAAACACTATCTCCATAGAGGGAAGAGTCCAGCTGCCTTGGAGTTCTGTCATCTCAGTGTCTGATAGATGCAATCCTGCAACAGTCAGTGTGGCAGTGATCTCTGCCATGAGACATACAGGGAGAAGCAGTGAGTGAAGTGAATGGCATCGTACTGGCCACCCACTGAATAAACGAATCTAAGCCATGAGAGACTAAAGATCAGAGTCAATACCTTGAACTAAGCTCTATGGACTGGTAGCCAGAAAATAGAGAACTTCTGCTTCTCAGAGCTGTCAACTAGACACCAAACCAGTTGGGGGATAATCCAATTTGAACACTCACTAAACCCTCACAATAGTAAAGACAAGCAAGAGGCAAACAAAGAACAGTCAACTAAAGGAACTCCTCATAAATACACCTTATAAGGACATACTTACCTCAACTACAGTGTTCTGGTATTATTATGATAATCTTCAGCATCCTAGATAGACATGACTGACTCCTCAAGCATTCATCTGGAGCCAAAACTTATTTTTGGATTCAGAAGGAATCTTCTGTTTGCATCTTGTCCGTACACTGGACAGCAAATTCTCAGCCACTCTTCACCTCCCTAATCCCCTCTTCACACAAATCCTGCCATCTGTTACCTCCAGTTCTCTTTGAGGGGTTAGGACAGAGAGAAGGGTGAGAAGCAGAAGCCATGGAGACAGGATTACATGGAACGGGAGTAGGTAGTATGGAGGCCAAGGGAGCTGGATTTTCCATCACATGTACCACTAAGTAGTGGTGTGAACTCTGTCAGGGCACTTCGCTCCTCCGGACCTCAGGATGACAAGATAAAATAAGAGTAATATTGATACTCTGGTAAGGTCTTTTAAGAGCTAACATTTTAGATTTTAAGAATAATGCCTTCCTATATTGTTTCTATCCATTTTCAGTGCATTCCAAACAAACCACTTTCAGAATTATGTATTTGGAATAAGATGTGAATATTGCCTAGTATTTACTGCCCCTATAAACAGGACAGCCTTCAAGGCTAAACTCCTCTCTAGAGCCACATGGAAGCAGAGCTATAAACGGAGACTTTTGCATCCTACATGAGTTTATGCTGTCAAACATCTGGGCCAGATACACCTCAGCATATGGTTATCTTCAGGCAAAAAAAAAAAAGATATCAGCAAATTTTAGATTTACTTTCTTTTTCTCAGTAGCATGAAATAGTCATGTGTCAAAGGCTATTAATATAGAATACAAATATTACTTGTTTGCTGAGGAATTACATAAACATATTTCTCTAGGCATAGAATTAGTTTGATTCCACTTGATCATAAATTTAAGATTTTTGCACATTTATGAAGACAATATTTTAAAGTGATTCAATTAACACTGACTGCACTGACTGGTCAGATTGATTCATCTAACCAACTCCTTCTGAATGTCTGCTATTTGTCTAACACTGTTGGTTTCTAAGGATGAAAGAGATTAAAACATAATCCACACAATAATGGAACGCATAAGCACATTACTTGAGAAAATAAGAAATTCACATAGCATAATAAGTGCCAGAAGAAAAGCAAGATTGATCAGAGACTTCAAGATAAGCTAAAACCACAAACTCTTTACCTACTGGCTCAAGAAAGGTTAATCCTTTAAATTTTCCTTTGGAGGAATGGCTGAATGTCATGTGGGAAAGGATTAAAATTGCTAGACCAGCCTCTCCTCTACTGCCCTAAGTCATTCAGCTCTGTCACCAAATATGGGCAGTCCAGCTAGTAACATAAAAGTGTCAGAGGGGTACCTGGGTGGCTCAGTTGTTTAAGTGTCCCACTCCTGATTTTGGTTCAGGTCATGATCTCACGGTTTGTAAAATCGAGCCCCATATTGGGTTATGTGCTGATGGCATCAAGCCTGCTTGGGATTCTCTCTCTCCCTCTCTCTCTGCCCCTTGTCCACTCACGCTCTCTCTCTCTCTCTCTCTCTCTCTCTCTTTTTAAATATTTTTATTTATTTCTAGGAGAGAGAGAGACAGCGTGAGCAGGGGAGGGTCAGAGAGAGAGGGAGACACAGACTCTGAAACAGGCTCCAGGCTCTGAGCTGGCAGTCAGCACAGAGCCCGACGCGGGGCTCAAACCCACGAACGCGAGATCATGACCTAAGCGAAAGTCGGACGCTTAACCGACTAAGCCACCCAGGCGCCCCCACGCTCTCTTTTAACACACACACACACACACACACACACACACACACACACACACACAGTATATCACAGGTACCCACACTCATCTACCTGAGAAGATAGTTTGGAGTTAGGACCATCTTTTGATTGCAACCTATTTCCTGAGTTTTCCACTTCAACCCTACTTACTTTTCAATCAGTTCTTCCCAGTTGTATACCTTAGTCTCCTTGAGAGAAGTTCTAATAAATATATTAGATGTATTATCCTCCTCCTTAGGACATTTCCAGGAGTATTACGGTATGTCTAATGACACTCAAATGTGTATTATACGACAGAGGCCAGGTAGGTGCTCCTAACTTTACTCTTTAATCCAGGTCTAGATCAGAATATGCAGAAAATGTTAAAAAGAGCACAGGAAAGGGAATATCTGGGGGTGATCTCAGTTTGGAGCACAGCAACACATGCAATTTCTAAGCTATTACTGAGAGCACAAGATTGGTATAAATTTAGCCACAGGAAGGCACTCTGAATAATCAGAACAGGCCTGATAAAGGCGAGGAACGTGAGGGCCCATAGTAACCTTTTGAAGACAGGAAGTAGCTTTGGCTAAAGAAGAGGCTGGGAGTGGACGATGATGATAGTTTGAACTAAGATACTTGAACTGTATCACTGCAGTGGATGGGGTCGGAGAAGTCATGAGGTTCCAAACTGTGGGAGTAAATGTGATCAGGATTCTATTTCAGAAAATGGCTCTAGTATCTGTGTAGACAATGGATCAGAGTGGGCACAACTAGAGGAAGGAAAACAAACAGCAGTAATTCATGTTTTTAGTGGTTGACAACAAATTTTTCTTTAATCTCTAGACTCAAAGGTAAAATTTTCTTAGAGAGTTGAAACCAACCTAATGCTCCAAGCATGTGCTTAATAATGTAAAAAGTTATTTTTATGTTGTGACTAATCCTTGACACTAATACAGAAGTACTGAAATTCACACAAAAGAGACAAGAGGAAAAGGATATTACTTCAAAGAAATAAAGATTAAATGTCACCATTTTTATGGCTTCAGATTAAAGCAAAAATCTATTACATTTGAGATAGCTTCTCCCCTGTACCAAGAACAAATAAAAATCTAATAGTCTAATAAATATCAAGTCAACAGATTACTTTAAATACTTTAGTAAATACTTAAGACAAGCTTGTCTGAGTGTTACTAACATGAAGGATGGTAACTGAGTTTTGAAGATTCATTAGAGGGATCATAGACGATATAATTGGCAATTGTGTCAACAAATTTAGGTAAAATGGCCGAGCAATTCCAATTATTTTAATTTTTTTTTTAAAAAGATGGTTCTTCTCTTATTTCTCTTTAATTTTCCACATGAAATAGCACATGACTTCGGGCTATAATCCTCATCAGCTCCTTATTTTTGATGGGTCACTAAAGGTCTCCATACGCAAGATTCAAGAGTTCTGCAAAACGTCCAAAGGGATGTTTCAGGCTTAGATGGTACAATTCATGCATTGCTTTTAGGAAAGCAACATTATTCTACCATTTGAGGAGTTTAAATACATGTTTAAGTATCTTTTGCAAGTAGAAATAGACAACGGAACTTTGCACAGAGGAAGTAGCGTAGGCCTCCCTTATTCATGGGCAATTGATTCCCTTATTCGTGGGTGATTAGTCACAGGAAGAGATTAACAACAATAATAATAAAACAGAATAGTCCTAACAATATACTGTAATAAACACTATGTGAATATGGTCTTTCTCAAACTATCTTACATACTGTACACATCATTCTGATAATGTACAATGACAAAATGCCTATGTGATGAGACCAAGTGAGGTGTCTGACTTAGGCACTGTGACCAAGCTTCAGGTTACCCTTGACCTCCTGACACTNACAGACTCTGAAACAGGCTCCAGGCTCTGAGCTGGCAGTCAGCACAGAGCCCGACGCGGGGCTCAAACCCACGAACGCGAGATCATGACCTAAGCGAAAGTCGGACGCTTAACCGACTAAGCCACCCAGGCGCCCCCACGCTCTCTTTTAACACACACACACACACACACACACACACACACACACACACACACAGTATATCACAGGTACCCACACTCATCTACCTGAGAAGATAGTTTGGAGTTAGGACCATCTTTTGATTGCAACCTATTTCCTGAGTTTTCCACTTCAACCCTACTTACTTTTCAATCAGTTCTTCCCAGTTGTATACCTTAGTCTCCTTGAGAGAAGTTCTAATAAATATATTAGATGTATTATCCTCCTCCTTAGGACATTTCCAGGAGTATTACGGTATGTCTAATGACACTCAAATGTGTATTATACGACAGAGGCCAGGTAGGTGCTCCTAACTTTACTCTTTAATCCAGGTCTAGATCAGAATATGCAGAAAATGTTAAAAAGAGCACAGGAAAGGGAATATCTGGGGGTGATCTCAGTTTGGAGCACAGCAACACATGCAATTTCTAAGCTATTACTGAGAGCACAAGATTGGTATAAATTTAGCCACAGGAAGGCACTCTGAATAATCAGAACAGGCCTGATAAAGGCGAGGAACGTGAGGGCCCATAGTAACCTTTTGAAGACAGGAAGTAGCTTTGGCTAAAGAAGAGGCTGGGAGTGGACGATGATGATAGTTTGAACTAAGATACTTGAACTGTATCACTGCAGTGGATGGGGTCGGAGAAGTCATGAGGTTCCAAACTGTGGGAGTAAATGTGATCAGGATTCTATTTCAGAAAATGGCTCTAGTATCTGTGTAGACAATGGATCAGAGTGGGCACAACTAGAGGAAGGAAAACAAACAGCAGTAATTCATGTTTTTAGTGGTTGACAACAAATTTTTCTTTAATCTCTAGACTCAAAGGTAAAATTTTCTTAGAGAGTTGAAACCAACCTAATGCTCCAAGCATGTGCTTAATAATGTAAAAAGTTATTTTTATGTTGTGACTAATCCTTGACACTAATACAGAAGTACTGAAATTCACACAAAAGAGACAAGAGGAAAAGGATATTACTTCAAAGAAATAAAGATTAAATGTCACCATTTTTATGGCTTCAGATTAAAGCAAAAATCTATTACATTTGAGATAGCTTCTCCCCTGTACCAAGAACAAATAAAAATCTAATAGTCTAATAAATATCAAGTCAACAGATTACTTTAAATACTTTAGTAAATACTTAAGACAAGCTTGTCTGAGTGTTACTAACATGAAGGATGGTAACTGAGTTTTGAAGATTCATTAGAGGGATCATAGACGATATAATTGGCAATTGTGTCAACAAATTTAGGTAAAATGGCCGAGCAATTCCAATTATTTTAATTTTTTTTTTAAAAAGATGGTTCTTCTCTTATTTCTCTTTAATTTTCCACATGAAATAGCACATGACTTCGGGCTATAATCCTCATCAGCTCCTTATTTTTGATGGGTCACTAAAGGTCTCCATACGCAAGATTCAAGAGTTCTGCAAAACGTCCAAAGGGATGTTTCAGGCTTAGATGGTACAATTCATGCATTGCTTTTAGGAAAGCAACATTATTCTACCATTTGAGGAGTTTAAATACATGTTTAAGTATCTTTTGCAAGTAGAAATAGACAACGGAACTTTGCACAGAGGAAGTAGCGTAGGCCTCCCTTATTCATGGGCAATTGATTCCCTTATTCGTGGGTGATTAGTCACAGGAAGAGATTAACAACAATAATAATAAAACAGAATAGTCCTAACAATATACTGTAATAAACACTATGTGAATATGGTCTTTCTCAAACTATCTTACATACTGTACACATCATTCTGATAATGTACAATGACAAAATGCCTATGTGATGAGACCAAGTGAGGTGTCTGACTTAGGCACTGTGACCAAGCTTCAGGTTACCCTTGACCTCCTGACACTATAGTGGAAGGAAGATCATCTACTTCCAGGCAACAGTTGACCACAAATCACAGTAACTGCAACCTCAAGAAAGCAAAACCGTGGATAAAGGGGTGGGGGAGACTACTGTATTAGAAATCAAGAAAAAAATAGAAACAGGGCATCAAAACCTCCATTCTCACACTCACACACCTGATTCCACATCAAAGTTCACCGTAGTTTCTTTCTCTACCCAACTTGCCTTCTGTCCTTTGTTTGTATTTGCTCCTTGCATATGAGGAGAAAATCTGGTGGTTTTCTGTTTCCAGGTAGGTGGATCCTGTGGAAACACTAAGGATGCTCAAACTCAGGGCATGGATACCAAGGCAGTGAGTAAGTACCGCTTTTAACTTGCTTTCAGGTTTTAAATGAAAAAATTACCCTCTAATTGTTTTTTCAGTATTTATATGAGTTTATAATAAGAAATCAGCATTTTCTATGCATTATTTTAAAGTTTATTTGAGACAGAGTGAGCAAGCAGGGGAGGGGCAGAGAGAGAGGGAGAGGGAGGGAGGGAGGGAGAGAGAGAGAGAGAGAGAGAATCTCAAGCAGGCTCCACACCATCAGCACAGAACTTGACATGGGGCTAAAACCCATGAACCATGAAATCATGACCTGAGGTGAAACCAAGAGTCATGCATTCAACCGACTGAGCATCCAGGTGCCCCACTATGCATTATTTTTTTAAATGTTTTCTTAGTTTAGTTAAAATAGAGCCAACCACTGAATTATAGCCTTCAAGTGGGTGAATTTTAAGTTGTATCTCAGTAAAGCTATTTTAAAAAATAAAACAGATAATATGTAAACAAAAGTAGGCCTGGGTTACAGTTCCACTTTCCTAATATTTCAACTATTTATTAGGTGGAAGTCATCTGATTTCTCTGGGGGAGAGTCTTTCTTTTCTCTAGTTGGCCCTCTGATCCCTTCAGTATATTAATGACATACATTTCAAAGTCATGTACATTTCTGCTTGCTCCAATATAAAAATGATTTCTAAAACGTGTTTGCTTGTTTTCCCATTTACAAATAAGAAAATTACTTCTCCTCAAGGCTCCTAACTTGGCAGGTTATACTGGCATAGAACCTGTATAACATACACGTTATATGTTATACTAGCATAGAACTTGTATCTCATAACGTCTTGTGATTAGTACGTTCAAAGGGGTCTCCTGTAGATTTTATTACTTTCATCAATCTCTCCTTCACGAATTTGCATTTTGTTTGCCTCTTTGGTATTCTTACTTGCTTCCCTAAATACATGCTATTTTACCTTCCCCAAATGTAGTCTGCTCTCACCACAACTCATGTTGTAAAAGAAGTGATGCCCTCCAAGACTAAATTGATGGCAACAGCATATTAGAATTTTTCCGTTAGCTGAATAGGTCCCATAGACATGGCCGTGTGGCAAGGTACTATCTCAAGAGGTTTTGTACCATGAAAATTTTATAAGTTGTGAAGCTCTGGAGTAAAATTCAACTTTAACTCCTGAGGATATATTAAAAATAATTAGAACAGAAATCTCCACTCTACTGTTTACATTTCAGTCCTGAAAACAGGTATAAACTACTTCTCCTGGTTGGGAATCAGCACAGAAACAGAGTGGGGATGGGGTAAAGAAAAGGTGAAAGTGGAGGTAATACTTAAAGTGTAATAATAGTTTGTAGTTTGTAAATATTTAAAAATTTTTAAGTGGTCAGAAGTCACCTATTTTATCACAGAAAACCTTAACTTATATTGGGATATTTGTCCTGGGTGCACTTCAAGGTAGTCACAGTAATTATAGTAATACTTATAGAATATTAAGTATTCCATAATAATATCAAATCTGTGTGAGGCATGATGTGGAGTAGTAATAATCCTTATGACAACAGGGCCATATACTCTTGGATGAAGAGACTGAAGAAGAGAAAAAGCCAGCCTCCTGCAAGCCACACAGCCAGGAAGTAGCAGAGACATGATTGCAACCCAAGTACTTTGTCCCCAGTGTTTTAAGTATCTGCTCTACATGGCCTTTTTTTTTTTTTTTATGAAGGAAATGGTGTGGTATTTGGAAGCAGAGCTTACTGTAGTTTGCTTCTTTATTCTAACTTGTTCCACTTCAACCCCTTCTCTCCCCCACTCCCCTTAATACAGCATCCTGACGTCTCCCCAAGTTTGATCCTTTGTCCCATCCTAGAATAACGTCGGGAACTATTTTAAGGTCATGGTACCTTTAAAATCAATAGGCCTAAAACTTTCCTCAATGGTTGCTCTAAATTAACATTCCATCCATCCATTCATCCATCCATCCATCCATCCACCCACCTAAACATTTGCTGAGCTTCTATGTGCCAGGCCTTGAGACAGAAGTATCAAAGGGAAAGATAAACAGGACTAGTACCTAACAGTTGAGTCATATGTGTGCTTTCAAAGGAAGGTACTGTATATTAACATACTGCATCAATACATCACAGTGAAAAGCATAGTATAAACAAACAAGCCATGAATTTAGCAGAGCAATAAAGCAACTGGCTCCATCTGGGGATATCTGAGCAGTTCAGAAGGTGTGTGCTTGAGGTGGACTATACCATATTCAAATTTAATTAGTCTCTATCCTCAGAAGTGGGCAGATAAACCCTTAAAGTTCAATTCACTTGTCATGTTTTCATACATGTTAAAATATAAAGATAATGTGCATCCTAGTTTTACCTCTTTATATTTACAAGAACAAAAATCAAATACATTGAATGTGATTGTTTAACTTTACATGTAAAAATACTATTTCCAAAAAACACAGATGGTTCAACTGTTGGCATGTTCTTACAATATTAAAGTATTACAATTAAAATCATCATGCACTTGACCTCAGAGATCTAAGTAGCATCTAGTTGATTGAGTTGATATTCTTGTACAATTTATAATTTCAGCACTTAATATAAATGCAAAAATGTAGTGAAATTGATATATAAAATGGATTTAATGTTCAAAATGATTCTAATAAGTGGTGAACATTTAGTTTTTGATTTTGAGGATGGCTATAACACTGTCCTTCGACTTCTGATTCTACTTGTTTTACTGGCAATTTCAAAGTGGATCTTCCTTAATTCATCTTTTAGTTAAAGTTATGCTTTTCTCCATGCATTATTTATTAAGTTACAGGGGCCTTTCCAACACACACCTATAATATTCTGAGTTAATGAGGTTACAGACATATCTCATTGTTTGGATCTGTAGCAAAACATGACAATGTTTGAAGTCTATCTCCAAGGCCTTGAACAATGGAATTAATGGTGTTATTACCAGTTACAATAAACTTACTACATTTCATAGGGTGACAACATTTTTTACATACCACTTCCACTCATGTTTGTAATTTGGATAGTTGCTGTCTTACAAAATCTCAATTACTTTGACAATGGCCTTTTGATTTCCCATGAAATGAAGCTTCTTCTACAGTAGCACTTTTAATACCTTGTACTAAACTTGCTGTGTTTTGATTGTTTCTGAAATTCTATTCACTTGGCCTAGCTATGAAGGATGTCATCGAAAACATGAATATACAATATCGTAATGTCTTCAGCACTTCAACGAAAGTGTCCCTGTCTTAATCTTTCTTCTGTTGTATTAAACATTTTGAACTACTGATAACACTCAGTCAAGGACACTAACTTTTGAGTCCAGAAGATAGAATAGGATCCCTGTTGTGACCCTGGAGTAGGTATCAGTCTCTCTGGACCCCCTGTTTCCTCTTTCTCAAGACAGGGGCTTCAGCCAGGTGATTTCTTGACAGGCCATATATATCCAAAGGCCTTTGAAAACGGTGGCCAATTGTTCTGAAACGTCTGAGGTGGGGTTCTTTCACCAAACCCCACAAGAATTTGAGTGCAAGTGGTTTGTCTGGTAGTTACCCCAGGAAGCACAAAAGGAAAACAGGAACTGAGGCTGATGAGGCAAGGACAATGAGGGTTACTAACTAACCACAAAGGGTACTCAGAGCTTCCATCACCAGATGCTTTGGGACACAGTGTAGAACTTGCTCCCCAGAGCTATCCCATTTGAAGGTAGAAGGAACCACGGGATTTGTACACCAACTCTTGCCAGTCATTGGTTGAGGACTACTGAAAAGGGAGGGTGTCATTCATAGCACTTCCATCCTGCCACACAGGGTCCAGCTGCTAGAGGATGTTCTCAAGCAAAGAGATGCAGATGGGAAGAGTTTTAAGTTGGGCCAGTGTGCACTCAGGTGCACTGAAGTGATGCTGGTGGGGCACTGCCAGGTGGCTACACCAAGGGTCAATGCCCCTCTCTTAACATCTACCAGCAAGCTAATCCCCCGGACTAGCTCAAATATCACATCATTTGTGGACAGCCTGACTCCCCAGCTCTGTTGGACCACACATTTTTTATTTTAGAGAGAGCAAGTACAAGTGAAGTAGAGGGGCAGAGAGAGAAAGAATTCCAAGCAGGCTCCGTGCTCAGTACAGAGCCCAATACAGAACTTGATCCCACAACCCTGGGATCATGACCTGAGCTGAAATCAAGAGTCAGATGCCCAACTGGGCTACCCAGGCACCCAATACCACACCCTTTCATTACAGGAATGGTCACATCATGTATCTACCTCCCCATTCAACTCCAAGTTCCATCTCTACCTCACAGTCCATTTCCATGTATTTGATTGATGCTGTTGGATAAGCCTGTGTTTCTTCAGTTGAAATTTACCCTTCACAAAACCATCTCTTACAAAGGAAGAGAACACAGAAACAGCATTTCTCTAAGGAAACAGCATGCAGAAGTTACTATTGCTTCTTGTGCGAAATAGCCATCCCTGTCTGCAATTCTTTTATTGTTTATATGTTTGAGAGAGAGAGAGAGAGACAGAGAGAGACAGAGAGTAAGCAGGGGAGGTGTGGAAAGAGAGGGAGACACAGTACCTCAAGCAGACTCAAGTCTTCGAGCTGTCAGTACAGAGCCTAATGTGGGGCTTGAACTGTGAGATCATGACCTGAGCCAAAGTCAGACACTTAACCAACTGAGCCACCCAGGCACACCTCTTGGTCTGAGATTCTTAAACTACTTAGACATCTAAATAGTTGAGTAGCTTATGCTGACATTTTAATGTTGTTATCAAATTTGTAACACCAAAAACTTGGTGGGCCAAGAAGTTTACATATAGATAAATATACATACACATATATATACATATTCATATACACATATACATAATTTTATTATTAAATATATAATTATAATATATAACTATATAATTTAACCTGAGATCAGATCTAATGTTTAAATTTTAATATTAAAATCAGATTATCAAAAACCACCAACCAAGCTATTTTGAGCATAGTTACTTTAACACAGGTAACATCCCCAGATTTAATTTTCACTGATAATTTCTAAAAAGAAGTTTGTCTAGCAATTTATATTAAAGTTGTTTCTTCTGCCTATGTGAAGATGCATTTTTCATGCATCGTCAGATTCTGTTACTTCATATAAATAGTACACAGCCTTCAAAGCACTTGTGTATTTTTCCACTGTTAGAACTTTGTCCCATTCGCTATTACATTAGTTAACACAGCTGCATTTTAAAAACATATTCTAAAAAAATAAAAACATATCCTACAAAACTTCATTTCATTTTGGTCAGTTCTCAAATGCAAGTTTGCTCTGTGTTTCAACAAAAATATCTCTTACTTTATGGCCACCCCTATGGGACAGAAAAAAAAGTACAAAAAAATGATTAAGAGAGTTCTAAATTCCTTAAGGTTCATGTTTTTTCAACTCCTTATTACTCAGATTTTTTTCTGCATGAATACCTAGCAGCAGTATATTTTATCAATCAAAATACTTTAAAAAGGCTCATCTGATTACTTAATTTCAATCCAAGTCAGTCTTGGCCTATTAAACAAAAACAGAACAGAGCAAAACACTCTTTCCCAAATGCTTTCATCCAACTCTTTGCTCATGGGCACTGTGAGCTTTATTTGGCTCCACCTACTCCATCCATACATTCATTCTCTTTCTCCTTCCTTCTTGGGTTTCAGTTAATTCAGTTCATTTTTTGCCTCTAGCCCCTTCTTAATAATTGTTATAGTACCTTTGAAACAGGTAGCACAGTGAGATTTGGGTACTTTTCTTGGAGCTATGTTTCACTTTTTTCCCCTCTAGGTCAATTAGATTTCTACGAGCTCCGCAGTGGGTTGGTCTAATGCATTATAATAAGGATTGTTCTGAGGGTTATATATAAACCCTGCTTGACACATCGTCAAGAGAAAGGAAAAGCAGCAAAAGTCAACTCAGACTGCTGATCAGTCCATTTGACGCTGTTTAAACTGTGCCCTTTGGCACTAAAATGTCTTTAGAGAAGAAAAAAATGAAAACAATTAAGGAACAATATGCTTAATAAAATAAACTTAGAGAAAAAGAAAATGAACCTCAATTACAACATCAGTATTTTCGGTAAAACTACATTACATACTAAAAATAGTTTTGTAATAAATTGATGAAGTAAGTTTCTGCACATACGTATCCATGACAACTCAGGTTTATATCTTTTGAGTTTCAAATAGCTAGGTCACCAGAAATACGTAAATTGTTTTAAATGTTGTAAGAAGATAAAATTATTTGTTTCCATAAATATCCAGTAGCAAATCATCCAGCAAAAAACTTCACAGCGAATCACAGATTATGACATTTTGATTATTCTTAGAGAAATTAGAAAAGCTATTTTTTATATAATTATAGTGAAGAGCAAGATGCAAGGGTCACATACCCTTCAGACTATTGTGAAGTCAAAAGGATATGAAAGTAACAGGAAATGTACATTCTACCTTACACAGCAGATGGAACTCCATTTGGAAGTTTGATAGAGTAACTTAGCTGGAGCTAATACATGCCAGGGGAAAATCGCAATAGAAGAGTGAATGTGGGCATCCAAGCAAGAGCTTCTGCCACTCTTTTCTTTTTCCAGTAAGAGGTGTCAGTTCCTTTAGATATGGGTCTTTAAGAATGGATTCTAGAATATTCTTTCAGTGAGAAGGCAGCAAATACCATGCCATTAGACTGTGTTTTTTCAGAGCATGCTGAAAGCCCCAGTCAACAGTTATGAATTCTGGAGACGCCCTGCAGGAAAAATGTGACTTTCTGGGAAAGAAAATATAGATAATATAAAGAATGGACAAAGCAAGTTTTCCAAAGTCTATTTTCTCACATACAATCCTGATTTTCTCTTTTGTGTAATGAAAAAGTAAAGTATATTGCTATTATTCTTATCATAAGTAATATATAAGAAAAAAGCATGTAAAGAAACAGATCTTAAAATATGGAATTTAAATTTCAGATTAAAGTTTTTCAATAGTGTCTAAAATCATCTCTTATAAACTAATTAGAATAAGAGATGAGAATTAAAGGGGATCCCAAAGTATAAAATTAAACATTTTAATTCCTCCCCCAATGCTAGACTATATTCTTAGTGCATCAAGTCTAGCAAAAAAAAAAAAAAAAATCTGAAGAAAAGGTCTGTCTAAAAACATGATTCTTTATGAAAACATATGGAGGCCAATCTGATGCACTCAATTCTAAGTTAGGTGTCTATTTACTCTTTTAGGCATAGGTCTGCTATATAGATCAATTCTCCACTTGCAGACAAAATGAACAAACACTTCTTATCTTTGTGCATTTGGGGGATTAGAAGAAAAGATGACCAAACTGCCCTTTATATTCTTGATGTGTATTCAGATGTTCCTTAATTTTTTTTGCAGTTTTACTGAGATATAATTGACATCGAACATTGTGTGGGGTTGGTTATCACACCTGTCACCTCACAGAATAATTTTTGTATCTATGTGGGTTGAGAACATTAAGATTCACTTTCTTGTCAACTATACTAAAAAAAAAAAACTACTTTCTTAGCAACTTCCAAGTGCACAAGAAAATATTAAATATGGTCAGTATGTTGTACACTAGGATCCCCAGAACTCACTCATCTCCTTTTTGTTTTTGTTTTTTTAATTTTTGATGTTTTATTTATTTCTGAGAGAGACACAATACTCGTGAGGAGGGGAGGGTCAGAGAGAGAGGGAGACACAGAATCTGAAACAGGCTCCAGGCTCTGAGCTGTCAGCACAGAGCACGACGTGGGGCTCGAACCCATGAACCGTGAGATCATGACCTGAGCCAAATTCGGCCACCCAACTGACTGAGCCACCCAGGTGTCCCACTCCTTTTTCTGTTAATACAAAAGCTTATTGAGGTATAACTGACTTACAAAGAACTGCACATATTAAATGTGTACAACTGGATGAGTTTGGACATATGCTAATAGTCAGGATACCATTATCCATGATACATTATTACCACAATCAATGTCACACAATATTTACCTTACAGCTGTGAAAGTTCATACCCTGCAACCCTCTACTCCCTATTTCTCACATCTTCCAACCCCTGGCAACCACCATTCTACTCTCTGATTCTATGAGTTTGACCATTTAAGTCCCTCATAGAGATAGAATTATACAGTATTTGTCTTTCTGCAGTGATTTGCCTCATTTAGCATAATATCTTCAAGGTTTATCCATGCTGTCACATATTGCAGGATTTCCTTTTTTATGCCTGGATAATATTCCCTTATATGTATTTACTATAAGGGAAATACCATCTGAGAATAAAGTAGAGACAAGCAGAAGTGAGAGACAGAAAGAAATGACAGCATTTCTTGAGACCCTGGATCTGGCCTATTCAAAACCAGTAACACCAACTTGGAATTGGCAGCCTGGGAGCCAATGTTTCTTTTTTGCTCAAGCTAGTTTGAATAGGGCTTCTGTCACCTGCAACCCACAGACATGGGATACAGCATTTTCAACAAGGAAAGTGCTCCGTGGGCTTCTTACACATTATTAAACAGAGGTTATAGGCAAGAAATTCCCTTAAGAATTCTTTTTGCAAAGTATTATGATGTTACAGATAAATCACAAGTTTCCCTTGCTCACTGCAATCCCCCAACATATACGTTTTTATCAATTTGGTTTGTCTCCTCAGAACTAGTTTGTGTTCATGTTTGCAAAGAGAAGATGGGGAGAAGAGTAAATGAATAGATGCATGAAGGAATGGAAGCTAGTGTCTTTTAAAGGTATAAAAATAATAGATCTATGAGCGTACGTGTGGGTAAAGGAATAGACAGTTATTTTGCGTATGGTTCTAAATAACTGAATCATTTATGGCTTTATGTTTTTTGTATCTTTTTCTACTTGCTTATTAGTATGCTTTAGTGCTTTGTCAACTGTCAGTGCACAGTGACCCATCTGGTTTAAATGCTATGAAATAGCTGCACTGAGGTCAATGTGTCACCATTTGTCTATCCATTTTCCCATTAATACATACTTGAATTTTTTCTACTCTGTACACAATGATACAATAAACACCCAACTCTAGCTCTCTCAAGCTCAGCACTTGACTTATATGTGCCCTCCATGGCCATGTTGGTTGTAGGAAATGAGGCAACATCCATGTCCTTGGAAACTTGAAAGAACATGCTTTCTCCTGAAGATCTCAGCAGCTGGTGGCCTTGCACAATTTATTAATATTCCCTCATTGGACAAACATTTGTTATATTACTGTCTCATCCAAAGCACTGCCCCTGATTCTTCTATAGAAAAATGGAATGAACTTGCTTCCTGCCTTTAAAGAGTTGACAAATTTATTACAAACAGTAATTCTCAGAGGGCTATATGCCATATACACATAATTACTCATAATTACTATGATCCAGGCACTTTTCTAAGTCCTTTACCCACAATACCTCATTTAGTCTTCCTAAGGACCCTTCACGTTGTTCTCCTTTTATAGCTCTGATTATAAGCTTAATGTCACATAGTTAATAAGGCTCAGAGGCAAATTTGACTTTAATTCCTCTGTCTACAAATATCAGGTTTATAAACATGTCATAAACTGCATCTAGACTGAAAACTTTCCTTTGTATTGGGTAAGAACTGGTGAGAGAGTAAAGAGGTAGACAGAAAACCATGCTGCAGGCCTGACCTGTTAATGATGTGCACAAGGAGGCCACAGAATTTGGGAAAACGAAGTTGGATGGTTAAAAAGGCCTAAGACCAGGAAATGCCAAACACACCAGAGCTCCTGTGCTTCTCCAAGTCCCCATGGATTTAGTCTCCGTAGACCACCAGCTCCCCTTGATTCTTGCAATGTATGGGTGCTCTTATATACCTTTGTTTCTCAATTCATGAGAGTTAACAAATGTTTGTTGAATAAAGAATAAAAATAGGTGACATACTTCTAGCTGTGTCTAGAAAACAGAAAAGCCTAGAAATTACTTGAGGTTTCAGAGTGTAATGAAAGGCATGGGTTAATTTGCCTGTTTTCAAATTGCTATGTATTACAAATAGAACTTGGAACCTTTAGAACAGAAATTTCGTATAGGAAGTATCTCAATTATAACTGATCAGAGTCCAGATAACTATTTTCACTTTAATCGTAAAATGAAATACACACAGCCTATCAGTAAACACTCCTCCCATCCCACCCCCATACCCTGGGCAATAAAATTTGTACTGGCTGGGAAAAGGTTAATGGAAACCAAACACAACTGCTCTTTCCCATAAGAGAACTCTTTCTCAGAGCTTCTGTGAAGTCCTAGGCCCACACTTGACAGAAACCCTCAAGAGATGTGAATTGTGTAGTCAGAGACTTTTTAAACCGATCTCCACTCTGAATGGAAATCAGGTTAAGACAGCATTTTAGAATTCAGCCTGTTTCAAGTGTGCTAATCACATAAGAGACTGAAAAAAATAAGTTTATTTGCTGCCAACCTTTGCTGATTCAAGTTCTCACAGACAGAAAATGCTACCTCTGGACAAAAGTAGGTATGCAACTCTTATCAGACCTGATAAAGCAGCAACACTGTAAATAGGAGCTTCATAAGGGGCACTCATTATGTGGCACCTTCTGACCAACATTTCATTTTCCAGGGACCTAGAATATTCTCCCTCTCCTCTCTACATTTACAAAAATCTCTCCAGTACAAAAGTCACCTCATCAAGAAGCCTACCTTAGAAAAACCTAGTCAACAATGCCCCCTCCTTCTTCTCACTAGTAGGTTTCATTTAGGACTTAACTACTGATCCTCAAATGAGAATGATAGGACCTCGGGAAACAGAACTGTCTGAAGTTGAAAAATCCTCTAAGGGGGTCTGGGTGGCTCAGCCAGTTAAGGGTCTGACTTTCGCTCAGGTCATGATCCCATGGCTTGGGTGTTTGAGCCCCATACCAGGCTCTGTGTTGACAGTTCTGAGCCTGGAGCCTGCTTCAGATTCTGTGTCCCATTCTCTATCTGCCCCTCCCCCACTCATGCTCTCTCAAAAATGAGTAAACATTAAAAAAAATTTTTTTTAAGAAAAATCTTCTGAAGTGATTATGACATACTTGTTCTCTCATTTTAGAAAACCTATTGTAGGCCTAAGGACCACATTTTTCTTGAGTCCTTAGGAGATAAATGTCACAGAACACAATTTTTTAACCAGTTAAAATTGCCAGATAACATTAAAAATATTAGATCATCTCTTTAACTCCTAGAAGAGTATTTCCAAAACAAATTATATGTTTACCTGAATTTTTATACTTAACGTTTCAAGTAATTTACATTTTTCTTAACACCCTGTGATATTTATAACATGTATCATTATTATGTGATAATGCTGCAATTATACTTTCATGTACAACTGAGGTGTACTGGATGTTGTTCTGAAAGGCTTTAAAACCAAAACATGGTGGGGTGATGTCTGGAAACATCTTAGGAAAAGCATGAACCAAGAATTTTATACCCAGCTAAGCAACTATTTAAGTATGAAGGCCACAGTATTTTTTGATATACAAGAACTCAGAGGATATCGTTCTAAGAATGCTTTCTTGAAGGAGTTTGAAATTTCTTGAAGTTTGAGGGTAAATTTCAGATGAAGAAGAGAAAAATAAACAAGAACAGGAAATGGCAGTGGCTTTTGAAGCCATCTAATATTAGTATAAAGAAAAAAA
The DNA here is from genome assembly GCF_008692635.1 of Crocuta crocuta. NCBI lineage: Eukaryota > Metazoa > Chordata > Mammalia > Carnivora > Hyaenidae > Crocuta > Crocuta crocuta. The sequence goes on along the minus strand of NW_027529428.1, from coordinate 9,503,557 downwards.
AAATCAAACCTTGGTCATTATGGTAATAGAACCATAAAATGTAGAAATAATGTAACTACCAAAACTTAAATGAGAAGGAGATGGTAGTCAATTATATACTGATAGTCTCTCTGTTTAGAACTGGGGATTCAAAATTATCATATATAGCTAACAACAGAAATAGCAGTATATTCAAAGATATTAATAAAAATATAATCACCTGAAATTGTTAAGGTAAAGACAGGAGGGAAGGGGCATGGAAGAAGGAGTAGAAATCTATCAACTTAAACACCACATATAGAGGAGAGCCAATATATTCTGTCTGAATAAAAACAAGCACACAGAGCACAACAAGTGTTGACAGAATTAGGCCAAACTGGCCTTATAATATAAAAAGAATATCCTTATCCATTGAAAGAATGACATTCTTGAGATGTATCTTGAGATGTATACAGAATCATATCAAACATAGAGGATTTTGATTTTTTCCCCCCAGTTCACAAAAGAGCAAATGGACTGGAAATAACCAAAGCTCATCTTAGGCCTAAACAGCAAAATAACAAGCTAATTGATACAGATTTCTATAATCTATAAACCAAAATAATAACTCCTTTTGAAGTAATGATGCAATAGCCACAAAAAATCATGTTGTAGGCCACATAGAAAAACTCAGCAAATCTTCACAAAATATAACAGTACAGATACACGAGTTAAGGAGGAAATAAATATGAAATTAGAAAATGCTTAGAAAATACATACAATAAAAGTTCTGTTAAAAATGTTAAGAAATAGGGACGCCTGGGTGGCTTAGTCGGTTAAGCGTCCGACTTTCGCTTAGGTCATGATCTCGCAGTTCGTGGGTTCGAGCCCCGCGTCGGGCCCTGTGCTGACTGCCAGCCCAGAGCCTGGAGCCTGTTTCAGAGTCTGTGACTCCCTCTCTCTCTGACCCTCCCCTTCTCACGCTGTCTCTCTCTCTCTCCTAGAAATAAATAAAACATTAAAAAAAATTTTTTTTAATGTTAAGAAATAACTAAAGCCAGATTTAGGAAAAATGTACAACCTTAAGTATTTGTGTAATCATGAAAAATAAAATTAATGAATAATACCCCATCTTACACAAGAAATTTGAAAAGGAGCAACAAAATGAAATGAAACAATGCAAAAAGAAATGGTTAAGAGAAATGAAAAGCAGATAATTAGAATGCAGAGCTGTTGTTTATCGTAAAAAATAGAATAAGCTTGCAACAAACACAACCAAGAAAAAATGGGAGGCACCTACATATACAAGGTGAAGGGAAATAATATCAAGAACTTGAGGAGATTAAAAGAAATAAGAAACTTCAATTTTTATCAGCAATTTGAAAATAAACTTGAAACTCTGTATGAAATGTATGGTTAACCAGAAAAATGTGATTTGCAAAAAATGAGCTAGAGCAGGGGAGAGGCAAATAGGGAGATCACAGAGGATATTCAAGACAGTGAAAATACTCTGATGTTACACTTATGGGCATATGTATTAATACAGTTGTCCAAACTCAATAAATGTACAATACCAATAGTGAACCCTAAAGTGAACTATGAACTTTGGATGATTATAATGTCCCTATGTAGATTCCTCTCTGGTCTAAAAAATAATAATAAGGTACCATTTTGGTAAGTGATGTCAATAATGGTGAGAGGCTATCATGTGTGAGGTCAGAGGATTATAGGGGGAATCTCTATACCCTCTCAATTTTGTTTTAAACGTAAAACTGATCCAAAAAATAAAGTCTTAATAAAAAACAGTGACCTAGATTGACATTGCTATAAATATCACAATTGGTGAAAATGAAATTGAAGAAACACTAGGAGAGTGATTTCTCCTCTTCATTCCATCCCCCCAACCACTGCCTTATACCTTTGGAAAAAAACAAACAAACAAACAATCTTAGGTAATTCCCAGGTGAAAAAAAAAAACTTTGAGTAAATAGCTCCAGTACCATACTAAATTTGAAAGTGGTGATACCTCCAATACTATTCAAACAGTTCCAAATCCCCTTAAATTATTTAAGATAAAACCGGTGTAATATGGATGCCAAAATCCAATGAAATAGTCTCCCAATAAAACCACTGATCAATAGCACATCAGAAAACCGATACACACACACCTTAAGTACAACTGTAACGTATTTTAGACCTACACAAAGCTGTTTAATTCATACAGAAAAATAAACATGCACAAAAGGGAGATTTTAGAAAAGAATTCTTTTTTTTTTTTAATGTTTTATTTATTTCTAGGAGAGAGAGAGAGAGACAGCGTAAGCAGGAGAGGGTCAGAGAGAGAGGGAGTCACAGACTGAAACAGGCTCCAGGCTCTGAGCTGGCAGTCAGCACAGGGCCCGACGCGGGGCTCGAACCCAGGAACCGCGAGATCATGACCTCAGCGAAAGTTGGACGCTCAACCGACTAAGCCACCCAGGTGCCCCTAGAAAAGAATTCTAATAAAGACAAGGAGACAGAGTGAAAATCAGTCTTATTATAAGTTTACTGCTATAAGTTTATGCCATTGTGGTTCTCTTGCATAAAAATATAGATCAATGAATGGAGTCTAGAAAAAAATCCAAATATATATGGGACCTTAGGTTATGGTATAAGAGGCACGTTGAACTAGCAAAATGAGAGTGAACAGTGTTGAGACAATTGAAGAAGTTTTCTGGGAAAAACGAAGGGTAGATATTTAGCTCATAATCAAAAATTCTAGCTCAAACCACTAGAAACAAGTAAGAGAGTGTTTGTGTATATGTGGACGCACAAGTGTTTCTGTATTTGCAATGAGAAATAATAAAAGATTAATAGGTAAAAAGTATTTGTCATAGCAAACATATCAGTAAAATGCCTTAATATAAATGAGGAAAATAATATTTGCAAATCAAAAAGGTATTTTTTTTTCCAATACGGAAAAATTTTCAACAAATCAGAACAAGACCAACCACCTAAGATAAAATAGACAGAAAAGACAGGCAGAGCTCCTACAAAATGAAATAGATATAACCTCCAATTCTTTTATTTGTAACAAAATCTGTATAAACTAAACATTTACAGAAAGCATTTTTCATCTATCATATTGGTGAAGATCTAAAAGTGTGATAAACATATGTGAAGAATTATGTATCTTCTACACTCCCAGGGGGAGCTTAAAGAAATTTTCCTTAAAGGGAAATTTAGCCATTTTTGTCAAAAATTTTAACAATGTCCAGACCCTAGGGCCTAGAAGTTTTACCTAGGAATTTATTCTGCATAGTTCTTACCCATTTGCTCAGTAACATGCATACAGATATGCTTTGTATTGTTGTTTATAATGGCAAAACATCAATTTCTACCTACAGGAGAATGGTTAGCTAGAGTATGTAACTCCAAATAAAAGCATATTTGGTAGCCCTTAGAAAGAATGAGGCAATCCTGTTACGTGTTGGTATGGAAGGAGCCCCAAGTAAAAAAAAAAAAAAAAAAAAAAAAAAAAAAAAAAAAAAAAAAAGCAAGGTGACTAACAGTGAATATTTCATGTTTCCATTACTGCAAAAACATTTGCCAAGCTTTCATGTGAAGGTTCTAAGACTTTTACTTCAATATCTGCCATCAACAAGTGAAAAATGTACATTATAAAAACTACACTATGATATATTGGTTTTTCCTTTGAGAAGAGGTGTTAGAACTATGGCTTGTTTTTCAATCAATTTATATGTCATAGCTGATTTTATGATCATGAGAGTTTTCTAAATCTCAAAGCATGTTATAAATAACCAGAAGTGCATGTCCTTAATCACATATACAACCGTAAACTCCTTGTTGATAAGAATTTTATCACCTTCAACTTGCTGTTATAAACTCTAAGAGAAATGATCCTGAAATTTACTGCATCAGTATCTTGATGATTTATTTTTCAAGTCAAGGCCACCACTAGAAACTAAGGCACTTTTGAGGATCTATATTGTATATTCTCCAGAAAGGTGCTGCATGCTGATCGCTTTGCACTTGGCTTCTAAGGACTTAAGGACCAGAGAAATTTCTTTATAATTATCATTGTATTTAAGTGAGCAAATCATCATTACTGACAGGTTTCAACCTCAAGGAAATCTGTAAGTGGAAAAGAAAATACAGCTTTAACCAAAAAATAAGTTTTATTTTCTGTATAACTGGATCATTAATGTCCAGTAAGAATAATATAAATAAGGGAGATTTTTTAAACGAATTTCAACCCATCATATTTCAAGTGGGCTGAAATACAGAACAGAAAGACCCTAAGAGATAACATATGTACACCGTCTGTCCTAATACTGGAGTGATCACCACTGGTTCTTCCTGGCCTTTTACTGCCCAAGAAGGTTGAAGCCTTTGGGCAATAGAATCAGTACTTAATTCTCCTTTGTTAGTTCACTGTCATATTAGGACAGAGATTCAAACTCTCAAAATCATAACAAGATCTTCAATTAGGTAACTTTTGGAAGATGGCATGCCTTCATTTCAACTGTTTAGAAAGAACCCATTCCGTATCAGGCATGGGGCTTGGTCAACAAGAGTAAAACCTTGTGGCTTTATCCTGCAGAAAGCCTGGTAGGGGAGATCACAGACCATTCAAGTAGTCAGCATGATGTTAGATGGGGAGAATTGGAGAAGCAGCCCCAAATCATCATAATGACCAAAGCCTATCGTTTACATGGCCCTGCAGCCTTTTGGTGCTGCCTCCTGGAATCTCTGTAATACCCTGAGGCTGGTGTCGTCAGAGGGTCACTGGCAACACTGAGCCCAGGGAAAGCTGTACCATTACACCATGTTGGTCATGCGTGCAATGCTTGTAGGTATGAGTAACCATGCGCATCACATAGTATCTTCCTATTTTCATGACTCTCTCTTGCTCACTAGGTGCCAGGCTCGGCACATATGCTATCACTATGAAAATGTTAGATGGTGTCACTGAAGATTTTTTTTAATTGTTTGTACTCCTTTAACATCGATGCCTTGGGATACACCCCTGCTGACTCTACAATACTTGTACCTCAAGTAATTTTGCAGATGAGCCCAAGGAGGACCAGGGAAGTCCTGTCACTTACCATAGGGCCCTGACTTGAAGCACTAGAGGACAGACTTGCACCCTGGGTGACCGGACTCTGAATTCCACACCTTTTCACTACATAAGGAGCAGCAATTCTAGATGGCCCAATGTGATCCAACAAGTAGAGATCACCTTCCTTCCGTCTTGTACTTTACAAACCTCATTTACTTGCACACAATCTAATTTAGGGCATTTCCGGGGCGCCTGGGGGGCTTAGTCGGTTAAGTGTCCGACTTTCGCTTAGGTCATGATCTCGCGGTTCGTGGGTTCGAGCCCCGCGTCGGGCTCTGTGCTGACTGCCAGCTCAGATCCTGGAGCCTATTTCAGAGTCTGTATCTCCCTCTCTCTCTGACCCTCCCCTGCTCACGCTCTCTCTCTCTCTCTCTCTTAGAAATAAATAAAAAAAATTTTTAAAATAAAAAAAAAATAAGGGCATTTCCTTACAAATTCCTTTAACATCTTATAATTTGAGGTGTACAAAGGTACAGGAGTGCTTATTTGAAGGGGCACATACACCTCAGTGTTTGTAACAGCGCTATCGACAATAGCCAAAGTATGCAAAGAGCCCAAATGTCCACTGATGGAGGAATAGATAAAGAAGATGTGGTATGTGTATACAATGGAGTATTACCTGGAAATCAAAAAGAATGGCCATGTTTATATAGAAGGACAATTTTAAAACATCAGGAGTAAATCTGTTTGGCACTAAGAGAGAGAGAGACCCTATAGGGTGAGGCAGAGGCAAAGCTCAAACCTTGAACAGCACACAACTTTAGAGTTTATCATTCTGGAGTTCTCCAAAGAAATGTAATTCTATTTTAGGTATACTTGCAGAAAAACAAGTTTCAAATTGTCACTTCAAATACCTGCATAAGCTTTAGATCTCTTATCCTGGGATATTTCACATTCATAATATACATATATGCTCATTATTTTTAAAACATTTATTTTGAGGATTTATAAGTATGATGCAAAAACAATTCTCTTAGAATAAACACCAAAAGACACAGAGTAAGTCATCCGGTGTGTTAGCTGGGAAGGCAGAGGACGTGCTACGCTGCAATCACCAAGTGAAGCCAGACTCTGAATTTCACTTCTTCCTGCGCCTCAGTTTCTTTGATCTAAAATTAAGTAATTGACCTAGGAGTTTATACAAAGGTACAGGAGTGCTGATTTGAAGGGGCGCATGGACCCCAGTGTTTATAACAGTGCTATTGACAATAGCCAAAGTATGGAAAGAGCCCAAATGTCCGTAGATGGATGAATGGATAAAGAAGATGTGGTATGTATGTATATACAGTTACCCAGAAATCAAAAAGAATGAAATCTTGCCATTTGCATCAACATGGATGGAACTAGAGCGTATTATGCTCAGTTAAATTAGTCAGAGAAAGACAAATATCATATGATTTCACTCATATGTGGAATTTAAGATACAAAATAGATGAACTTAAGGAAGGGAAAGCAAAAATAATATAAAAACAGAGAGAGTGAGAGAGATTTAAGAGACTCTTGAACTCAGAGAACAAACAGAGATTTGCTGGAAGGGTATTGGGTGGGGGGATGGGCGACATGGGTGATGGGCATTGAAGAGGGCACTTGTTGGGATAAGCACTGGCTATTTTATCTAAGTGATGAATCACTAGATCCTATTCTTGAAATCATCATTACACTGTATGTTAACTAACTTGGATTTCAATTTTAAAAATAATAAAATAAGTAAAATAAACGAAGTGATTGAGCTCAAAGATATGTAAGGCTTCCTCACACTTAAAGATGCCTTGAATCCAAAGTCATTTTGCAAGTCAACAAACTTGAGTTAGTTGCAGGTCAAAATACATTTGCATGGAATGAAACTCAACTGTCCTCACCTTCCTTTAAAATAATCTAACTGAAGAAAGCATCCCCAACTCACAATAAGCACCAAGCCAATTTTACTCAAGAGGTGAGCTTTACTTTATATTATTCTAGGAATCTGTACCTGGCTTGGGCAGTTCCTAGAAACTGCCATTGTGGATAAGCAGACAAAGGCTAATACCCCCTCCTAGGAGATAGTTTCATTACCCCATGCTGTCCAGCTTCCTATCTCTAGAAAAGGAATCTTTCTCAACCGGTTTTACTTTGTTCAAAGAATGTTGTGCCAAGATTGGAAAGCACTGCCTCCAAAGGAAATAATAATATGGTCCAGAATTCAAAGCCCAAGTTTCCCTCGAGCTAGTATGAACTACACAATTCTATCTACTATTACTAATTATACACATCCATCCAAAAAGCATTATCTTCTACTATTTTTTTATTTTGCTGGACAGTCTAAAAACTTAGCCTTGTTACACGCTACAGGGGTTATTTTACTGAAAACATAACTAATATTTTCCAGACACAGTATTATCCTCAAATGAGTCATCATTCCAGCTGTAACAAAGGCTTTATCAAACAACCTTAATTTTAAACTGAACACAGAACACCTCTATTTGTGCACCAGCTGTTTTTTCATTCCAATTATCTACAAAATGATACATAGAATGTGTGTTCAAAGGGAGGACAGTACATTTAGTTTATAAACAGATGCACTGACCAAAAATCTGTCCTAAATTTTTGCTGCCATTCATTCATTCAAGAGACACTTACTGAGTGCTTATTAGGTTCCAAATGCCACTCCTTGCGCTCTTGGGATATAGGCATGCTGAGATGAAACAGACAAGATCTCTGTTCACACTTTTGCAAGGATACCAACAATAAACAAGTAAAAATATTATCTCAGACAATTTAAAAGCATTTAAGGACAAAAAACTTTTTAGTGTGATAAACAATTTGGACAGAGTTATCTTGGGGAATATTCACAGGCTGTCTGAAGGAACATTAGAGTAGAAACCTTAATCAAGAGAGGAAACCATCCAGGCAAAGCTTCTAAGTATTGTAAGCCAAGTGCAAAGAGCCTGAGGCTAAAGTGAGCTTGGTTCACTCAGATTAAACCTTTACACCTAATACATATGAATGTATATTTTATATTATTTTAACTATTTAATAGTTCAAATGTATTAAAAATCAAATTTGAAACAAACTTGAAGCATTTCTACCAAATTCTAAATGAATGCATCTAAATAAATGCATCTATAAATGGCTACACATTAACATCAATTACAGAGCAAATAAAAAATACCAGTGTCCAGGCCCTACCCAAGACCAATTGGATCAGAATCTCAGTATATTTTAAAATTCCCCAGATAATTCTAATATACAATGAGAACTGAAGGCCATTACTCTAAATCAATCTGAAAATCACCTTATTCTAGCAACCAGACTGTATTTTGAGGTCCTTCACTCTAATGTCAACCCTAGGTTGATTTTTGTTAGTTTGGGTGTTTAATAAAGACCATAGTGTGTGTGCTGGTTGTGAATGCGAGCCCTGGAGTCAGTTCGTTCCTACTTTGAATACTCTCATCAGTTATAGAGACTCTGGGCAAGTCATTGAATTATTTAAGTCTTTGTTTCTCTGTATAAATTATGAGTATACCACCAGTGTCTACATCATTCTTAATTAGCTCATGTATATGCAGCATTTATCACTCACCAAGTACATATTAAATAAGTACCAACTATGATTATTAATAATTAAGTGAACAGCCTAGTCTTTTTATGTACTCAAAAAAAAACATGTAATTTCTGGTTTTCAGGATTCACTTTTAAATGTTTTCAATAAGAACTAATTATGATTAGGTTGCTACCCATATAATACTGTATAATTATTTTCTTAAATGCCTTTCAAAATATGAGTAAGACAAAAATGTAGTTTTATTTCTAAATTACTTATCACCCTGCTTAGGAAAACTTGCTATGAGCATTCTCCAAGATCCTTAAGAGACTTGTACATTTATTTTTAAAACAGGATAGGGAAAATTTTACCCTCTTGAAGATTTGCAGACTTATATTAAAGAATGATCAATGTCATTTGTGAATGCATTCTAAATTGCTTTGGAAAGAAAACTGATGATAGCTTGATGCAATAATGGGCACCTTCATGGCAACCCTTCTTCAGGACCAAATCACTTGAAAGTGCTTAAATCCTAACCATTGTTATAGAGAGGTTTCCATGAGATTGTGCCTAACAATGTCCAAGCCCAGTCTAATTTCTGTAAAGCATACTTGACTAAGTATTTAAATGTTCCATGTCTGCTTCCTTCCCACACACATGGATGAGCAAGGGCTTCCCTGACTGCAATCATCGATGCTGAATACTTAATGACTTTCTTAGACTCTAGGTTTATTTTCCAAACATTAATAGAAGATGAAAAGCAGTACATTATCAACAAAAAACATAACACCTACACAATGTTGGGGGAACATTTTGGTTTGCTGAGCTAACAAATGTTACTGCTCTGAAGGCAAAGAATATTTTTGCCTCAACAAATTGCAAAGTATCACAACTATATATCAGATGCAAATTATGATGAATGTGTCTATAATGCTATCTAAACATCTTTAAATGTATTACTTTTTATTTCATAAAGTTTTAAAGGCAATTGCTATCAATTTCAAAAGGTGTTCATCTCAACGAGTGTCTGCCCTACAATCACCTGAAGATACAGAATGCATCATTTGTCCAGCTTTTGCCACTTTCACAGTATGAGCAGGATGGAATTAAGCCAATGGCACTAAGTAATCTTGTTAGATACAATGATGATATCAGCTAAAAGCTACCAGTCAAAGCAAAGCCATTCTCATTTTTCATCAGTACATATTTTTTTCAGAAACTCACAACTTTGATCTAGTTTAGTAATTAGCCAGTCTGTTGGTCTAAAGATCCTTTACTCCACCATCATTATGGTTAAGTACTACAGAAAGCCAAAACTATAGATTTGTGATAGCCCAGCATTTAGCTGACACATCACATTTGAGTGCAGATGGTCAGTAATAAAAGAAATTGGGTTTAAATATGCTTTTGTCATTCTTTTGTGAATCAGAGGAATCAAGTAGTTTTGCAAAGGACAATCCAAGCTGAAAAGCACATAGACAGATTGTTGAAACTGAAATAATTAAATTATGCAAAAATGATGAGGACAGATTGTCAAAAAATTTCTGCATTTGGTGCTATGGAACACTTGACTGGGTTAAATGAGGTTAATACAACTTGCCATTCAAGAATGGTGATAAGCTTTTCTTATTCCACCATAATTATGGTATCATACCTTGACCTAGATTACATGCAATCTTAAAGTTGTGACACAGAGTAGACTATTAATACCTGATATAGAAACATGCTTTGCCAACCAAAGAGAAGGCCCTGCTATATTCAACTAACAAAAATCAAAATAATTCAGTAATACATATGGAATTGAACTGGCCATAACTTTGTGGTTGTGTATTATTACTAGAAAAAATATTAGACATAAGCAAGCAAAATTTTGTTTTGTAGACGATGGTACTTAACTACTCCCAACTCAGTGCAAATCAGTTTTCATCTGATGATTTGATGAAGTATGAGGTTTCCTACTTGGTGACACTTTATTGGGCAATAAGGGGACTTTGAAAATTCAATATTCCTCTTGAAACCTAAGTAAAATTATGTTTCACTCTTTCCTATACAAGTTCACTTTCTGACTTACTGGTCTTAGTTTGTAAATATGGTTCAATTTAATTTTAATGTTTCTTTAGGAGGAAGTTCCAACTTCTTTCACTAATCCAAGCTCTTTTCCACCTCCTGATTATCTCTGGTTTGGCCTCAGCTTCTACCCTGTCCAACACAACATCTTTCACTCCAGAAATAACCAAGCCTAATTCCACAGCTAATCTACCTGAGATCCACGGACCCTAGAGGGTCAATGAAATGCTTTTAGAGATAAATGACCCCCTAAACCTGTTGTTATCATCTTTGAGTATATGAATATGTGGGTTCTTTTGGAAAGAGGACACTTTGTGGTCAAGGGGTCCACAATCCTAAGGAGATGAAGAAACAGTCTAATTCCTGTTCTCTATTGTGTTATTCCCTTGAATTTACCCTTGGGTTTGCAGAGAATACATTAGGGGCTTTGGAGGGTTGGAAATCCTCTACAGAGGTCAAGCTAAAAAAGAACAGTTTCAAGAATGCAAACTCAAGGCACAGCAACTGAGAATCTTAGTATCCAGTACCATAGCAAGCAAGAGGTGAAAAAGGGNCGAACCCACGAACCGCGAGATCATGACCTAAGTGAAAGTCGGACGCTCAACCGACTAAGCCACCCAGGCGCCCCAACTCAGGTCAGATCTTACACTTCGTGGTTTCAAGTCCCGCATAGGGCTCTGTGCTGACAGCTCAGAGCCTGGAGCCTGTTTTGGATTCTGTGCCTCCCTCTGTCTCTGCTCCTCCCCTACTCACGCTTTGTCTCTCTGTCTCAAAAATAAATAAACTATTTTTAAAAATTAAAAAAAATGATATACTGCATTCCATGAAAATTATTTCACTTTTTTAAATGTTTATTTTTCAGAAAGAGAGAAAGAGACAGAATGAACAAGGGAGGAGCAGAGAAAGAGGGAGACACAGAATCTGAAGCAGGTTCCAGGCTCTGAGCTGTTAGCACAGAGATCAACGTGGGGCTCAAACTCACAAACTGAGAGATCATGACCTGAGCCAAAGTCCAAAGCCAGATGCCTAACCAACTAAGCCACTCAGACACCCCTCCAGGAAAAGTACTTCAAAAGGAGGTGTTTAGTAATTTAAACATCACACAGAGATGAGTGAAATACCTAAAGATTTGCTATATTCATATTACTGAGTATATGCAGATGCCAGAAGAGCTTTTAAAACAACCTTATTAAAAGGAAATAGCTGTTTTGGGGATTAGAGTAAGATTAGTTCATAATAAAATATAATACTTCTGACTTTCTGGTAACCTGCTGTTCTCTTATCTAGCATACAATTACAACTGACAGTCATGACAATGGACAAAGGACAGAAAAACACTGTATACTGAATCATTTACACTACAATTTTTATCACATATTTTATTATATTCTTATTCAGTAAAATAGGCATAGTTCTTATATAACATAAATAGCTTTACACAGTATTAACTGAAATATCTAATTAGCAAGAATGCAACTTCTCTCCAAATATGCAAAAGAGAGTTTGAAAATAGAAATGAAAATATATAAATGGAATTGTTCAGAGAAATCATTTGAATTTTTTAACTCATAAATGTTTTGCTTGTATCTTAATTTTCTCATTTATTATATTTCATTCTCTTATATATTAATCACTCATTCAATAAACACTTACTTGGCTAGGTTTTGGGGAGATAAACAGAATTTGGTCTTTAGTGTAAAAGTCAGGGGGAAAAATGTATTTCAGAAGGGTTTGATAAGCACTAAGATAGAGATGTGTGCATATAGCCTTCCTGCAGCCAAAGGAGGAGCATCTATGTCAGGTTGTGGGGGTGGGGAGTATCAGTGAAAGTTTCTTTGGGAAGGTGATACTCCACACAGGTCCTACAAACAGACACAAAGGATATACATGGTGCACATTTAGGAAATGTCATGTTTACTATTTCTGGAAAAAAGAATACATGCAGGAAAGTGAACGAATAAATGTTACAGAGCTCAACAGGGGCTAGTTTACAAGGGCTTTATGTTCCCACAAATTAGATGACTCTCTGTTCAAAAGGGAATGGTCATCTAATGATAAACTTTACCCAGAGAAGTGACATGATCAGAGCAGAAGGACATGAGCTACAAGACATAGATGCAGAGCTGCACTAGAGCAAAGGCAATGGTGAGACACATTGGTTGAAATCGACTTGAGAATGGAAACGTTAAGATTTGGTGGCTGAGTGGCTAGAACAAGGTTAGCTGTGAAGGCTTAGTGTGGTAGGCAAGAGTGGTACCATTCATCAGATGGGCAATGTCAGAGAGGAAACTTTGGAGAAGGGTGATGACAAGTTTGAATTGCATGCGAAGTAAGCAAACTGAGGTAACAATGAGACAGTTGTTTATGTGTCTGGAGCTCAGAAGAGAGGCCAAAAGAAGAGATTTAAATTTTAGGGTTATCAGTATAGATGCATCCATTGAAATCACGGACATGGATAAGTACATTTGCAAATGTAAAGTAAGAAACCAGAGGGTCAAAGGCTCAATCCCAGAGAAAGATGTCATTGAAAGGATTAAGTGTCTGAAGAGAGATTTATCAAGGTGGCAGAGGTAACATCTAGAGAGACCATATATTGTAGAAAGGAGGATTCTGGAAACCAAAGAGATTTTAAGTAGCAGGGAATTGTCAACACTGCAAAAAGCATAAGATTATCCAGAAATATACTGACTGAAATATGCTACTCGATTTGGCCATATGAAGGTCAATGATCACTGGGCAGAGAAATTTCATCAGAGAATCAAAAATCCATCACTAAGTTACTAAGTTACTGACCAAACCCCAACCCCACTGATTTGTGTCTATAATATACACACTAAAAAGTCCAGGTTTGTATTATAATTAACATGGGTACACAGGCTACATGTAAGCCTGAAAAGAGAAGTGCTGTTTTCTACTAGAGTTTTCTGCTTTTCTTCTACTTCCAAAGAATCGCTCAAGGACTAACTGAGCTAAGGTTCAGAAGTACCAGTCAGGCCTCTTTCCATCAAGTCATAGGTGCCAACCAGAACCACGGGAAGTGCAAAGCATGCTGGGAGAGCTCATGGCATCAAAGGATGAACTCAACAACCAGGAAGGCCCGAACGAGGGCAGCCTCAGGGCCAACATCCCAAAAGGTAATTCCCTATTTCAAAAGCTAGCTAAATGGCTACTTTATTTAAAGCTAGTCTTCTGAAAGCCCATTTGCCCAACAACCGTTCACTGAATTTACATGTTGCTTTTAACTATTTGAAATGGTTTACAGAAGTTCGTATTAAATGGGTTAGGCTTAAGACCTCGGGAAAAAAATTTATGCTGTGTTTTAATTGACCAGTTTTTCCCCCTCCCTAATAGCACTGTCAAGAGAGTCCAGTTGGTCTCAGATACCCATTGTTAGAAATGAAGGGAGCAGTCAAGGAAGGGATAGAGCAACAAACCCACAGCTGGAAGAAAGCAGAGGCAGTGTACATCACAGCTGGTGCTGTGGATGGACTAGAGGGGGCATGGGTGGGAGCAGCTGAGAGCCAGAGGTGGGGACAGAGGGTAAATGAAAAGGGGAGTGAAGGAGACAAGGTCAGACAAGCAACTGTTTAAGGCTAGGAGGAGATCACCAGTGATTTTAAGATGATGCAAAGCGAGAACAATGAATTGCATTGTTCTGAACTCTGTTTTCCTATCAATAAAACCAGGAGTGCCAGGTAGCATCCGAGACTAGATAACCATATGTTTTGAACGTTTTGTTTTTGTTTTTGAACATCTAATACATTCAGGGACACTGACTCACTGAATAACTGCTTTGACTCTTTGGAAGGAATTGCTTTAATGTTCTCAATTCCTTCATGAGTAATCCTTTTGCTTATATTTAATTCCATAAAGTTTCCTATTCACTGAGTTCAACAACAATTTATGAAGTTGCATGCATAGGTAGTAATAATCTGATTTTTCTTTTAAACAAGATAATGCATTGAAATTAAAATTTAATGTATTCCCTCACATACCAAATCAGACTGAGCAAATTATCCTTGTGTCTAATTAGCTTTACCAACAACACCTGTTCACAGTGATGCCATATGTTTATGACAAGAACAATCAGTATAGATGAGCCTCAGAATGGGAGTGCCTGGGTTCCAGCCCCAGCTTTACCACTTCTCAACCGTGTTACCTCAGACAAGTTACTTAACCACTTTAACAACTTTCACAACTAGATAAACTAGTTCACAAGCCAACACGGCAACAGTGACCTCATAGGGTTTGTGACCATTAAATGCATTAAAAGACATATGATGCTTTTAGGGCAGGGACTGACTTATAGTAAGCACCGTTTAAGTGTTTGCTATTATCTTTTTTATTCTTACTGTGACGATGGTAGTTAGTAGGGATGAAAAATAAAAGCTGCCAGACTTGATTTCTGCCTCAAAGCAGCTTAAAGTTCACAGAAGAAAGAGAAACTATCACGCTCGTACATAGATACACACCAACATTCTCACAACGTGCAGAATAGGACTCTAGAGCAAATGCAGAAAGTGGAGAAAACTGTACCAACAAGCCAGGAGGATTCCTCATTCACCAACCTTTCTCTCTGTGCTCTATTCCCTAGTCCAGAGAAGAAAGAGCTCAAAGGGCAGCCTTAGATTCCATGGCTTTGCATTCTTTGTGGAGAGGGTACCCATCCCTGTCTCAATCCTAACAGGCAAAAATAGTTTGTTTCTAGAATCAAGCATTTCACGGGAGGAGGAGACTCAATGAAGAGCAGTTTGTGAGGGACACTGGCAGGTTGATTCCTGAGCTGGAACTGAGCACAGTGAGAACGTCCTTAGGGGAGGTTCACACCTATCTTCCGGAATGTGGGGCAAACATAGTATGGAGCCTGGTACCTATTTCTGGGCTGCAGCTATCTGAAGGCAGAAGGGCCTTCAAAGTTTGTCAGCAGGTCTTAAAAGGATTAAGATCATTATACTTGCGAAGAATGGTGGGGCAGACCCCTTCTAAGGTCCCAGAGGCTGCTGGGAGGCACAGAAGAGAACTGCTGTGATTCCTGTAGCCCCACAAGAAGGAACAAAGAGGGCAGGGAAAGAGCAGTGAGAAGTGAGGAAGTACCCTCCTCAAGATGGAACTGGAAACATGGTCCTCTGGATGGACTCAAGGGGTTTTAGGTGTCCTCCTCTGCAGTAGTTGTGAGCAACAGTCGTCACCAACAGGGGAGTGAACAAAGCCCTCACAACCTTCCCTCCTAACCTTCTCCTACAAATGCAAACCATCTACACAGAGACCATTCCCTCAGAGAGCATAAACAGAACTAAAAAAAAAAAAAAAAAAAAAAAAAAAAAAAAAAAAAACCCAACCAGAACAGCCTAGTTCTGGAAAGCTCTGCATCTGCTATTCCTCTCACTCCATTTCCAAGAGACTAGACCTTGAAAGGGAAAAGGGAATGAGGATCTAAAAGCCAGACCTCCTACTCACAAAGTCCAAGTGGCCAAGATCACAGCCCACATCTGAAGAAAGGGAAGAGAACCTTGAATCAGACATGACCTTGGAGTTTCAATATGGTTAGATTAATTATAATAATTCCAAGTGACCACAGAGTTAATGCATCTCATTAAATGGACCAGAAAATAGGTTGAAAGTTGTGACTAAAGAAGTAAAAAATATGTTTTTATGTTGCCATCTTCTTTTGAAAGGGTTGTGAAGACAAAGATTAAAAGAACTGATGGGCCATCAATGTAGTGGCTAAAAAGTGAAACTTAAATAGATCTTTGATGATATAAAAGTAAACTTAGCCATATCATCAAGCATAAAATATTTGGAAATTGACTATTTAAGGGAGTGACAAAGTACACTAATGGGTTGCACAGACTGAAGTCTCATACAAATGACTTTGAGTCATTCACTGGGAATTGATTCAAGACATTATAGCAAATTACCTGGAAACATCTCAGGTACAGTCGATACCCATTTCAATTTCTTATCATTTTGTTAGAAAGATGAAGTAAATGGTAGAAGGGATACAGAAACTCCATTCACTATTCCTTTCTTATACTTGGCAAGAATCCGTGAAGTTGGGGCACCCGGGTGGCTCAGTCAGTTAAGCTCCGACTTTGGCTCAGGTCATGATCTCAAGGCTCATGAGTTCAAGCCCCACGTTGGGCTGTGTGCTGACAGCTCAGAGCCTGGAGCCTGTTTCAGATTCTGTATCTCCCCCTCTCTCTCTGACCCTCCCCTGCTCACGCTCTCTCTCAGAAATAAATAAAACATTAAAAAAAAAAAAAGAAATCAGTGAAGTTTGGTCTCCAACATATAGAGACCAACTGGTCTGCAGATAAAGAGAGTCACAAAAGAAAGAAAAGAAAAGAAAGAAAGAAAGAAAGAAAGAAAGAAAGAAAGAAAGAAAGAAAGAAAGAAAGAAAAAAAGAAAAGAAAAAAAGAATAAGTTGTTACAGCTAAAATTTCAAAAATCTAAATCAAGTTAAATATGTGATGTATTACAATTTAAGATTAAAACACCATTTGGGCTTGTAGTCAGTGGTTGGAGTAAAAGCAGTGGAATTTTGAAAAAATGTCTTCATTTTAGCTGGACCTACTTTAGATAATGATTTCCCTATTTATTAATATTATTTCCATCCTGTGGCTTTCCTTAAGACCACTGGGTATGACGTAAGGATACATCTTTTATTTAAAATTCTTTGTCATTTTCCTCTGGTATACCCAAATTTTATAGAAGACTTTAAAAACACAAGGGTGAACTTTCCAGAGTAATACCCACTTTATCCATAAAACCAAACCACCAAATATCTCCTGCACCACAACCACCTCCAAAAACAAACTCCAAACCAAAAAACAACCCAAAACCAAAAAACAAACCCACAATTTCTTCTCTCATGACATATTTTGGATTTTTTATAGAGATCCCTTTTCCACATAGTAACAACAATGCATTCTTAAATTCAAGAGTCTCCTATTCCATGCAGAGGTTAATTTAGAACCTAATTAGTAGTTTCCAGAATCCTGAGAACCATAGACTCATGGCTAAAGTTCAAAGTGAAACCTCCCCAGTAATGTAATCTCTTGTACAACTTTTTTTTTTTTTTTAGGTTTTCAGTTTTCCCTACTGAGCTATGGGATTTACCCAACTTTCCCAATAAACCTATTATGGAGGGAATCATGATAACGTAATTAAAAAAAAAAAAAGTCCAGCAGTGTTCTAGTTGCATTATGCAGGAGAAAAAATTGAGAAATTAGGGTAAGTAGAGGGCAGGATGTGTGAGAATAAAGGAAATAAAACAATAGTTTTTATTAGGTACACAGTTATCTTACCAGCAGCTGTATAATACCATGACAAATAGACTAAGGAATTGTTTTTGCTGAAGCTGAAAATAAGTGCACTATGACATACTTCGTTTAGAGGAAAAACTGTTATTATCATCTTACAGAGAATACAAAAATGGATTGCCAAACATGTTACTTTAATAAGCAAGCAAACCAAATTAAAAACTACCACCCATCATTGTACTCTATTTAGTGGTATTATGTGCCTGGCTTTGAAGCCACCAGACACTTCTGTTTCCAAGTGGCATATGAACTACACTGACTCTGAACAGGCTACTTATCTGCTGTCTCTACTTGTGTCTATTTTTCACCTGTTTGTACTTCTTAGTATCAGGGAGGAAATCAGGACGGATCTTATGCTATATGTCCTCTCTCAATGCAGCCCCCCATTCCACTTGGGTGGAGAGGGTAAGGCTGCAATGTCTAGTGCATAAACAACTTGAGTTGTAGGGGGTTTTAGTGAGAGTCTCCCTTCACCATTATGTATAACTCCAGCATCTCCAATACTTTTAACCTTGACCTTCTTTCCCACATGGATTATCCCGTGCCATCAGCAAGGAATTACTTCCTGGGTTGTTGGTATTATTTTAACAATAAAATGATTATTATTTTTCAACGATCACAAACTGCATATTTTTTGAGTCAGAGCACGCACACGCAGATGGGGGAGGGGCAGAGACAGAGGGAGACACAGAATCTGAAGCAGGCACCAGGCTCAAAGCTGTCAGCACAGAGTCCAATGCGGGGCTTGAATTCACAAACTGCGAGATCATGACCTCAGCCAAAGTCAGATGCTCAAATGACTGAGCCACCCAAACACCCCAGTCTGATTTTTTAAAAAGAAAACGTAGAATGCTTTGTATTTACATGAAACTTTCCAGTTTTCGTATGTTGACTAAATAGTGATTTTTCCAAGTAGCGTGCTGTCTGAATAAACAGATCTACAAGTCATATGTGACCTTCAAGCCTCCAATTTGCAAGGCTTGCTCTTCATGCTCACCAATGGTTGGAAACAGGACCAGCCCCCGCCCCGCCCCAGTTTATTCAGAGAAGATTGGGAAATGCAGCCTTGGACAGGAAGAGTGCATAGCTAAATGTTACTTAGATGCAATAGACAAATGACGGGCAGTATGTGGCCATGCATACAGGTCAAGGGTGGATCAGGAAAGCCAGCTGAAAACTATGGATAGGAGGGGGTAAAACTATTCAGGGTCAAGTGCTATTCACATATTCAGTTTCAATTAAACAGAGATTTGATTCCTTACTGAGGTTATTAAAGCTATGATATTTCCTCTCATTGAGATAAAAGGCAGGGAAGAGAAATACACAGTGAGATAAAAATCCAAACTCAATCTATATTGCTGAATTTCTAATTTTTGGTGGCAGCTATGGAAGAGAATGGGGAGAGATCCACAATGGAAACAAGAGGGAACAGGCCCTGGAGGAAACACTCAAGGTGCTAAACTTTTGAAAAGGCTCCCTAGTATTCTTTCCATAAAGTTAATGAGTTGGGGGATAAGGTGATAATGGCCAATGTGAAAGGTTAGAGCAGACAGAAAATGCAGAGATAAAGGGGTAGAAGCTGAGCGGGCCAGAAGTGTGTAAGGCTGAAGAAATGGAAACTCCAATATTTTGGATCAAGATTTGAAATTGGGGAGAAAATCTGGACTGCTAGGTCTATGAGTCAGGATTTGTTGCAACACTGAGTTAAGCCTAACTCTTCCATCTTGAGGTATTAGTCTTACAAAGAGGCTCCCTTCAGCTTCATTTCTTTTTGATTAAAATGAGCCTTTACAGGGGCGCCTGGGTGGCTTAGTCGGTTAAGCGTCCGACTTTCGCTTAGGTCATGATCTCGCGGTTCATGGGTTCAAGCCCCGCGTCGGGCTCTGTGCTGACTGCCAGCTCAGAGCCTGGAGCCTGTTTCAGTCTGTGACTCCCTCTCTCTCTGACCCTCCCCTGCTCACGCTGTCTCTCTCTCTCTCTCCTTGAAATAAAAAAAAAAAAATGAGCCTTTACACGGTACTTCCTATGGGCCAGGAATTAAGTCATAGTTTCTGTCTCTAAAAATACAATGTGTTAGGTGATAGAAACAAAAGTAGAAGCAGTACTGAAATGGAAGAAAACACTGGGTTATCTGGGAGAAGTACCCAAGGGTGATATATACTGCTGCTCAGCCTGTGAACTGCACAAATCCAGGAGGTGCCATTTACATACAGTGGAAGCGGTATTCTCTGGAACTCTGTGATGTGACAGTTTCACCATCTGAGAGTAGTTTGGTGCCACAAAAGGTTTTTGGAGGAATCATTCATGGGCTCTTAAAAGTTCCTGGATGGAGTTAAAAAGTAGAATTTAGCCATACAGAAACTGGTTGGGAAAGAGAGAGGGAAGAGGAAATAGGAAAGATCTTGTTCCCATAGGGAAACTTAGAAAAAGAAAAAAAGAAACAGAATAAACGTCTTTAATAATTTCATCATTGTCATGCTTCAAGGACCTTTGCCACCAAACAGTGAGTCATATATTTAATTAGGAGGCCTCGGAAAGAAACAATCCAAGTTTTCCCATTGTAGCCCAGATTTACTGAACGTGATGTGCATAAAGGAATTCTCCAAACAGAATATCTAAATAGGTTGCTTCTCACTGGACAGAAATGGGCTGATTCAGGGTGCAGCAAAAGAAACTCAAAATTAAAAATGGTGTTAAGTCTAGCAAGCAAACTACACATGGTAAATAGATGTACCTGAAGGGCAAAGGCATTTTGTAAGTGGTGAAGTCAATAGGCATGGGTAGAACACCATGACAACTTGGAAAAGCCACACGGTTATGAGAAGGAAAGACCTAGCTAGTAGGGCTTCCCTCTTTTCTAGTAAGAATAGAAAACCACAGCACCACAGTTCATTTTAGGACAAGTGAATTAGAACAACATCATGTTCTAATTCACACAGCCTTTACAAGTGCCATCAGTAGGTAGGATTCTTTGTTTCCCAGAAAGCAATCTACCCACACTGAAAAGGATTAGTGAGCAATGCAGATGTTCCTCAATGCTTTATAGTATAATTGGACAAGGTGTCCTAACTTGATGTGTTCCTTTTCTTCCAGTCCCATCAGCTAGCCTCCTTCCTATTTTCTGGGAATACATTGAGACAATGTATTTATCATTTACCTTGATCTCTCTTCTGTGCCTTCAATACTTCTACCTCTTTCTCATGCATTTCACATTGCTCCAGACTCTCCAAACATCTACACACACACTTAGCTGCTCAACTGAAAAAAAAAAAAAATCTCCTGTTCTGAACACCTATATCCCTTAGTAATGCATTATAAATAATTTTTCCTGGGGCACTTGGCTGGCTCAGTCAGTTAGGTGTTGACTTCAGCTCAGCTCAGGATCTCACGGTTCTTGAGTTTGAGCCCCGCGTAGGGCTCTGTGCTGACAGCTCAGAGCCAAGAGCCTGCTTTGGATTCTGTGTCTCCCTCTCTCTCTGCCCCTCCCCGACTTATGCTAAGTCTCTCAAAAATAATACATGTTAAAACATTTTTTTAAAATAACCTTTCCTAATTACAGAATAATGTGGACAACTAGAGAAACAAGTAATAAATGAAATATACTTAGAACTGATGGAGTTCGGGACTTGCTATCCCAAGATATGTGCCTTAGTATATGGGACACTTCCAGCTGAACAGGTCCGAGAAAAGAGTAGAAGCAGGAAGGTCACTGCGACCTTCCTATGCACGTTCTCCCCTGAAATAGGGCATAAAGTCCTCATGTGATGTACCATACTTACCTCATGCCTTTTGACCAATGATACTTTTTTTATTTTAAATGNACTAATTTGACAATAAACTATTTGTTAAAAATAAATAAATAAATAAAACTTAAAAAAATAAATGTTTATTTTATGCATGGGGGAGGGTCAGAGAGAGACAGAAAGAGAGAGAGAGACGGGGGGGAGGGGGGGTTGAGAAACCCAAACAGGTTCCACACTGTTAGCACAGAGCCCGATGAGGGGCTAAATCTCACAAACTATACGATGGCCAAAACCAAGAATGTGGCCAAAACCAAGCAACTGGGCCACCCAGGCATCCCCGACCTATGATACTTCTATGTGACAGGTTTAGGGGTGCTCTGGTGGCTCAGTCAGTTAAGTGTTGGGCTTTGGCTCAGGTCATGATCTCATGGCTTTTAAGTTCAAGGCCCACATTGGTTTCTGTGCTGACAGCTCAGAGCCTGGAGCCTGCTTCAGATTCTGTGTCTCCCTCTCTCTCTGGCCTTCCCCTGCTCACTCTCTGTTTCTCTCTCAAAAATAAACACTAAAAGAAAAAATTTTTTAAATACTTAGGTTTAACTATTTCTTTAGGTCTTTATTTTCTTGTGAAGGTTCCCATATCATGTACAACTTCTACTAAATCCATCTGTAAGCTTTTGTCCTGTTGACCGTCTTTGCCCAGTTTAATTTTCAGAAGCAGCCAGGGACCCTAAGGGGAACGGAGGAACACTTTTTCCTGCCCTACAGAACATACGTGAAAAGGGAGTGTATTTACCTCCTAAGTCTTCTATCTGGTGGTGAAGAAAGAAACAAGCTGTACTTTGCAAAAGCTCCATTTCCTAAAAATGGAGTTGGGAAAATGGGGCCCCTGCATCTGGAAGAAGAGCGAGCAGAGCCAGAGCTGAGCTGTGTATTGATGGAGGTGCTTTCTTTGTGGAAAATGCCATGTGAAGGGGGAGGGGGGTTGCAGGGAGACAGATCACTACCTACCGGCCCCATAAAGATCCTTTGGAGACGAGCACATCACAAATCACCCAAACGTTTTTTTTTCTACCTTCATCTAAGGTAAGAATGATATTGAAATTGCTGTAGGACAGCTTGAGTCAACTTTTAATTTGTTTTTAGATGTACTGCCTAGGCAGACCTATTTATTTCTTGAAATTACTATTCTTACGTGTGAGCTCTTGCTTGTAAAAAGACAACAAGTTTGATTAGTAAATAATTGACAAGATCTAGGCTTGGCTTTGCATTAGACATTGCTAAAAATAAAGTCATACCACATTCACTGCACTCCAACATTAACCAGATCTCAGTAATCATCTACAATACAATGAACCTTCTCTGAAGGAAAATATTTCAAAATCTGGGGAAGTGCTAACTGACTTTGCATGTGATTATTTTAGCACCAGACCAAAAGAGTTTGTTTCTACTGGGTTGTATTTCTTCCTCAAAAATTAAAATAAATTTGGAAATGAAAAAGCATCTGAGGAAGGAATGCCAAAGGAGAAAGGTCTTGGGGAAGTGTAGCTAATTAAATTGCAGACAAGCTAAAATGGAAAACATCATAGGAAAATCAAGTTGAAACATCAAGTAAGGTCTTTGAAGATGGTGTTGCAATTTTGAAGAGATTTGTGTGGATGTATATTTGGGGGCGTCATGAAAATACAGTTGAAATGAAAATATAGTTGAAATGAAAATGTAGTTGCTGGGGTGCCTGGGTGACTGACTCTTGATTTTGGCTCCAGTCATGATCCCAGGGTCATGGGATCAAGCCCAGTGTAAGGTTCCATGCTCAGCACAGAGCCTGCTTAAGATGATCTCTCTCCCACTCTTAAATATGGAGAACAAACAGATGGTTGCTGGAGGGGTTTTAAGAGGGGGGGGATGGGCTAAATGGGTAAGGGACATTAAGGAATCCACTTCTGAAATCACTGTTGCACTAAATGCTAACTAACCTGGATGTATATTAAAATAAATAAAAATTTTTTTAAAAAGTTTCTCTCTCTTCCTCTCTCAAAAGGAAGGAAGGAAAGAAGGGAAGGAAAGGAAACAAACAAACAAACAAAAAAACAAAAAGAAAAATGGTGAGTGCCAAAAAACCAGGAGGGAAAATTATCAAGGAAATACTTTATAAAAAAAAGTTTATATAAATCCTCCTTAGGATCTGAAGGGTGAAGAAGCAGGCATCGGGGAGGAGGAGGAGAGTCCGAGCAGGACTGTCAGACAGAATCGGAGTTCAGCAAGGTTAGCGGCCAGAGTCCAGGGGCATAAAAAAGATGCTACTGATGAAGGTAACGGAGCCATCAGGTGAGGACCACACATTCTAGGAGGGACAGAGGACAAGTATAAGGGGACTAAGAGACCGGCAAGGCCAAGCACAAGCTGTTTTACTGTCAGACACTGAGAGCCAGTCCTGTAGTGCTGGCAGAGGAAGAGCTGGGGCCTCTGGGGGCGAAGGAGGGCCGGAAGGGCCAGAAGCAGTCACAAGAGAACGTAAGCAGGCACGTTCCAGAGACCTCGGGGCTGGGGAGAAGAGCACGGACAGGGAGGAAGTGACAGGCGGAGGTGAACATGACCAAAGAGGCAGCGCAGCCCCTGCCAGAGTGAAACAATGTCTGCCATAAACGTGGACGTGAGGGAAGGGAGGACTGGGAGTCAGAGAAAAGAGGTCACAAGCAGCCTCTGGGAGAGTTAGTGTCGGGTTGCACAAGAGAGAAGTCAATGGCCCGTGGGGTGACATTAATCACCACACTAAATTCGTGTGAACCCGTAATAAGCCTTGGCGTGTGTGATTCCATGCCTCTCCCCCATGGAGCCTAGCAGCTGAGCCTAGCAGCTGAGCAGAGCTGAGAACTGGAGCTGAGACACTTGTAAGTGTTATCAGTGCATATGGGGAAACTAGGAGGCAGATCACAGGACAAGGGAACTGCGGGTGGGGAAAGTAAATCTCCAATATAATGAAGACTGGGGGTCAAAGAAAGGGAGGCGTGTGATGATGCTGGAAGTCAGTCAGTGATGAAGAGGCCACAGACAGGCACAGGCTGGAGTGATGACCAGTCTCTGTGGTCGCAGGCACAGGGGGCAGAGTCAGAGACTGAGAGTACTGGACAGAGATCTCTGAAACTCAGCAATGCTAGTTGTATTCAGGGCTGCACTGCTGGTAAAGCGCATCCAAGAAGGCACAAAAGCCAGGTGAGGGAGGAATCTGATTGGCTTCTGACAAAGAAGTCAAAACCATCAAATGGTAAGGATGTGAATAGAATCGGCATTAAAAATCTCAGCCAGGAGCAGAAGGTATGAAAAGCAATCAGTGATTTTATGGCATGCCAAGAGAAATACTTCTCGAACACACTGAGTACCCAAGTTTTCACACACACACACACACACACACACACACACACACACAGGATTCTTGTCATTCATGCATTAGGAAAATAGCTTTTCCCACAAATCCTCAGTTTCAATAAGATCCAACTAATATCTTTTTTTAAAAAACATTTATTTATTTTTGAGAGACAGAGAGAGACAGATCATGAGCAGGGGAGGGGCAGAGAGAGAGGGACACACGGAATCGGAAACAGTCTCCAGGCTGCTCTGAGCTGTCAGCACAAAGCCTGACGCGGGGCTCGAACCCACGAACTGTGAGATCGTGACCTGAGCCGAAGTTGGACGCTCAACTGACTGAGCCACCCAGGTGCCCCAGATCCAACTAATATCTTAAATGTCCCAGAAGTTATTCAGCCCAGACCTCAATCTTCACTGAGTATTTACATTTTTAGCTCTTGCTTCCTCTGACTTTGGGACTAGCACACTGAGGCGTGGCTTTTAATCATGTGGAAGTGTCGTAAAGGGTTATCCTACATTGACTTTTATGAGGTTTTCATTTTGTTTGCCTTACTTTCCTTAGTCTACAGAAAGACTATTTTCATACAATCCAAAGGATAGTTTCAAACAAAAATGCTTCTAATGAACCTATCTTTGCTAACAGATGTTTTATATTCAACCCAAACATAATCTTAAACTTGGAAGGAGTGCAAGCATTATTCAGCTTGGTAGTTTTGGGAATTTATTGGCTTCCAGATAAGATTTTTATCACACAGCCACACTGAACAAAGTACCCAATGGCAAACATGGCGATGGGGAATGTGCGACTTACAAGGTATCACTGCATTTGAAAGGACCAGGCGATTTTGAGGAGGAGTTCTTACGCATGTGTTAAACATGTTTACAACTGAAAATACAAGAGAATGGAGCATATGACAGAAGTGGGTAAACTCAATATGCTTTTAGATGGTATAAACATAATGTTTCTCATAGTAGTTTAATACAAAATAAACACCTGGAGAGAGGTTACCCTTTGAGGCAACTTCAAATGAAAGGAAGAGAAGAGAAACAATAACCACAGGATAAAATGGAGGTGGTAGCTTGTGGTAAGACAGTGATCATTTTGCAACATACACATGTATCAAATCAACATGCTGTAGGTAGATCTGGAAATTCCACAATATTAGTTGTTAATTAGATCTCCAGAAAGCTGGAAATGTAAATATAATTCAAGGGGGAGTGAAAACAAAATACAATTTCACTCTGTAAGATCATGGGCAATTTATGTTTTTGTTCAAATTCATCATCACTTATTATTACTCAATAAGGCCTCCTGTCAAACAAGATTTCAGACATGTCCACATCTAAGGCTTTCAAGATTCAATAAATCGATGCCATACATTTGCAAGCCATTATTTTTAAAACACAATGCATTCTTTCTTGTGGAAACATCTAAAGCTGTATTTCCTTTAGGATATTATCTTTATGGTACTAGTCTTCAGAATATAGGATTTAAAAGAATAATTACCAAGGAATAGTTGCGTTAAGAGAAGATAGAATCATGAAAAGAGAATAGCAATTTTATAATATTCATTCCATTTCTAAGAATATTTTCCAACAAACTAAAAGTTTCGAATGTCATAGCATCCATAACTATATCAGGATCATCAGCCCTTTATCCTTGCTGCACCAACCTGCTGTTAAAAATGTTTGCTTCCTTCACTCTGAAACCCCGACAGGCAAGGGATGGTTGTCTTACTTCAGAGGATTTGCCTCTATGAAGTCAAGGTAATTAATCTATTTTACTCCCTCAGTGACACTCCAGCTGCCATACACACCAGATTCTAAAAATTAACTTTTGTTCAAAAACATTTTTAAGAGGATAGTTTAAACTTTTATTAGATAGAAATTTCAAGCATTAGAATGATGAACTAGATAAAGGGGAATTTCCATATGATACCCAACCTCGATTTTCCTTAGTTCTTTTAGCCCAGCATTTTCTCTGCTTTCAAGGAATTGGCAACACTGTGTGGAAGGAAAAGTTAGCTTGGCTCCAACATGAGAGACTGGGCTGGTCTAGTTGGAATGAACATGAAAGACTTGATAGGGTGAGCCGGCCAGCAGCTCAAAGGGGCAGTAAAATGGGTGAAGGGGGGTGAGAGATAACTGGCTTCCAGTTATGGCGTAAGTCATGGGACTAAACGACATAGCATAGGGAATACAGTCAATGGTACTGTAATAAAGTTGTACAGCAAAAGATGGTAGCTATGCTTATGGTGAGCATAGTACAATGTATACTGTGGAATCACTATTTTGTACCCCTGAAACTAATGCAACATGGTGGGCCAAGTATACTCAAAAAAAAAAAAAAAGAAGGGGTGGTGGGAATAAAAGGTAAGAAGCATCACCCTGTGATTCTCAAGAGAGAGAACAGTCACGAGACAGACATCCCATTTGTCCAGCAAAATTGTAAAGCTTCCACTACAACCAAATGTAAGCAGTCTTCCCAGATTCCTGTTGATTGTTCTTGACTTTATTAGCAATGGAGTCCAAAACTGTAGTCCATGAACAAAACGGAGAATTCACTATTTTTGGTGAATTTAATGAGTTTAGGTGATTCTGAACAAATTTGAAAGAAAATGCAATCTACTTAGCCAATACTCAAACTGTGAAATAAAGTGGTCCTGGAGCCAGGCAAGGCATTACGAAAACCAGATTCTCTGCTTTTTCCAAAGGGCAGGATACTGACTTAGCTGAAGATAGCTGTGATCCATCGTGATCTAGAAGCACTTTACTTGCTGTACCAATTAAACATAACCAACCTACAGTCCTGTTTGGGGAATTTTCCATTAGGGAATATTTTCTCATAAACATCTTGTGTCAACCAGATTTTAAACTCATAATCAGACTTCCTAATCAAATCCGTGTCCCAAAATAGAAAGTAAATTTTAGTGGTTCACCTGACAATAGCAGCAGGGCCCACCATATGGCATTCATGCGTCTGGGACGCCGGTGCTCATCATTGCAGGAAATTGCTTTGTTGGAACTACCATGTTGGAAATAATCTCTCTCTCAGAAGAACATAATAGATTTTACCATACACAATAAAGGGGAGAGCCTTGCCATGCATCTTTCTTAGAAAGGGACATCATTCCTAATGTATGTGAAATTCAGTCCATCCAAAAGGGAATTTAACCTCTACCTGATTCTCTAAGGTGTGGGTCACGACCTAATCCCATTTCTAGAAAGAAACCTGTACCTTGTCAAGTCTATACTTAGTAAGAAATGTGAGTTGCAGTAACTCACATAGGAATCCGTAATGGACATTCTAAGGTCAAATTGATTTCTGAAAGCATGCCCTATTGGATAGAAGAGAAGGAGGCAGCTTGGCTATAAAGTTCCCAAAGAAACTAGCATAGGGTTTGCTGTGGGGATGGGTGTAAGATGTCCTAGGCCACAGGCTTTCTCTGAAGCCTAAGGAATTCTGAAAATGTTTACTGAAATGAAAAGCATGCATCATAAGGCATTTCTTTCATGTAGAAAGCAAGATCTGAACAATGTGACCCCAGGCAAAACATCTAAATCCCAAGATTAAGAGGTTAAGAGTAAATAAAAGACTAATAGTTGTTGTAAAGAGGTCCCACACCTCCCTCCCTCCCAAAATTCTCGCATACTGAATCTTCTAATTATAGAATAAAAGTACCATTTAAAGGTTTGGCCTTTCAGTACTTTGAGAATTAAGTTGCTAGAATAAAAGGAAAGGGTCCATGAAGGCTCTGCTGTGTTTATTTTAATCAGAGTAATTTAGGGTTGACAAGGCTGCCCTTACTTGAAGACCTGGATGCTTCAGAAGTTGGATTCATTTCTATTAAAATTAATTTAACTCTGTCCTAAATACTCTTTCTTGACAGCGAAAGAAAGATATGTGATCTTCCGAAGAACAAAGGAACAATCCCCCGTCATTCACCATTCAGACTCTCTAAGGTTCTCATTGAAATTGTGTGGAGACTGATTCCCTATTACCACCACCTCCTACAGCTTTGAACTCTATTAGGAAAAGTATGTAAGCCCTTTTTTAACTCTAATTTCTGTTTTAATCAAAATACCTATTTTATTTTTAAAATCAATAATGGAGTCAGAAACTGCTATTTTTTCTTGATTTGGAGAAAACCTAGTTCTTCAAAGGGCAGGAAGATAAACCAAGCCTCCAGGTCAACTGTGTTAAAAATAAAGCATCAAACAAGAAATGCATAGCTTAAATAAGAACAGAGTGTTAAGAAGCATACATGACATTTATTAAATATCTTATTATCAGACACTAGGTGAAATACTATGAAGTATTTTCCTATAAACTCTCTTGTTTAATCTTATGAGGTAAACACTGTAATTATTGCATTTCCACAGATCAGTTTTTCTCTTTAAAACTTAGACAAAGGATGTTAACTTTACTATTGTTCTTTAGCAAGAGGAAGTCATTTCCCGTTTTTGTCCTTGTATCTGCCATACCACTCACTCATGTTTGATTGCTGTAACTCAACTAGCTGGCAGATAATCCTAGACACAGCTTTTGTGCAAAGGTCTGGCCCTGAATGCTTTTGAAATTATCTACCGTGGCATAAGACACAGGTTTAAGATAGTCCCCTCTGCGTTCCCTGTACTACCTGCATCATAATCACCTGGTGTCTTCTAAAAAATACAAATTCTGGAGTGACCCCATAAATACAGAACCAGAATCACTGGGGGCCTGGGAATTTGCATACTTGAGAAGCCCTACAGACAATGAAATATCGAAACAAGAGCCTCTACATGATACATGCTTCAAAATATCTTCTGCACTTCATGCTCAGCCTTTATTTTCTTCAGTAATCTCTACACCCACTGGGGGGCTTGAGCCTATAACCCCAAGATCCAAAGTCATGTGCACTGCCGTCTGAGGCAGCTAGGTGTCCCTTAGCTTTTTTTTAAAGTATGTAAACCACAGTTTGCCAGACCCACACATGCATGTAAGAGGCACTTGAGGCGTGGGGTTGAATAAGTGTGTTTCTCTCCTGAAACTAGTATTTTCAGAGATAGTTCTTAAGTTGAAGTCATAGCAGAGATTATTAGGAAAGGGAAAAATTATTGGTGTATATGTGGGACAGAGATCAATATTGCTGACCCAGCAATAATCCTTGGAGAGCCCCACTTCCTGCCCCACTGAAGAAGCAGCTGTCAAAGGTCCATGGCCATCAAAGGGACCTGAATCCTTGA
Source organism: Crocuta crocuta (assembly GCF_008692635.1). Lineage (NCBI taxonomy): Eukaryota > Metazoa > Chordata > Mammalia > Carnivora > Hyaenidae > Crocuta > Crocuta crocuta. The sequence goes on along the minus strand of NW_027529428.1, from coordinate 9,473,232 downwards.
GTCACTAAATAATTTCAAATGGCCAAGTAAATTCTGATTTTTTATAATTTTTAATATGACAAGTAGACCTCAATGAAGAAAACAGTCCTAATTTCACATCTATGTATCAAAAACATACATGAGCCGATTTGTTCCAAGAGGAACTTTTTTCTGCCCTTTAAATCTTAGTTGATGGAGTTAAACAACACAAAGAAGTACAATGGCTTACTTGCATGACCAAAAGTACTCAATATTGCAGAATTTAAAAGCACATCAAAGATTGGAATAATTTTTTTAAAGTTTATTTATTTTGAGAGAAAGAGAGAGAGAGAGAGAGAATCCCAAGCAGGCTCTGCAGCATCAGTGCAGATACAGGGTTTGAACTCACCAACCATGAGCTGAAATCAAGAGTCAGATGTTGTATTGGCTGAGCCACCCAGGCGCCCCAAGGAATGGAATGATTAACACATTCTGCAAGTGGGGTGAAAAAGACAGCAATCTGATTGTATATAGATAGACTATACCTGACAAGGCAGTAAATACGGGTTTTGTATCTAGACACGTGCTTGATTATCCATCTGTCACTATCGAATAGATGTTTGTGATCCAGGACTAAGTAACACGTGCCCAGTCAGATTAGCATGGTCAACGGACATGGCAAGGTTAAGGGCACTGCATTTACCGTAGTTCTGGCTCTCAGCACCTCCTGTTCATTGTCCATCACACTAAGGATAATTAATGTAGAAGAACAGGGGCACCTGGTTGACTCAGTCGATTAAGCATCAGACTCTTGATCTGATCTCGCAGGTAACGATCTTGCAGTTTCTGAGTTTGAGCCCTGCATGAGGCTCTGCACTGATGGTGCAGCTTGTGATCTCCCCCCTGCCTGTCTGCTCTCTCACTCTTTCAAAATAAATAAAAACACATAACAAATTTTAAAATAAAGCAGAACAACAAAGAAGACAAACAACTCACTCGAATCAGACCTTGCTCTTGGAAGTCCTCCTCAGTGTAGTGGTCGTGGAGGCATTTCTGCCCCTAGCCATCCAGTCCCTTTCAAAGTATCTTTTCTCTTCTCTTCAATTTCCCATCTCACCTACAATTATCAGCTCCTTCTCCAGCAAATTCCTCTGAAAACAACCCTAGCCAAGCATAGCTGTTTTGCAGAGTATTTTTATTATATACAAACCTCTTCTTTTCTAAGCCTTGCTTGTTAAATTCATGCCAATTCCACAATTTAGGTATCATTGATTCAGAACATCCAAATAGACACCCCCAGGAAGACCTCCCCCTCTGGAGTATCTATCATATCACTGTAGGTGAGAACACTGCTTCCTGAATACAGTATTAACATGAATAGTCTAAGTGCTATAATTTTCTGTGTGTCTTCTGTTCTTTAACAAGTATGTCCATCACAGTTTAACCTATGGGGTCATTTGAAATAAAAAAGCATGAGTAGTTTTCCACTACGGGGAATACAGAAGAGAACACAGTTAACGGTGTTAACTCACACACCCACCACTGAACACAGTATAGATAATTCAACACCAGTTCTATTCAGGGCCCCACTGACCAACAGCGAGCAGTGGTATTGCAGTTTTACCACATCTTCTCTCATCCGCTCTAGTGTGGAAATGTCAATTCATACCATCAGTTCAGCCAATATAAGGACATGTTTTAAGCTAGATAGGTATCCAGCTATTTGATATAATTCTCCAAAAGCAGCTTTGGGGGATTCTTTTCCAGAGGTCACCAGTGGGTAGATGTTAGAGAAGTCAAGACCACCACCTGCAATAGCTTTTGTTACTACTNTCTGGCCCTCCCCTGTTCACGCTGTCTCTCTCTCCTAGAAATAAATAAAAATATTAAAAAAAAAAGAAAAAGAAAAAAGAATAATCAATCTCGGGACACCTGGGTGACTCAGTCAGTTAAGCATCCAACTTCGGCTCAGATCATGATCTCGCAGTTCATGGGTTCAAGCCCCACATCAGGCTTGTGCTGACAGCTCAGAGCCTGGAGCCTGTTTCGGATTCTGTGTCTCCCTCTCTCTCCAACCCTCCCCCACTCATGCTCTGTTTCTCTCTGTCTCAATAAAAACAAAAGAAATTTTAAAAAATAATCTCAAATATACCATGTGGTAATAGATCAGGAGCCTAACTAATGGTATCAATCTATGCCAAGACCTGGGATAGGGGCTTCCATAGGACCACTTGGACCAATGGTAATTCTTAGTAGAGGTCTCAAATCTACCCTGACAACTTTATAGCTCAGCGCAAGAAGCATTAATTTTTTGAACATCATCGTATAAATGATGTTATAGTTATGGTGGCCTGGCTTGGCATTTCTTTCTTCTCTTTTTAAAATTACTGAAGTCCTGCAACATGAATGTGGTCTGGGCCTCTCCTGACATCTGCTAGTCTTCAATTCATTCCATACCTGTTTTCTGCAGTGATGCCATTTGGGCCGATTTTGCGTTTGCACCGAGCAGGCAACAATATTCTTGTTGTGAAGCATTAACCTAGAACTAGCCTTGGGCAAAATTATGAAGAAGGCAAAAATTCTCATTAAGCCGTCAGCATCCTTTGCCTTTTCTTCCCTCTTGTTGTTGACTCATTCGTTCTCCTAATGCTCACTTCCATCTCTGACCCTGCTCTCAGGTGAGGACCTGGTAACTTCTGCATGAGCATCCAAATTTAACTCCATGTGTTGCTTACTCTAGAAGAATTTACATGTAAGTCCTATTTCTCACTGAAGAAGAGGTTTGTTTCATTCTTCTAAAAATAACAGGGAAGAAATAGGCTGTCAGCACACACAAAGTAAAAGAGCAAAAATCAAGATACAGGATGACTGCACTAAGATTTGTTGACCTTAACATGCAGATATGCACGTACATGCATTGATGAACAAATTGCGTGTTCAAGAAACCAAGTGACTTTTCAAAGATTGTCTGGATGAACTATAGGGAACTCTTTGGGGGCAGAAAAGTTGCTGTGGGGAATTGACAAACTACAGTAATAAAACCCCGTATGTAACTGGTACATGAAAGGAGAGAGAAGACATTATGAAACCAATCAATTCAGAGCAACCCTCAGTACAAAACTTAGCACGACCATGTCTGCTTATTTCCACCGTTTCTCCCTGCTATTTACCCCTGAAAAGTGTCATATTGTCCCTGGATGGAAAGCAAAGATTTCAATCTGAAGAAATTCCATAGATATCCATATGTTTGTGTAGAGTAGCCCAAAACCCCAAAACAAAACAAATGTCAATATAAAAACCAACAAAGTTTGTTTTGGGAGTAGATCAACCGTCTTTGTTTCCGCCTCCTCTGTTTGGGTCAGGTGAGGTATAAACCTAGCCACCTATACAGACCAGGCTTTTCTTACTCACATACTAAGGAGGGCAGACTCTGGACAAACTTCTTATAGAGCCATCTTCTGCCCTGCACAACTCTGAGGGGAGCAGTGCATGAGAACTCACATTTATTTAAGCATCTGTTCTGTGCCAACATAAAGTATGTTTTATGTGTAGTCTCACTGCATAAACTTGCTATTAGGTACACTAGTCTCAGTATTTTCATAGGTCATAACACTGAGGCTCACAGAGAGAAGGGAATTCTTCCCTGGGCTCACTGACCACTCTGAGTGTCAGGAGCATTTTGCAGAGACTGGAATATGTTCACATGACAAGCGTCAAAGTCACATATTTGTGGGAAAATCATTTGTCTTAAGTAATTTAGTTCCCAAATTATTAAAGCCTCCGAGCCTCCTTTTCTTCTTAAATTCATACCTTCTCTGCTCTTAGATTATATCCTTTTTAAGGGCAAGTTCTAGGTCTACTTTAACATTCTATCTCCAAGCCATTTCATTTGCAAATTATCCTCTGGAAAGACAACTGATTTATGTCCAGCAATGGACTCCGAAAAAACTTACAAAAGAATCATGACAATCTGCACTCAGCCCAGACCAAGATCAGGGGCAAAGTCTATTCAAATTTCTATTCAAATTTTATAATTTTCCTAATTAGGAATATAACAGCAGAAGAATTTCCTAGTAATTATTCTATTAAGCTCCTTAAAGAATAGATTTGAATACTTATAAAACCTTTAAGCTTTGGCCCCATGTATTGTCGTCAGATGCATGCTTTGTACCTGAAGGTGAGCTAGCAAGAGTCTAACCGTCTCATTATCCCTCAACTAGATCTAGGAGCAAATCTGAGAATACCACAGGGGTTTAGAGATACCTCATCAACATACTTTTCCCTACCAGTTAAGAACTCTTCTTAGAAATCATCTATAATAGTGCGTAGTACTTTATCAGGTGAACGCACATAATGCTGGGCCAGTTTTAATTAAAAGATAAGCCCGATTTGTAATTACTAGCCTATTTGCATACCAATAATTAGTTCGCTAAATCTTTAATAGGAGCTCTAAAGAGCAGATTAAACAAGGTTTTGGCTATCTTTAAAACAGTGCTATTGTGCTTGGTGAATTTCTTCATAGATGAGATAAAGTTAAACTTCGGTTCACTTCAGCTTAAATTATTCCCTCATTTCTAATTAGTCAATTTACATTCAGGAGGTTGTATGTTGACACCACCATCTTTGTTTCTACAGAGTTTGCTCCAACTGAATTGCCTTGCAAGAGAGTTTACAGTTTCCTCCCGGAAATGCCTGCTCACAACACCAACATCACCTTGCTCACCTCGTCTCCCACTGCATCCTCCTGCATGTTCAGCACTCTAAGCAAAGGACAAGGGACAGAGGAAGAAGGTGCTCTCTTGGTCATCCTAACCAGACGTGCACTGCACCACTCACTCCATCAACAAATTTCTGGGAAAGTAGGGCAGGGAGACTGGCAAAGATGAAACTGGAAAATGGTGAATCATCATCTCAGAGAGGCCCCCAGGTGGCTCAGTCAGTTAAGCATTGACTCTTGGTTTCAGCTCAGGTCATGATCTCAGAGTGTCGGGAGTTTGATCTCCACATCCAGCTCTGCACTGACAGCGTGGAGCCTGCTTGGGATTCTCTCTGCTACTCCCCTACTCATGCTGTCTCTGTCTCTTTCAAAATAAAGAAATCAGCTTAAAATTTTTTTTTTAAATTGTCTCAGAGAAACCTATAACAAAATCGAGTAACTTTTTAAGCCTACAATTTATTTTCATTAAAAAAATATATTTATAAATTAAAAAAATTTGGGGTGCCTGGATGGCTCAGTTGGTTAAGCATCCAACTTAGGCTCAGGGCATGATCTTACAGTTCACAGAGCAAATTAGAGCCTGCTTCATATTCTCTTTCCCCATCTGTCTGCCCCTCCCCTGCTCATGCTCTCTCTCTCTCAAAAATAAATAAAAACATTTAAAATATTTTTAAAAACTCAAAATAAGAATATTAATAAAGATTGCTAAGCAAAATAAATTTAAAAGGTCCCCTTCCTGCTTCTCCACTACCCAGAGCTGACAATTCCTAATTTTATTATTTCCACGTTGTCCAAGAATCATAGGGGTATACTTTTTATATCACACAAAAAAATTTTTTTTTAATTTTTAAATGTTTTATTTATTTCTGAGAGAGAGAGAGAGAGCGCGAGAGCGTAAGCATGAGCAGGATAGGATCAGAGAGAAAGGGAGACATAGAATCTGAAACAGGCTCCAGGCTCTGAGCTGTCAGCACAGAGCCCAACAAGGGGCTCAAACCCATGAAATGTGAGATCATGACCTGAGTTGAAGTCAGATGCTTAACTGGCTGAGCCACCCAGGCGCTCCAAAATATACTTTTTTCATTATTCTGCGATAATCTCCTCTGAATCAATCTACTCTTTTCATGTCATAATACATGATATGTGTTCATCGTAAGTTAACTGGTACTCTATTATGTACCCCTATCATAATTCACTGTTTAACACTGCTCTTCATCAATGTTTAGACTGTTTCCAGCCTTTCCTATTATACACCATAATAAATATCCTGTACCCACCCTCCTCTGGGCACAAATGCATGTATACGCACATAAGTTTCTAGAGGAAGAAGTGCTAAATTACTATTACGCCCATTTTTAATTTTAGTGGGAAGTGTCTAAGGTCATACCCGTGTACATTCCTGGCAGCACTGTGTGAGAGCGTATGCCCCCCCCACCCCGCCCCCCGCCAACTCTTGCCAAACCCTAGTATTGTCGACCTCTCAATCTTCTCCAGTGTGGTTAGAAAAAGGGATATTTTTAATTAAAAACCTCATATCGACATGACAGCAGTGCCTATTTATAGAGTTGACATACATAACCTGATCGGGTCTCCAGGTAGGTTTGTATCACTGTAATCACAGTGTAAGCAATTATAGGTTTTTCCATTCTTGTTTAATCTACTAAATGATCCTTTTGAGGCTGCCATGTGATCTTTACGATTACGATGCTGAGTAGCACCAACACTGAATTGTAGTTGGACAAGCCCTGGGAGGCAGGGCTTACTTAGAACAGCGCAGTAGCTAGGGAAAAAGGACAGGTTTCTCAAACACTCACAGACCTGCTCTAGGCTGACCTCAGAGCACTGCCCTCCCTCCCAGGGCACCCCAGTATCTTCCCCCGGGACCCAGAAGCCACCTTGCTTCCTCACCTGCATATAAATCCAATCATCTACCCACAGACTCTGTGCTGTGCCAATGAGCAAGTTACCCGACATCACTGCTTTGCTTTTTTCTTCTCTATCATGTAGATAATAACTAAAACTCATCTCTTAAAATTGATACAATGCATTTCAAGTGACAGCCACAATGCTTGGCATATAGTAAATAAGTACCATTAGTTTTCTTAGGTTACTGGGGTTTTTTGTGCATGTATCCATTAAGAAAAAATAAGGGGGACCCATTTCACAAATTCAAGAAATGAAGACCTGGATTGTTCTCATCCCCAAGTCTTAAACACGTAATCCCAGAACTGGTTTTAAATCCATTTGTGCCAACACCTCTTCAATAAAGATGCTTCTCAAAGTCACTCCATCAGGAGTAGCTTCTCCAGCATCCCGGATTTCTGGGATCAAGGTCAGCCAGTCCCTAACACTCAGGCTTATAAAATTCCTTTCAACTCCACCTTCTGGAAACTCTCTACAAGCCCCTCTGCTGATCTGGTTCACTCTCTAGAAGTACAGCTTCCCTTTACTTAATAAGCAACATCTTCAGCTTGTTGTTTCAGGTATCAAGGGGTGGCCTCTTCTTTTGAACAGTATATCCAGTACATCTGTCCCTATATATGCTACATAGTAACATTTACCTCCTTCTCCTTTCCCCATGAAAATGGCAATCTCTAGCATAAGATAGGTATAATGGAAGGAAGAAGTTTTGAGAAATAATTAAAGATTATTGTTATATCAAATCTTATTGTCATCCTTCCCTCCAGGAGAGAAAAAGCTCTATTTTTAGTAGATTAGTTCACATGAAAACCATTGGTCCTGCCATGTAAGTCAATCGATACAGGAATGTAAATTTGATTTGGGTCCACCTCAGTGCATGGGATTTTAAAATTACTCGTGTGTTACATAGGGTACTAATGACCATGGACAAACTCCCAACCTGCTGTGGATCATTTATTGGCAGATGAGATTATTTGAGCTGGAACAGTCTTCGCTTTTTTGTTTGAGTTCCATCACACTCACTTCCAAGCTCGACTCTACCTGGCTTTCCATGGCTCCCTGACGGTGTCCACTTTTTCATGTTTGAGTACTTGTGACCAAGCTGCCCCTACTACCCCCAAATAGTCTTTTCCAACCCTCATGTAGCAAAATCCTACCTATCCTTCATGGCCCAATTCAAACGTCTCTTCCATCCCTTTGCCCTTCTTTTTCCCACTCTCCCCTCTCAACACTCTACGTATGTCTCAAGTTAGCTCTTTCTATATACATCATAATTTATCTGTGTATCTCTCCCCTGAGATGTTATGCTTCTTGAGAACATATACCTATGTTCTCATAAGGTTTTTAAATCCTTTACGTTCAAAACTTTACAAATAACAGACATATACAGTATCTCCATTCACTTGCACTATTAATATAAAATTTCACCCACAGCCCATGTTAACTCAAAAACAATTTGCAAAAACAGCAGAGGTTTGGCTTTCCATTCTCTCCATTGATTTTGGTGTCGTTTTTATGCATTTTAAGTTACAAATGGATTTGCCCAGTGCCTATCAGAGATCTAAGGATTTTAAAGAGCCAACAAAATACCTTGCCTTTCACCTTAACTTCGGGTCAACAGTTTAGTCTACAAGGAATGAGCAGTAGCAGATCCACAGACAGGGTAGCAATGGTACTGAAATACCTGAGTTGGGACCCACAAGTGTTACTCAACAAAACACCTCAGTCCATCCTTCCCCTAAAGAACCTGTGCATATGCCTGAGGACTAAGAATTCAATTAATAACTGCTGAGTGAATTGTCCACCCTTTTTATATCCTCTCCAATTAACACATCCCCATTCATAGCCAAGTATCATGCTCAAGTTTTTGCCACAGAGACTTAATGCAATTAGAGATTAAAAAGACCACAATCTTTTCACATTTGATAATTTGATTTATAAAATGTATGAGAACATACAAGTTTTCCAGGTGTCTGAGGCCCCTCTGTAAGCAGAGATGGGTAGGATAACGAAGAGTAGAATAAAGAGAAGGATAAACTCCTGGAGATGTCCTGAATTCCACCAACTTACGACATGCATTTCCTTATGAAATAGTAAGAACAGAGAACCATAATACCAGTCAAGCTGTAATACCCAACTGGCTGTCCTGCTCCTCTGGTCTAGTCCACTGTTGCCCAACCACTGTGGTCATGATTCTACTATGGGCGGAAACCTGTAAGGCCTTTGTATAACCCACAGCATATGTCCACCTTCCCAGACTACCACTGAAAACCATCCATACACTGTCTCTCAACCTAACACCCTGATGAAATCTCCCATTCCACTAAATGTAAATCAGGGAGAACCAACTCCCATTTATTAAGCTCTTACTGTATATATGCCAGGAACCATGGTGTTTAATAGCAGGGAGATATTTATTCATTTACTCCTTACGATAGCCCTGCTGGGGAGATATTTAGTCTTGGATTAGAGAGAAGGCAATTTAAACCTAAAATGATAATGTAGGCCTCACAGCTGGAAAATAATGTAGCTAGAATGTGCATACTCATTCCCAGCCCTCTTAAACCTAAAGGTATACTGAACAGGTCTGTAATTTCTGACTTCAACCCTTGTCTCTAACTTAGGTGGCCAGCATGGTGCCAGGTTATTACATACCCAGCAATATTATAGTTATTATAGTCCCTTAATAAACTTTGGTTGAAAAAATAAAACAGAATCCTGTGGCTTCTGCATGTTCTCTTGTATTTTGGCTATACTGACAAGGCCCACCCACTCTTGCTTCAACCCCTTTTTCAAGTTCATATTCTTCCATAATGCTCTCCACCACTGACCTTGCCAGGTCGCTTCTGTCTCTAACTCGTGGTCTCTACTGGAAAATCACAACTGATGCCCTAAGTCCTTGCAACATTGGTGTATTTGTTGCCCTTGTTTTTCACTTTTTCTTCACATGGTCTCATTCATCCTTAAATTGAATATACCACCTAGCTGAAGGTCTTCCTGCCACCCCCACCCTAGGATGGCGGATATGGGCATTTTCTGTGCTGGACTGTACTGTATTTGCCTGTAACATGACAAGATTACAAATTCTTTGGGAACACTGTTGTTTTGACAATTAGGAGCTGATCTCTTTCAAATACAAAGTTGGTCTCTTTTGTTGTGGACAAATTGTTTTTTATTTATTTCCTTAAGCTGAATAACAATTTTCTGATGCCACCACATCAAGGATCAGAAAAGTGATGTGTGAATTCAGCCCCTGGGAGCTTCCGCATCAGGGTAATAGCATATCTGTGGGGCTCATTACCTTTCCTATCCTATTACCTGGAGAGCTGATGAGAAGGTGTCTTTGGCTGTTTTACCCCCTCACATAGAAATGAGCCTAACATTCTAATAGACTCATTACTTTTTGTCCCTGCCTTTTCAGGAGTAGAATCAAGAAAGAAAAAGATCCCCATATATGTGGATCTCATATATGGTAACCCTTATTTCTAAGCTTAAGGAAGGCAGTGTCGTAAATCTCTATAGCAAATGCAGATATTATTGAACAAGAAACTCAAAGGTCTCACTGTGATTCTTTCCCTTTTTATAGCATTTTTAATGTTCTTTTCTTCCAAATCTAGGCTTTTGGGGGGTGACAGAGAGGGGATGGAATCAGGCATCAAGTTTTGCTACCTCACATTTTGCAATTTGGCAATTTCAGGTCCAAGCTTAAGGATGCTAATAAATGAATGGAAATTCCTTTAAATAAACTTATAACAGGCATGTATGTGTGTAGCTTTAAGTTGACTTGAAGATGATAATCCTAATGATGATTGTAAAACCACTTATGGAACTAGACAGACCTCTCCCAAGTTGAAATGAGATTTCTGGATTTTATCATGTATCTACTACACTCCCCCAAATCCCCCCTCTTCATCTCCATTTTCACCCTAACGATGGAGCACCACCTTCTTCCTCCTTCCCCATGTGGCCATCATTTTCTTTCCCTCTCTGTTCTTTTTCTCATTCCATTTTAAAATCTTCCACCTCCTTGGCTATACTGCAAATACTTGAAAAAGATCACCAGTGCCCTTTTGGAGGCTCCACTTCATACCTGCAGCTGTTGCCCATCCCATTAACTCACATGAGTTTGTGCTCCCCTGTTTAGCCAGAATCCCTCCTCAAGCTGAGTTTCTTTGATGGATCCAATTCCTACCAGCCCCTCACGTCCCCATTTCTCATATTCTTCTTCCTGTACAGGTGCTTCCTAAAACATCTATTTCCCTTCCAAGAATTGCAAGTGACACCATTATATTAAGTATTCCTTTTCTGTCTCCTATCCTTAACTTCATACTAATCTCCAAAACTGACATTTAAATAGCCTATTAAATCTGCTACAAAATCTCTCACCATTACCTTAAACTGAGTTAACTCCAAAACTCTACACACAAAAAAATTTTTCTTTTACTTTCCAGGCTTTTTATTCTCGTGTCCCTTAGGTCAGTGGATGGTGTTGCTATCCACTGGTTAATTCAAGTAAGAAACCTAAAGTGCAGAAAGGCAGTGTCAGTTATGAAAAGTATACCACTAAGAAATGGTTTGATGCTGAAAGTCACTTGCCCTAATGGTAGTTCAACTTCTTTATCAGGATAAAAATATTTTTATCCATATACAACTGTCCCACTATAATATTAGAAGTATACTCTACAGGTTAAAGTATGAAGTTATTTAGGAAAAAATACCTTGGGGCACCTGGGTGGCTCAGTCAGTTGAGTGTCTGACTCTTGATTTTGGCTCTGCTCATGATTTCAGGGTTATGGGATCGAGCCCCATATCAGGTTCCATGCTGAATGTGGAGCCTACTTAAGATTCTCTCTTTCCCTCTGCCCCTCTCTCTTGTGCACACACTCTCCCTAAGAGGAAAAAAAAAAACACTCTGATTGCAATTAGTTCTGATACCTTAGCTTGACTTCAGGAAGGGATCAATTATTACCAGAATATATAGAACACCATGATCCAACACCAAGAATAACCCTCAACTAACTTCTAAGTAGGTAGTGCATTAAGCATTGATGGCATGTATATTACACATTGAAACATTGATACCCCCCCCCTTTTCATTTCATTAACTAAAAAGAAGCAGTTTAGAATACGCATGGGCCATCACTCTCAAGAATACTGTAGAAGATATACTCAATTTTAACTACCATAAAATACTGTTTTGTTCTTATTTGTTCTATTGGTGGTGTATTGGTTGGATTGTTGCCATTTCTTGACCTAAACTACTACTTTTTGTTTTTAAATAGTTTATTTCAGATAGCTGTGAAATAACAGAAAGCCAAAAAAGAAAAAAAAAGAATCACCCATACTCCCATCCCTAATGGCATATTTTAAAAAATTTTTTATCACCTTGGGGTCCTAATTCCTGTGCATATTCAGAGCTTGAATTTCTCCCCTAGAGTTATAGATTTTGACAGTCTATGTTTTCTAATAATGGTCATGTGTATTTTGCCACATTCTCACCTTCTTCCCCGTAGACTGCCATGTTAGGATACTGTCACCCCACCTGTAACTCCACCCACAATCCTCTTCCTATGTTTGGTTTCCCAGTTGAAACCTGGCAATTACATTCCTGCTAAACCATTATCAGATTAAAATTTTTCTTTCTTTTTCCTTAAATTTTATTTACTAATATAGTACTTTTATATCTTTCCAGAGAAAACTGATATAGGCATAGGAAATTAAACCGTTGTTTATGCATGCAGGTACAACTGCACAGCGCTCTTTGCATAAAGCAAAACATACTATAAGTTAGGTCTTTCTGTGCACTGTGGAAAAGGATTCCACTACATAATGTTCTATATTTTTTACATTTATTTATTCTTAGGAGAAGAGAGGGAAGGAGTGTAAGTGGGGGTGGAGCAGAGAGAGAGGGAGACACAGAATCTGAAGCAGCTTTCAGGCTCTAAGCTGTCAGCACAGAGCGGACATGGGGCTTGAACCCACAAACCATGAGATCATGACCTGAGCTAAAGTCAGATGCTTAACCAACTGAGTCACTCAGGCACCCCTTCACTAACTAATAGTGTAATGGAATCTTAGTATAGAGTTCTCTGGCCTGGATTTCATAGAGATCTCAGGTTGTTATTTTTAATGCTCTCCATCTTTTGCTTTTACTTGCTCTGAAAATCTTCATAGGTGTATAATGGTTTATATATAAGCCTCATGTGCAAGGCTAAGGGGCTTCAGGTACTAGGTACTCAGCTGGACAACCCAAGATTGTGTGTCAGTATGTGAACCAGTATTTTTGGTTATAACACTTTCGTAAGAATCATTTTTAAGAGCTCAACTATGCAGGCAGACTGCTTAGGTCTGAATGCTTCCTATATGCCCTTTAAGGCCTTTGACCCATTTGTACCCTCATTACTAAGATGAGCCTAATGATACAGCTAACTTCAAGGATGTTATGAGGATTTAGCAGGTAAATTTGCATAAATATCTTAAAATTGTGTCTGATACATGGTAGATATTAGAAAAAAGTTCCCCAAGCAAGGATATTAAATACAGAACAACGCATTTTTTGTACAAGAGACATTCCCAAGTTGGCAACTAATCCCATGGTGTGCCCAATGCATTGACTGTATGAGATCAGTATCAGTTATTGAAAGGCAGGTAGCAAATGGGTAGCCTGAAGGTTGGTCCACAGACATGTTTAACCCATGCTGCTTCTCTGGTTAACACTGACGGATACACACTCTCTGAAGGCAGGTCTCATTCCAGAGAAATACAGAAGCTTTAGAGTAGGACAGCACCATTTCCAAAGCTGGGTTCACCACTTACAATGCCATCTTGGGCACATTCATTAACCTTTCTTGGCTTGCTTCTCCCTGATCTGCAAATCTGGAAAATGTCCCCATCACAAGACCATTATGGTTAGCCCATCCTGCATATTCAGTATGATAGTTACCCTCCTTTCCCTTCTGACATCTCTCAATAACTTGCAGCCAAATCCACTGTGCTTAATTTTGTATCAAAATGCAAGACCTAAATTCCAGTATTTTTTTTAAACTTTTTTTGTTCATTTGTTTATGTAGCTCGAATCAGGTCTTCAAAGCTCAGTAAGAGCTGAGTAAAACCAAGCATTAATGATATTAGGCAGAATTACCCAGGACACTGATTGTCTGGCTTGAAATCACAGCTCTGCTACTGACCAGACTAACTATGTGCTCCTGGGCATGTTGCTTACTCTCCCTGGGTCTCAGTTTCTTCATTTATGGATAAGTTTCATTTATGGTTTTTAACTACCTCTTTAGGTTGTTGTAAGGATTCCAAGAGTTAACAGATCTCTGGTAGTTTGGACAGTGCCTGGTGAGGAGCTTTATATAAGTATCAGCTGTCATCAACTATCATCATCCTAAAAGCCAATTCAGGAACACATTAGCACTAAAATTTTAGCAATACCATTTCAGAGAGGCTAAGGCAAGGAAAAAGAGTGTTTCTTTGAAATTACACACAAGTCTTCAAAAAATAAAAAAGCTCCTCATTGAAATCAACATGAAAATAGCATGTTCTATACAGAATTTGTTTGCACTTCAGGAGTGTCAATGCCTAGATATGGTTCTTATTCCTAGTAGGATGGAGAGTGGTTCAAGAGTGGGGCTGGACATAGGGGGTAATGGAGATGGAAAGGTGCCCATTCCCAGTTTGTTGGGCACTTTTTAAAATAAAATTATATGCAATGCTACATGAACACATTTGGTATTGTTCAAGAACACAGACAAAACAAAAACTGTATTTTCTCATTATGCACTTTCCTGAAAAAATACACAGATACATTTTGACCTATTATATTGTGTAGTCAGAAATTAACCCCAGAAGTAATTACTCATCCTTCCCAAATGTATATTTCATGTAGTAGTAAAAGTGAGTCAGTCCTATGAATAAATGTTCATTCTCGCCTAAGACTGTCCTCAGAATGAACAAACTGAACTGTCAGGGGTTAGTTTCTATGCAAAATGACAGAAATCCTTGTTTGGACACTAGGATTTTAGTTACAAAGTGTGAAAGAGTCACCCCTCATGGGGAGAATGCAAGCAAATGAAGCTGTGGCTTCCATTCTAAGAACATTCTTGAGGAATTTGAAAGAGAAACTGAGCTTGAAAATGAGGGATACTAGATCGTAGGGATACTAGATGGCAGGGATAAAGAGAAAACTTATCAAGTAAAGTAGCTACGAGTCTAAAATAAAGTGTTGATTTTTTTTCTTTCAGTGCAACACACCTGGACACTGAGTGAGAAGAATGTTTTTCCTTCAAATTTCATGGAACAGCCAGGTACTACTAGAACTCCCTTTTCTTCAAGAAATGGAATAAGACACCATAAAAATACCTAACATTCTTCTAGCAATTACTGACCTAACTTCCGGGATAAATACATCTCTTACATATTTCACCTTTTAAAATGAAAGTACATATTGAGATTCTTCAACAGTGTACCCAATTAAGTCAAATTGGTCACATTTCTAAAGTTATTTTTGGCATAAAAGATAAATGTGAGCTATCCAACATATATTTTGTAATCAATACTGTAATAGATTCTTTGGTTAATTCTTCACCAATGGGAAATTTGGTACTTTATAGGGTGGTGCTATAAACTCTCCATATAGTAATGGATAGTGTCATCACAGAAACTCTCTTAGTTATTTTTCAAAATGAGAATGAACTTTAAAGTATTTTAAAATATGCCATATAAAACCACTTGGTCTTTCTTAATGCCTTTCAACACATCTTTATTGCCCTTTTGAAAAATCAGTCTAAAAGAACATAAAGAGCTAATATATGTCAACCTTATTTTCATCAGGTCCCCAATACAGCTTAACTCAACTTTTCTTTTGTTTCCTTAAATGCTCCAAAATTATGCTGACACATTACTTGATGTGAGTTGTTTCCTCTCAAAGCCTACCTTTCCTAAGCCCACACTTGGTTAATGGAGTAAGTTATCTTATATTACAGGGGTGAGGAAGAAGGAGGGCAGTTGACAAAATAGGCAAGGGCCAGAATTATTTCAAACTTGTTCTTCCATATCTAGCCCCAAAAACCAAGAGTAAAATAGCCCAAAAAGAGAATTAACTTTGTGCAGATGCTTTGCTAAAACAACAGGACAGACAAAACACAATCAGATTTTAATGCAATTATTTTTATTTAGTATCCCCATCTAACTGGTAATGGACATTCATCTTAGCTAGAACTGACCACTGAGTAATAGTGCAAAATTATACCCCTGGGTGAAAGGGAGAGGACAGGACACAACTTGCCGTTGCAGTTTTAAATTTTCATTTTGAGCAAAACATTTCACACAAAAAAATACTTCAGATATTAAAAAGTTTTTGACATACTGAATGAAATAGTAGTCTTTGACTTTTTCATTTACCAAAAAACTAGAATAAAAGTCAGTAGAAAATATTTCTTCACTGGAAGATACACAAACATTTGGGGTGTCGAGTGTTAGGAATAAGTAGTTCTAATTAGTCTATGAAGGTCTAATTTGGTTTACATTCATTAACATTCACTGTGAGGTCAGGTTTCAAGGAAGAATCAAGAATTTCAGTCTTTTGATGTCAAGTGAAATAAAAGTATCCTGTTTTTATTCAAGTTACCAAGGCTTACCATAACAAGTTAACATGAAACAGTTTTAAATTATCTAATCAAAATTATGTACTATCACAAGAAAAGACCTCATGGTCCAAATATCTTTAACTATTTGTGATATATCTGCTAATTGGACACTATAATTCTACTTTTCACTGTCCCATTTTCCAAGGTAAAAATCAAAATTCCCAGGGAAATATAAGCATAAATACAACCCTCTGTGATCTGAGAATTATGGTAGAGTTTTATTATGCATCTTGGAACCCTACTAAACCTAAAGTATTTTCTAGTTGTGAAAAAAATCAAGACTTTTAGTAGTGGTCCATGAAACTATTTACTTGTGAAGAATTAAGTAGAAATAGACATTTGAGCTCATCCATACAGAACATGTCATGAAACTTTGATCCTTTTAATTATTCATTGACCACTGCCAGAAACTGAATTCTGGATGATATTAGAGTGGGGAAAAAGTAATGAGCAAATTGATGCCCCTTTTCTATCCTGCATCATATGGCTTTGTGGTCTTTTGACTAAGTATATTCTCAATGATGATTGCTAAAACTAACTGCTTTTGTTCTTAAAAAAGAAGCTTCTCATTTCTCCATAAACATTAGGAAGTGAATGTTTGCATTTCCATAAACAATTTTTTTTGGTAATTTTTAACTCTCAGATGAAAAAGGCAGTTCTGAGAGTAATTTTGTAAGTTAAAACATCTAACCAAGGAAAGA
Source organism: Crocuta crocuta (assembly GCF_008692635.1). NCBI lineage: Eukaryota > Metazoa > Chordata > Mammalia > Carnivora > Hyaenidae > Crocuta > Crocuta crocuta. The sequence goes on along the minus strand of NW_027529428.1, from coordinate 9,456,286 downwards.
GGGCTTTAAAGTAGAGAATGAGAGAGAAGAGTTTCCTTGGAGAACATAACTGTCTTCTCTACCATAAATATAAAACCTATAGGATAAAAGCAAAAATAAACTTTCCAAAAACATTTCCAAGCAGAAAATTATCAAGTAGTGGAGTCCATGTTATTTGTTTCCTAACATCTGCCAAATATTGTTGGTGTACAAAGAACATCATTGTACTTTGCAAAATTCAAAAGAGGCAAAGATCACCTGCTAATAGAGGGAACTATCCATGGTAGTGGCAACAAACCACTACCCACAGGCCAAACCAGCCCACAGCCTCATATGTAGTACACGAGGTAACAGTTTTTACATTCTAAAATTGTTAAAAAGAATTACAAGAACATTTCATGACACATGAAAATCCTGTAAGAGCTAAATGTCAGCATCCATCAATAAAGTTTTAATGGAACACAGCCATGCATACTCATTGACATTTGTCTATGACACAGTTGTGCAGCTGTGACAGAGACTGTGTGGTACACAAATCCTCAATTATGTCCGAGCTTCTCTAACAGAAAAAGTCTGCAAGCCACTGAACTAGATGTTTGCTTTTATTCTTTCCTTGGTCTATTATGTTTAACCCCAGAATAAAGAACTTCCAAAAAGGCTTTATAGGGGTACCATGCGTCACTATAGTTCACTTGACTTCATCCCTTTTTTTTTTTTTTACTTTTATTTATTTCTACAAGAAAGAGAGAAAGAGAGAGAGAGACAGCGTGAGCAGGGGAGGGTCAGAGAGAGATGGAGACACAGACTCTGAAATAGGCTCCAGGCTCTGAGCTGGCAGTTAGCACAGAGGCCGACGCGGGGCTCGAACTCACGAACCGCGAGATCATGACCTAAGCGAAAGTCGGACGCTTAACCGACTAAGCCACCCAGGCGCCCCCATCCTTTTAAGCAAAAGAATACAAATGGAAAACATTAATTCTTAAGGCTATTAGGAAGGGGAGGGTACTCCTAAGATATTACAAAAACCTGTTTTAAAATTCTGGCCAGGAGGGGGCAAGATGGCGGAGAAGTAAGGAGCTCCGTACTTGCACTCGCGCCCATACATCACACAGAAAAGATCTGAAGCCATTGGAAACCTTACAAAACCTGAGAGATTGGGAGACAAAGGACGCAGAATCCACTGAGAGAGCCTTCTAACGTGAGTGCGAACCGGGGAAGATAAAATCGGNTATTAAAAAAAAAAATTCTGGCCAGAAGTCTAAGACATAGCCCCTATTTTCCATTAAATGTGGAAGTACTTCTTGTATAATGAAAGGATCCCATCCATTGACTATGTCCAAGCCAAGAGTATCTATTTTTTCTGCTACAACACACACACACACACACACACACACACACACGGGAACATGTCTGCTATGGCAGAGCTTGGTGCAGTTATATTTACTTTGAAAACTTAAGTCAATCTTTTCTTCAAATGCTCCATTTTCTGTCTCCAAGTTAAAAAAAAAAAAAAAGGAAAAGTAAACTTACTTGGGATACGGTACTCATTCCCTTAACTACTATCTCAAAACTCATCATTTCTTCAAAGATACAAAAACAAGTAATTATGTAATAGTCTTTGTTGGAGAAATGTCTCCAACTCATTCAACTTCTACAAAGAGGGGCTTAGGCAGGACTCCAGCATCTTCAGAATGAACAGAAAAACCTGGGAAGGAAGTTTTGTTTGAAAGGACTAACAGTTATANAAAGATAATGTCTATCACCAAAGAAATGGGGACCTCCCAACATAAAAATGTGAATTTATTAAAGGTACTTTTACAAATTAAAAAAAAAAAAGAATGGAAAATGAATCATAGCTTAATGTATCAGATATATCAGAATTTACAGGCATTTCAAAAAAAATTTAGGACAATAGTTTGGACTCCTCTTAAAACGTTAAATATACATTTATCATGGAATGGAGCAACTCTGCTCTTGGGTATCTACCTAATAATCATGAAAACATACATTCCCACAAAGGCCTGTATACAAATGTTCATTCAGAAAAAAACAGTGGTAACAACTGCCTGTTAACTGCTTTAAAACCCTCTAACCACAGCCATCAACATATCCAATCTTTTCTATATGATGGTTCCGTTCATTATTCTCAAATTTTTGTCATATCACGTCACTTTTCTTTTAAACTCCCTATTACTGGCAGACCAAACTACTGAATCTGGTACAGCGGCAAACCTCCTTTACAGGTATTATTGCCAGGTATCACACACTGCATTCCAGCTCCATGGGCTTAATGACTATCCCTGAACATTCCATTTTCTTTAATATTCTACATCCCTGTTTCTATGGATTCTTGAGCCTGAGATGCCCTTTCCCATTTTGTTCACCTTGAAAGATGAGTTTCTAGGTCAAAAGAGTCTTTCCTCCTTGATTCCTTTCTTGAGTCCTTCCACATTTCCAGGTACATCTTTCTGTCATTCTCTACCCTGAGGTGGCTTCACAGCTGCCATAATTCTATCATTTTTTAACTTTGTAGCAGACTTATTATGTATCTGTCCACTCTTGCTCAAAAAAAAAAAAAAAAGCTTTTAAAACTATAAGCTCTGTGAGGATAGGAAAAATGTCTTATTCACACTTAACACAAATGCCTGACTAAAAGCTGTGGTTTATTGAATGTTTGTTAAATATCAATATCCCTGAACACTACTATTTACATTTTCACTAGAAAGCAACTTTTTTTTTAAAAAATCTTATTTTATTAAGACACTGAAATGGCTTGCATATGGAAGAGATTTTGAACCAGCACTCATTTTAAAGCATGCAAATAAGCCAATGGTGAAAACAGAGATTATTGTTTCATGGCATCGATTATGATTGCAGTAGGCATTTTCTATAGTCTCATCTGTGAAAGCTGACAAAGTTAATATAGACTGGGGAGTGGGGCTCTGCTCTGCAATTCACTTTTGCTCAAGATCACAAGTTTAATGTTAGAGAATTCTCTAATCCCATACATCCTAACTCCTTTTATTTTTCAGTTTAAGAGATTCCTTCCAGAAGCACTCAGGCTTTTAAAAAAATATATTGCTTTGAACTTGTCTTAACTAAATACATTATTGGGCCACCACCATTGGATGCTCTACATTTTGTTGACGTCCCTGGGAGTCCAAAGTAAGGCCACTCTTAAGAAACTGGCAAATTTAAGAGGCAGATTTACTTAAGTATAAAATGAAATTGAATGAAATTTCCAGAGTACAGAGCACCCCTTTGAGCAGGAATTGCAGATTTTTCTTTGCTGCTGGTTTAAGTGTATAAACTTGCTTATTTTTTAAAGAGTTTTCCAAAAAAAATAAAAATAAAAAAAAAGTTTTCCACGGCCTTCCTCTTTTCATTATTTTTAAATTTTTAATGCAAGGATGAACAGACATTTCAATGCAAAACAGAGGGAGTTAATATCACTAAGTAGCAGAGAGATCCTCAGAAAGTTACTCACACCAGGTGGTAATGTGTACCTGCAGTGGGCTCAGAGGAGGGAGGATAGAACAGAAGTTTGTAGGCCAGAGTCCACAGAGACTTGCAAAAAAAAAAAAAAAAAAAAAGTCCAGTAAATGTCTACAATGAAAGCTGACCATTTGCAGCTTAAGGGGAAACCTATACCTTGATTATAACTGAGTTATAAAATTGGTGACAACATTTTGCTTTAAACCAAGGGGGCCTATAAAAATTCTTGGTTGTTTATTAACAGATGTAATTTATTAAATGAGAATGACTACAATTAAATCGTAATGTCTCTAGTCATTGGCACACATCTTAAAATAAATTAATCTCACAGACACCTAACAGATTAAAATAGATTCAGAGATACTTATGCTTATTTGTCTCTTATGTTTGCCTAGTTCTTGGTGAATCATAATGGAATCAGATTATAAATCTCCTTCTCATTGTAATTGCCTAAAAGGGCTAATGCAGTTATTATATTTCATATAAAATCAGAAAACATAGCTTGATGCTTTGGCAGAACTTGACTTTGGGCCTTTTGGGTTCATATTTTAGTACATTAGCCCATAATGACTTTTATACATATGCACAGGGAGAGAAAAGTAGATGATTTGTTTTTTATTCTATAAAGCTGAGTAAAAAGTGAAAAGCTAAGCAAAGGGCATGTTTTCACTGAACTCAGTATAGTACCTGGGAGATTTTGTTTTTCTTAGTTTACTGTCAAGTTGGTTTCCATATAACACCCAGTGCTCATCCCAACAAGTGCCCTCTCCCATGCCCATCACCCCCCTTCCCCTCTACCCCACTCCCATCAGCTGTCAGTTTGTTCTCAGCATTCAAGAGTCTCTCATAGTACCTGGGAGATTTAGGTTTAGACTCTATCTCCCTGTAAATTTCTTTTTAAAAGGAGATGAATCTCTACCCTCATTTCTGTATGTTAATAGTACCTGGCACAAAATAGGTGCTAAATTCATGTTTGTAGCACTGAACCGATTCTCGATTTTTGAGGTTTATCCTTTGGAAGAGCACAAGGACTCCCACATTGACCCCCAAGAAAATTTACTTTATCACAGTATGTAATGAAAATACCCTAGCAGTAATTTGTGAAATGAGCCTTGCTCATGCATATTCAGTGGTCCGTTCTTAGAACTTTCTCTGACTGTGTAGCAAAGTAGGGGGTCACATACTTAGCAAAGACAAGCCATGCAACAGCCATCTCCATTACACTTTTGCAGGCACTGAGGTGTATATGCGCAGGGTACAGAGACAGAAGCAAGGGAGGTTTCGTGTTTGTCCTCTAGAATCAAGCAAAAGGTTACGTACAGCGGTCTTCTGCCCAATTGCCTTCATCACTTCTCCATGAAGCCAGGATTTATGTCAATGGTATTTAGCACACGATCATTCTTACAGGGCACACAATAAGAATGTATCGATTAACGTAATTTAATAAAACACCAAAGTAAAACAAATGGAAAACTTTTGACATCTGAAGACTTAATGCAAGATTTTGAAGTCTTGATTGAAATATAGCCAGTTCGTCTGATTAAATCCAATGGTGTTTTTTTGTGGGTTTTTTCTGTTTTTTGTTTTTTGTTTTGTTTTGTTTTGTTTTTTGGCCAGATCATTCCACTTTGGAGAAAGTCAGATAGTCTACTTGGGAACCAAGCCAGCAAACCTGGCATCAGGGACATAAAGCTGTATACAGTAGTGCACCCTGGTCACAGTGTCCCCCTAGGGCCTCCTGCTGGGCTGTAGCTGACAGCAGCCTGGGCATCTGGAAGAATTCAGGAGCCTCTTCTGTCACCTAACTCGTGACCCTGGAGAGACCAGGGACTGGAAAAGAAGGAACCGCTACTTCCGCCCAAGTACCTCCCTGCCAAACTACAAACTAATTCACTGGAATCACAGACTGTTGAAATTACTTCTAAATAAATTTTTCCAGTAAGAAGAAGATGGCTTGGCTTAACTGATTTTTGTTATATGTTAATAGCAAAATATGATTAAAGGCAAAATAAAAGAAGGGATATGAGGTTACTTGTATTTAATGCCAGTCTAGTTCTCGCCATAACTTTTCTCATCCACATGATCCCAGCATGTCCTGCACATGGAATTTTGGGAAGTAGAGCAGAGGATGTGGTTTGTTCCTTCCTCTTCACCCCAAATATAAAGACCCCATAATTATAATATCATCAATAACAACTACCTCTCAGCACTTTAGTTTTTGTTTTTTTTTTAAGTAATCACTTTACCCAACATGGGGCTCAAACTCACAACCCTGGACCAATAGTTGCACGCTCCACTGACAGAGCCATCCAGGTGCCCCTCATATAACACTTCTTACATGTCAGGCATTCTGCAAATATGGACTCATTTAATCAAAATAACCAACACAATGAGAAGGTAAATACAGTGTGATCACATTTTTCAGATGACTAAATTAAGCCCCGAATGGTTAAATAACTGCCTGAGGTCACACTACTAGTGTGCCAGGATTTGTATTTATTAGTAATCACTAAATTATAATGTTAAAGGTCTTCATCTGTGAAATTTTCCAAGGATCATCACTGAGAGTCAGTTTCAATTTCCATCCCAGACATTGTAGTCCTTCATTTGGCAACCTGACAAGACTCAACTCTTTTGACTCTTCTTACTGACATTTTTCCATTTAGCTATTCATCCAGGACACATTTCTCGAGCATCTACTACACCCAAGCCATTGTGCTCAGAGTCAGGGATATAGAAATGGATAAGGACAATGTTACAGTTAGCTGAGAAAGGCAGGCCCATATTCCAAGGAATGCTACCTCATCAGTTCAAAATGCACAGAAGACTGAGAGAGTGCTTGCCAAGGCAAGGAGACTGTTAAATAGCGAAGGATCATTTAACCAAGTCTAACACAGGATGAGAAACGTACTGACTGGTGGTTTCATGGCCAGGTTATGATTGTGCCCAAAATTTTCCAGTCAGAAATGGCTGTGTTTCTATTTCTTTGCAGTGGATTTACTTCAACTAACCAACCTTTCAGAAAAGGGTGGTGAGTGAGGTCTTGGTTTTTTATTTTTTTGCATGGGTCTCAAATTCTTTTATTTAAGCAACTTCTGAGCAATTTTGAGCATCCATATAATATCACCACCTTGACACACACAAAAAGCCCATATCAGCTCATACTCTAATTCTCACGTGGTACATATTCCGAATACTCTTTATAGATAGCTTTGGGGGAGGGAGAGGTTCAGGATAATTCTGTATTATTTCAATCTACACCTTTAAATTTTTAAGACATAGGCTGAGTCGCCTTATTAATTCTTAAAATATTTAGAGCACTGACAAGAAAGACTATCTGCCACCCAAGAAACTAATAAGTGTCCTGAATTCAGAAAAAGAATATGGTTTTTATTTTCTGCTATCTCAGGATAACTAAAACCTTCATCTTCATACACTTAACTTTCTGCTACACTTCTCAACACAAGTACAAAAGCATGAGCTACAGGACACCACATAGTTTTTGTAGAATCATAGACACTGTGTCTTAGATACAGTATAATGTGAACCATCTTAGTATGGTAGCTGGAAACCAGGGAACCTTGAGTGAACTGAGGCAGTTCTTATTTCCCCACAGAGATTAGATCAAAGCATCAACAGAAAATGTGGATCAATGAATATTCATCAGGAATCTAAGAATACCATCTCTGGGTAGCCTTGAATGATCCTTAAACTGCCTGATACATGAGTGGGTGTGTGTACTCTAACTTACATTTTCCTAGGATTGATTTTTATCATAATCTCAGAATGGGCTGTATTCCCTTTCACTGCCCTCCCCCTCCATTAAGGTTTAAAACCATCAGGCCAAGAGGTTTCACTGGTTAGAAAGAAAAGTGATATGGAGTCTCCGTTGCTTTAGAATACATTGCTTATTGCATACAGTTATGCCTGGTTTGACTATGTAATAAAAAGTACACATGAAGTCCCCTGTTTAAAAGCCTCTTCAGCATTGCTTTTAAAATAAATCGACTCGATAGAGGGAGGCAAGATGGGGGAGAGGGAGCTACAAACTTTTTGCCCGCCCACTTACAGTATTTTTTTTTTTAAACCTAACTAGGGTCTGACCAAAACCTTTTGTGTCCTACCAACCCCCGAGTTTGTTGGGGATGGAAGTCCAAATTTGCTCTAACATACTATAAAAGCTCTCATAACCAGAGTACTAAGGCTAATTTTGTAATATATGAATTATGCTAATGCTATTTTAAATATGAAAAAATAAATACAGTAAAGCCTTGGTTCACAAGCATAATTTGTTCCAGAAACATGCTTGTAATCCAAAGTACTTGTCTATCAAAGCCAACTTCCCCATAATAAATAATGGAAACTCAGATTTGTTCCACAACCCAAAAATATTCATATAAAAATCATTACAATAATGCACTATATTACAAAATAATAAAGAAAATATAAAGTATAAAGAAAAATAAATTAATCTGTACTTACTTTTGAAAACCTTCATGGCTGGTGCAAAGGAGACATGAGAGAAAAGGGTTCTTGTGTAGGATGAGTTTCATTATCACTAACGGATGTCAACTGCACTACAGTATTAATAAGCTCTTGTCATATGCTCTACTTAATGTAACTGGCAATAAGGCAGCAGAGGAAAGGGTCTCTATCGTAATGTAACCAGCAATAAGGCAGCAGAGGAAAGGGTCTCTATCTGCAGGCAGCCTGACCTGAGTGAGGCAAAGCATTCCTGAGCTTCCTCTTGTATGGAAAAGCAAAGGACTGTCCAGAGGTGCTTGGAAGTGACAAAAAAGACACCAGGGCCAGTTGTGGACACCTTCCAATGTTCTGAAAAATCACGGATTTCTGCCAAACACCATAGCCTGAGGCAGAGCATCAGGGCATGGGAGACGATCACCCACAATTCCACAGAGAAATAGAGAGACTGACAGAGACAGAGAGAACTAACTCAATTGTCATGTGACGTTTGGCATCATGTACTCCTTGTATTGCAAGACATCACTCATTCATCAAAGTTAAAATTTATTAGAAATGTCTACTCATCTTGCGAAACACTTGCAGAACAAGTTACTCACAATCCAAACTTTAACTATGTGTCTATAGATGTACGTATAATGTAGATGTTATATACAAAAATTTTTAATATATATTTTTTACTGATCTATAGGATTTTTGGTTCTGAAACTTATGCATGTCATGTCCCGGATATGCAACATCATCAGTCCCATGAGAGAGAAAACACTTCCATGAAGTAAGCCACAGAAACAAGAGTCAAACTAGGTAAAGCCACACGTAGGACAACATTTTTCAAACCTTCTTCTTCATGTTGAAGCTTCCAGCTCCTAGACAATAATACATGTTTCTCTTGCCAGACACCCAAGCATCTCTCTCCCCTCTTGGTCATAAGAATGTCTAGAATTCTGTTTAAGTGCCAACAATGCGAAGTGAAGAATGAACATGGCTGGCATGCTCACAACGACCAAATTGGGTTGACCTTTCTTTGATCCAATACGTTGCTCCACTCTTAACTTACAATAAACAACGTATTTAGTTTCTAGACATTAGTGAGATGCCTTACTAGACATATTCCTAGAAGGCCAAGGAAACTGGCTTCTGATTCATATGGAATAATCCACAGGTGAAGTTATTCCAGGTAGACCACAACGTACCTAGAATATAATCTCTTATATTTTTACATATAATCTTTACATATAATCTTACATATTTGGATTCTTCTGAGTAGACCAAAAAGAAAATCTGGGCTGCAAAGACTCAGTTAGAAATGTGGAGTGGTACTATGCTTACCACTGGTGGTCCGTGCCCTATATCTTCTGAGACCAGAACCCTGATTAATTTATAAATTGATTATAATTTATAAATTTTGCTCAAGATACCCTAAGAACTAGGAAAAAGAAAAGATGGTAACACGCGACGCACATTTGTTAAGGTGGCACCACAGTCCAGAGTTAAGAATTCTGGGAGTCACTGCGATGGGCTTGCATCCCAGCTAAGCCACCACCACCTGTGTGACCTGAGAGTCNCATCCAGGCAGAGAAAACGTCCTGCATGTCAAAGTGTTGCCATCTGGGAGAAGACGTGCCAGTCAGGAGATCAGCTCCTCATCCGCTGCTCGCAGGAATGGAGACTCAGCTGTGCCTGGTACCCATAAACCTACCTGGAACCCATGTCACAGAGTAAACTTGACCCACGTAAAAAAAGCCACCACTCTGGACAAGAGAGGTGTGTCAGGAGAGATAGCTGTCTCCTCCTCAAATCCAAGCAGCAGGAAGCCAACCATCAAAAACCCAGGTGGTGGAGGAGTGGGAGATGGCCAGGCTGATTCCACAGATGGAGACTCAGCTGTTCCTGGTACCCATAAGTGGGACCCATCTACACAAAAACAAATTGCTCCCCGTGGAAGAGCCACTATGTTGGAGAAGACACGCGTGTCAAGAGACATGTGCATTCACCCCCCCACAGAGCCCCTGCAGCTTGCTGGGCCACACTGCCTCAGTCGCAGGTCCAAGTGGCAGCACCAACTCTGTGCTTGGATCCACTTGTAGTTCCACGTTCCTTCCCAATAATGGTGGTCCACCTGCCCAGCAGACAGTCAGTAAGCATGGAGGGGACAAGGTCATTCTCACGGTGATAGGACCTGTTACCCTTGCTTCACAGCAGNCCCCCCCTAAGCACAGTGTTGGTCGTGCAATGGGGGATGGCATCATGAAATTTTAAACAGAACTTGGGCTCCCCCTAGTCAGGTACTTCCCTGGAGGAGCAAGCACTGTGTTTATCCTGGTCAACTGTGCCTGTGCTCTGGACATGACTAGAGCACGTTCATCAACTGCCTAGGGCTTCATCACAGCCACCAAATAATTCATTTCTCATGAGTCTCAACAAATAAGGACCAAATATTCCTGTGCAAATTGTATATAACTGGAAATGGACTTTGTTGCACCAAAAAGGGGCCCAATCCCTTCAAGTGAAACTTAACCTGATCTCTCCATATAGCAAGTGTGTACATAGGGCACACAAGTGTAGTTTTGTGTTGTTCTGTGCATTATGTGTTTTGGAGGGTGAGGGGCACATGAGCCCCAGTTTAGAACTACTCCAGAATGACACTAGATTCAAGAAGTTCCAATGATGGAAAATAGAAGACAGCTGCATAAATCATCAACTGTGTCATCACTGGCGTGACCGTGAACTCGGCTGACCCAAGCTCTGGGCCAGTTTTCTCTGGTCTTGGAACTGGCAGGACACCCCTGCTGTCTGTAGTGGTCTCCCCAACCTATGTGCCTTGATGGGCTTTTATCATTCCCACATTGTGTACTTATACAACTTACACAACTTTGTTCTTATTAATCTGCCTTCGCTTATGTGTCTTTGACTCAGCAGTAGAGAAAGAATGAACCTGTGTGAATGGTGATTGGTTCAGCCAGACTTAAGGATGGAGAATTTTCCATGTCACAACGAGTGGGATGTGGAAGTAGCTACATGTTCTACATGCATGCGCTGACGTCTGCACTCTGCATTTTGAATGTAAGGGATGACAGTCCAGGAGGAAGGAAGGTACAAAGGAGGGAGAGATGAGGTGACTCACCTTTGCCACTTATGTGTCTTGCTCTTCTCTCGCCCTGCTCTGACCTTACTAGAGGCTAGATAACCCCTGATGTGTCAAAGGAAATTTTTTTGAAAGAAATTTTCAAATGTTTTCTTGTATGTCTTCATATTTAATTTAGACTTAGGCCAGTCATTGTCACACATTCCCTTATCACCCAGGGAGGATAGATTTGACCTGGAGGAATGAAGGGAGAAAGAGCACACACCTGCTCTGTAACTGTTGGAAATTTCGGTTTCTTTGAATTTACTGTGCTGCTTCAATGCAGTGGAAGAGATCCTCTTCAGTAACTGGCCGGCTCTGATCTAAATCACTAACGTATCAAATCACACCGGTTACAATGGTGCCCGGTTCTAGTTGGCCCTTGCCTTTTTTTTGCTGGATCTCCACTAGACTTAAAAAAGGCAAAATTCTGGACTGTGTGGAGCCTCCATTCTAGATGCAGGGGAGCAGAAATACAAACATGCAGATGATCTAGTAGGTTAGCTAGTAGCTTATGTTATGGAGAATGAAGCAGCATACGGAGCATTGAGATTATAGGCAGAATCATAGCATTCATTTTAAACGGTGGACAGGATAAGCCTCCCTAGGAAGGTGGGATTTGAACAGGCTAGAGGGAGGTGAATGAAATAAATATCTGAGGGAAGAGCATTTCAGATAATGGGAATAATCACTGCAAAAGCTCAGAGGAAATGTACCTGACATCCTCAGGAACAATTATAAACTAATATGCCTAGAACAGAGTCAGCAAAGGGAGGTAACAGAGCAGGACAGAACTGCTTCTCAGAAGCAGGGTTGAAATCCAGTTTGCTTCTAATAGTCCGGCACCCTCTCTCAGCCATGCCTGGTAATATTACCAGAGACAACTTTTAAACATCCGTACCTGCTGATTTTTTTAAAGCCTTCAAGCTAAAGTTATATCCTGATAAGACAAACATTTAACAAATATGTGGTAGATGTAAATAAGATTTTGAATTTCATATTTGTTTAATATTGATTTTTGAGAGACAGCACAAGTTGGGAGGGGACAAGAGACAGGGACACAGAGGATCTGAAGCAGGCAGAGAGCCTGATGCGGAGCTTGAACTCAAACCATGAGATCATGACTTGAGCCGAAGTTGGACACTCAACCAACTGAGCTACCCAAGTGCCACTTGAAGTTCATGTTTTGATGCACTTACACAATAGAAGCAGTTTCTATTTTTTTAAATGTGTTTTAATGTTTATTTCTGGGGTGGGAGGTGCAGAGAGAGAAGGGGACACAGACTCTGAAGAAGGCTCCAGGCTCTGAGCCATCAGCATAGAGCCCGACATGGGTCTCCAACCCACAAACCTTAAGATCATGACCCTAGCTGAAATTGGACGCTTGAGCTACTGAGCCACCCAGGCGCCCCCTAGAAGCAATTTCTAAATAAACAGAAATATTTTATTGGTATGAAAATAATTCATAAGAATAGCAACTTGAATCATATTGAAATGTAGTCCATTTCTCCTGAGTTCCCCTCTCCAGAGACAGTTTTTTGCTACTTTGATGTCATCCCCTTAATTCTAAACATGATGCTTATCTTGGTGTATCATGACATACTCCTTTTAAACAGTACTTTTACTGCTCTGCCATGATGGAGGAAGACAGAACTCCACTCCCCCTGTTTTCCTTCCCTCTTCCTTTCCAATACGTCATATTTAATGAATTTGGCTGCTTCTCTTCATGTAACTTTGCTGACTCTATTGGTGAGGGAAGTGGTAAGCAGAGGGCTGAAAGCACTGGTCCTGGAGATGGACTGCTTGAATTATAATCCTTGTTCTTCAACTTTTATTAGTCTGTACCCCTGTGAAATGTCCACATTTTACCTGTGCCCATTGTTTTCTCATCCATAAACCAGGGGAAAGGATTCCTCTCTACCTTATGGGGTTGCTTGTGATAATGCAACTAATACTGCATTTGTAGCCTTTAGTGTCTAACACACAGGAGAGCTCAAGCAACATTAGCTATTACTTATATCTTGTGTTATTAACATCCCCCTTAATCTCGTGATTCTCTCAGTGCACGAGGCTTTGCTCTGTAGCCCCTCTGCCTTTCCTTTCACCTCGTACAAATCACCTTCTGTGAATACGTGCTTGCTTTTATTTGTGTTGTTAGCATTTACATTTTGCCATACAGTTGTAGCAAACTGTTCTGTTTTCACCACAGGTTGGCTCTAACGGTTGAAAACCGATCAACTTGATTGGGAAAGTATCGCTAAGTCCTGGGGAAAATAGTGTGATAGGATTGTATTTCCTACTCTGCCAGTATAGTGCTCCTTCTTGTCCTTAACATCAGTTGGTCAAAATCATGCTACATTTTAGTTTGGTTTAAGTTTCTCATATATTTTAAATTGTTTTTCCTAAAATTTGAACTATTTCCCTCTTTTAATCCTTGCACTATTTGCACATTAAAATATTGTATTGTCACAGTTGATATTCTTTTATTTACTTGGCTGGGTCCCTTCCATCTCTAAAATGCTTGCACTTCCCCTCCTCAGTTTGGAAGTTATAACGCTGAAAGATAGGATCCAAGAAGAAAGGGGGCCAGAGGGACTCCTCAGACTGCCTTTAGGCTAGGCCAGAAATGCTCACTAATCACTAATTATGAAAAATGCATAATTCTGGCCCCATCATCCTAATTGTGTAGCGTTGTAGGAAAAACAGCCATATGGATTTCAGCCAGTGCTCCAGGTAGTCCACATTCTACATTGTACCAAACACTGGACTAGGCCTTAAGTGAGAGCTCACCAAAGGCCCCAAACATTTTATAAGATTAGAACTTTTGTATAGCATTTTGGGCTAAAATTGTTAGCAATAAGCAGGACATTTTCCCTACACCTATTTCTCAAGAACCAAAAGGTAGCTTGTGACTGTTTTCAGTAGTTCAGACTCCCGGATGCATGTGTTTCTTGCCCTAAATACGTTCATTTTAGAGATCTAGAAACGACCTGACTGTGATAAGCCTGCTCAGGCCCTTCCCGACCCAATCCCTGCTAGGATCCCAGGGTGATGTGACATAACCAGGCTTCCTGGCAGTAGTTCACACCTGAGCTGGAAATGTTCTTTTTAGCAGTCCCAAAGACAGAGGGTTGCCCTCAGATACCCCTTCCAGATGGGAGAACCGAGGCTCACAAAATCAAACAGGTGCTAAGAATTAGAGCCAAGACATGGATCTCCAGATATGGTCTGAGGCTGCCGCTGTGAGGAGGGCAACCAAACTATGCAAGACAAAGCCAGTCCTGAAAACTCGTCTCTCTCATGTAAACACTGCCTTTGTCTTAAATCCATGCTAAGCTGGACACCAGAGACTTTCTTAGAAATAGATTTTCATAGCAAGTGAAAGTTAATGGGCAAAGCGATGAGGGTGGAAGGCTTTAAGGTAAAGGGTTTAAAACAGAAGCTCACATTTCTAATTTTTCTCTGGATCAAATCCAGTTTCTGTTCCATAGAAATTTGGAAACAATGAGGTGAAACACCTAAACTAACCACATGGACAATCATCGACAACTATTTTCCTAGATAGAAATATATTTGTGTTTCCCTTGAAAAGACTTATATTGGGCACCTGGGTGGCTCAATTGGTTAAGCATCTGACTTCGGCTCAGGTCATGATCTCACGGTTAGTGGGTTTGAGCCCCATGTCGGGCCTTGTGCTGACAGCTAGCTCAGAGCCTGGAGCCTGTTTCGGATTCTGTATTTCCCTCTCTCTCTGACCCTCCCCTGATCATGCTGTCTCTCTCTCAGAAATAAATAAAACATTAAAAATATTTTTTAAAAAAGAAAAGACTTATATTGATCTCACCAAATACATATCTCAAAGTTATGACAGAAAGCTGAGCAAGTTATATGTTTGAACTTTGCATTTATCTTTGCTGGCAGGCACGTTTGTAGTGCTTGCACTCTGACTAGCACTATTCTAAGGACTTAGCAAATATCAACTCACTTCTTCTCATAATAGCAGTAGGTATCACTCCTAATAGCCACTTCTGGGGGGAAACCAGATAGGTTAAATAGCTTGTCCAATGTCACACAGTAATTAGATGGCAAAACCCAAGATTTGAAACCAGGCCATCTAGACTTTTGTCACTTTGCTGTGTTACCTAATTAAAAGCTGTGTTTAGGGAAAGGACTAAGTTGTCAAGAATGAACTAAAAGCAGAAGGAAGAAATGGGAAAATGAATGACAGCAGTAACTGAAGAAGAGCTACGTTCAGAAATTTCTGGTAATGAGGCTTAGAAGTAATAAGATGCTGGTTGGGATGTTCACTTAAGAGAGCACCTGAATCTATTGAGAGATGACTTGGTTTTCTTTAGAGTTCAGAAAGACTGGTTGAATGAAGAGTACTGAAAACAAAAAGTAGAAAGGAAAGTAATAATATAACTTAAGTGAGGAGAAGGAATCTTTCCCCTCTAAGGACTAGGAGAAGCGTGGGGTGGGGGGGGAGTAGAGAGATCTTCCTAGCAGGTGTCTAGGCATTTTTACCAGGATGAACACAGACAAAAATGCTGACCATTGGGGGTGAGTTGGTGGCTCAGTCGGTTAAGCTTCCAATTCAGCTTAGGTCATGGTGTCACAGTTTCTGGGTTTGAGCCCCACCATAGGCTCTGTGCTGACAGCTCAGAGCCTGGAGCCTGCTTTGGATTCTGTGTCTCCCTCTCTCTTCCCTCCTCTGCTCTCATTGTCTCTCTCCATCTCTCAAAAATAACTAAAATGGTGAAAAAATATATATTAAAAAAATGGTGACCATTGCACTGATTTCAACAATCCCTCAAACCAAACTTCAGTTTCAAAACAGGACATACATTTTACAGCATCCCTACAGTGTGGTAGGCACATTACTAAGTGTATTTCCAGTGACACTTTTTTTTTTTAAGTTTATTTTGAGAGTGAGGTGGGCTAAATAGGGAGACAAAGAATCCCAAGCAGACCCTGTGCTGTCAGCACAGAGCCCAGTGAAGGACTTGAACTCACAAACCACCAGTCACACATTTTCTCTGGAGTAACAGTTCTGTGAGGTACGAGTTGCCTATGGTTTCTATAACAAGTTGCCACAAACTTGGTAGCTTAAAACACATTCTCTTATAATTCTCAAAGTCAGAGGTCCAAAGCCATTTTTGCTAGGCTGAAATCAGGAGTTGGCGGGGATGTGCTCCTTCTAGAAGCTCCATTTCCTTACCATTTCTAGCTTCTGGTGACTTCTACCATTCCTTGCTTTTGGCCACATGAATCTAACCCCTGTTTCATGAACACATTCTCTTTAATTGTAGTAAAATCTCCTTTCACCTTTCTCATAGAAAACTTGGAATTACTTTTGGGGCCCATCAGATAATCCAAAATAATATCTCCATCTTAAGATCCTTAACAATTCCATCTACAAGATCCCTTTTGCCCTTTAAGGTGACATTCTCAGGTTCTGGGGATTAGGACATGAACATTTTGGGCAAGGGTATTATTTTTCTAAGATGCAGGAAAAAAGTTTATGGAAGTGGTTTGTCCCAAGGTCTTATGATGTTTCAGAGTGGCAATTTAAATTCTGGCATCCTCAGGCACCTGGGTGGCTCAGTCCGTTAAGCATCTGACTTTAGTTCAGGTCATGACCTTGGAGATCGTGGGTTTGAGCCCCGTGTCGGACTCTTTGCTGACAGCTCAGAGCCTGGAGCCTGCTTTGGATTCTGTGTCTCCCTTGTCTCCCTTTTCTTCTGCCCCTCCTCTGCTCACACTTTCTCTCAATCTCTCTCTCTCTCAAAAATAAGATACCACTCTGAGAAGGAGGACTTAACCCCTACCCTGACTCACTGAATCTCTCTTTCTTACATGGAATCTAAAAAAAGGCTATTCTGGCATAAATTTCAGATAGCAAGAAGAAAACTTCAAGAAGCTCAGAAGTTGAGTTCAGAGAAGCAACCAGAAATTCAGATGCTTACCTGCACTGTAAGGACTTGCTTGATATGAAAACAGACCTGTAAATCTCACAAGATTACATGATCTTGTAAGAATTTCAAACCATCCTACTATTAATTGGCAATCCTATAAGAAGAGCCTCCCTTAAAACACAGTGATAATATGCTTCACAGCTTAATATTCAGCAGCCTATGTTTTGGCTAAATGATCTTCAAAGAAAAAAAAAAAGGAAACTTGTGGTTTAGTTCCATTTACTTTGGAGCCTCTGCATAAATAATCTGCTTCTGCTGTGCTCCATCTTCTTATCATCTGTAAAATGGAGGCGGCTAGGAAACCACAGTCACAGAAACGATGTGCAGCTTTATGCACACAGTTGTCTTCCTTTGTGTGGAGTACCAGTAACATTTAAACGATTACTCAAAGGGTACACATGCAGTTTTGAATCATCTAGGACAAAACTCTGTCAAAATAAAGAAAAGGAAAGGGTCCCAAAATAACTATGATTTTCCCAAGGGGACACAATTACTTTATGGTAGATGTAGGATCAGAATCCTGATATCATCGATCCCACTTCACTGCTCTTTAACCGGGTTTTGAATGATACAGAGAAATCAAATTCCTGTGTTATATATAACCTGTGCAGGACTTGGCAAGACTGGAATTTGAGCACTGCATATTAAGAAGAATCTGAACAATTTTTTTCCTTTTATCAAAAAAAGTTTAAGTTATTCATGTTTGAGAGAAACAGAGCACAAGTTGGGGAGGGCAGAGATGGAGACACAGAATCTGAAACAGGCTCCAGGCTCTGAGCTATCAGAACAGAGTCTGATGTGGGGCTTGAACCCACAGACTGTGAGGTCATGACCCGAGCTTAACCAGCTGAGCCACCCAGGTGCCCTGAATCTGGAAAATTCTTAAAACTAAGTCAGATATATACCAGATGCATGGGAAACAGTGGTACCTGAAGATGATTCTACCGGAAGAGCAAAAGGAGTAGTTGAAGGTGTGTATGGGCTGCAGTTACAAAAAGGAGAGGTGAGTTTCAGTTTCCCGGCACTTTGGAGGTTCCACCCCAAGATACAATATCACAATAAAATAAATATTTGAATTAGGTCATATTTAATTCTGCATATTCATCACATGAGCCAACAAAATAACCCAGGTAACATCTACATTGTCATTTAGTTTCTATCTTGAGTTTTCATTTCTAAAAGTCTTTCCAAACACAAAACAGAGGTTGGAGAAAGGTACATGGGAGGCAGCAGAGAGAAAATAAGCCCATTTCACTTACCATGAAAATTAAGATCCAAACAAATTCTTCACAGCTGAAAATGTCCTAACAATTTTCGTTTTAAGGCAAGGCTTCTGCAATAATCATGGTGAAGGACTCAACATTACCCAAATGTCCCTTATCTGTTTCAATACATATCACTATTTATTATAGGACTTCTGAGGGGCAGAGAAACATATCCTGGCTAAACATCTCCATGCTCATAATGCAGATAAGATGGTCTCAAACCAACCCGAGAACATTAAAGCCCACTTTTTCCATTACTAATATTAGTAGAGGACAAAACTTCGTATACTTTTTCTTGTACAACCTCAGTCAATTCTTCATTAAAATGGATGGCCCAGAAAGAAGTATGTAGTGTAGGCATCATCGGACGCTGAAAGTAGTTTTGTGGGTTTTATTCTTCTCATGGGTTTCTAGGGAGGATCTACTCAAAAACTCTAAGTTTGACATTTACAATGGAATTATTATGTAACCTTGAGCAAAGTGAGCTCATCGTCATAAAGGAAGGATATTAACACTTTCTATCCCTACTTTGAGGGGCTCTTGTAAATTATCAAAGTAACAGAGGTGTATCTGAATGCACATATTTTCATTGATAGTTGTACATGCATGAAAATAACTCTACAGAATGCACCATAAAAATCTTGATGATACGTATCTGGAAACTAGTTCCCTATTCTCTCATTTAAATTACTTAAATTAACAAACACCGGAGGAAGCAAGAAGCAGAGAAGTAGGGAGCTCCCTAATTTTTGCCTGCCGCCATCTCTCAAACAAAGAAGGCCTGAAGCCATAGAACACTGAACCGCAAAAGTCTGGGAGGAAAAGAGACGGAGTCCACTAAGACAACAACCTCATAGGTGCACGATTGCAAACTGGGGAAGATAAAAAGGGGCTGGGATCTGGAGGCATGGAGGGGAGGGATGCCCCTCCATCGAGGGCCTCGGAGAGACGAGGGTAAGAGAATGAGTGGCTGAAGCTGCTTATAGAACTATCCCTGGAGAAGAGAAAAACCTCAGCCCAGGACAAAAAGGGATCCTATCATCTCATCTCTATCCACAGGGTATTCAGAGAGATCCTATCTCTAGCTGTAGTGCTTTCTTTGGGATGGGCACCCCATCCCAGGCGGTGTGAGGAGAAACTGCTCCCCTGCTCCCCCTACTCATTCCCTAGCTAGGAAGGAGCTCAGCCTGTGGGATTACATTTCGGGTGGCATCAATAAAGCGTGCAGACTAAGATCTGGAAATGAGGTGGGGCTTGGGACATAGAACATGGCCCACCTTGGCTACGCCTGCAGCACAGGCAGATCAGACCCAAAAGAGTGATTTGCAATGCTTGGTTCAAGAAGGGACTGGGGTGCCGCTATTTTTCTCCCCACAACCACCAAGGCAGGGCCTCAGGGAGCGGCCTGCAGAACCCACAGTGGAGGCAAGACCTGCCTACACCAAACCATGCCCATCCATGCTGGAGAGCTGTTTTCTTTTTTTAACCAGAGCCCAGGGCAAGACCGACACTGATGTATTGCTGTGATTAACTCTAGATCAATTCTTTTCATTCAGATCTATTTTCCCTTGCCTCATTCTTATCCCTCCCTTCCAGTGAACTGGGCAATCTGGTCATTGGTTTGCATCAACAGTCATATTTACTCCATTCTCTTGACGCATATCCTCTACCGTCATCATTACCTTCCTTTTTTTCTCTCTCTCTGGAATAATCAGATTATATAGTTTCTTTGGGTGACATCTTCTTTTCTTTCTCCTCGCCTCCTATCATACTCTCCTCTTTCTCTCTCGGAATTAAGCCTTTTAGTCTGTCTGCCTTACAATGTTCAATTTCAGTTTCTCCCCACGCCTGTCATTTCTGTCTTTGTATATGCTCTTCCATTAGCACTGCCTCCACCCTGCTCTTTACTTGTAGCTGGGATTTCTGGTTTTATGCTTTTAGGCTGTCCTTGGTAGTTTGTTGTTGTTGTTGTTTTCCCCTTCCAGTTTGTTGTTTTTTTAATTTGTCTGTGTGTTTGCATGCTTTTGTTCCCTGTGTGTTTGTCTGTTTTCCTTTTCAGGGCTACCTCAAGAAAAAAGCCAAAGTACACATGGTGGAGAGTCCCAAATATCACTATGAGTAGGGAAATAAAATAACCAAAGGCACAACAAGAGACAACAAGGGACACTATTAAAAGAACTTTTCCTGAAGGGACAGACCCTGGACAGTCAATGAGCCTCTTTTAAGACAGCAGAACTTGTAAGTGCAGAGCACCTAACAAGCTTTTAAAACTTACAAGAGACAGAAAGCTTGCCAAAATGATGAAATGGAAGACCTCTCCTCTAAGGAAATTCCAGGAAGAAATGACAGCTAAAGAATTGCTCCAAACAGATATAAGCAAAATAACAAGAATTTAGAACAATAGTCATCAAATTAATCTCTGGGATTGAAAAAGGCATGGAAGACACCAGAGAAGCTATTGCTACCAAGATTATGGACCTTAAAAATAGTTCTGATGAATTAAAAAATGCGATAAATGAGGTGCATAATAAAATGGAGGCAGCCACTGCATGGATTGAAGAAGCCAAGAGGAGAATAGGTGAATTAAAAGACACAATGATAGAAAAAGAGGAAGCTGAGAAAAAGAGAGATAAACTGATTCAGGAGCATGAAAGGAGAATTCGAGAACTGAGTGATGCAATCAAACAGAACAATATCCGTATCATAAGAATTCCAAAAGAAGACGGAGAAAAAGGAGCTGAAGGGGTACTTGAACAAATTATAGCCAAGAACTTCCTCAATCTGGGGAAGGAAACAGACACTGAAACCCAAGAGGCACAGAGAACTCCCCTCAAATGTAACTTGATTCAATCCTCTGTACAACATATCATAGTGAAATTGGCAAATATAAGGATAAAGAGAGAATTCTGAAAGCAGCTAGGGATAAAAGTTCCCTTGCATACAAAGCGCAACCTATCAGAGTAGTTGCATACCTATCTACTGAAACTTGTCAGGCCAGAAAGGAATGGCAGGAAATCTTCCATGTGATGAACAGAAAAAATATGCAGCCAAGAATCCTCTACCCAGCAATCCTATCATTCAGAATAGAAGGAGAGATAAAGGTTTTCCCGAGAAAAAAAAATTGGAAGAATTCATCATCACTAAACCAGCCCTACAAGAAATCCTAAGGGGGACTCTATGAGGGAAATGTTTCAAGGAACACAAAGTACCAGAAACACCACTACAAGCATGAATCCGACAGAGAACACAATGACTCTAAACCCATAGTTATCAATAATAACAGTGAATGTAAATGGACTAAATGCTCCAATCAAAAGACATAGGGTATCAGAATGGACTAAAAAAACCCGAAATCTATCTATTTGCGGTCTACTAGAGACACATTTTAGACCTGAAGACAACTTCAGGTTGAAGGTAAGGGGATGGAGAAATATCATGCTACTGTAAGTCAAAAGAAGGCTGGAGTAACCATACTTATATCAGACAAACTGGGCTTTAAAGTAAAGGCAGTAACAAGGGATGAAGAAGGGCATTATATAATTACTGGGTCTATCTATCAGGAAGAGTTAACTATTATAAATGTCTACTCACCGAATTTGGGAGCACCCAAATACATAAAACAATCACAAACAGAAACAATCTTATGGATAAGAATGTGCGAATAGCAAGAGACTTTAATACTCCACTGACAGCAATGAATAGATCAACTAGACAGAAAATCACTAAAGAAACAATGGACCTGAACAAGACATTGGACAAGATGGATTTGACAGACATATTTAGAACTCTACATCCTGAGGCCATGGAATTCACTTTCTTCTCAAGTGCACATGGCACATTCTCCAAGATAGATCACATACGGGGTCATAAATCAGCCCTCAATAAATATAAAGAATTGAGATCATACCATGTGCACTTTCAGATCCCAAACCAGATAGAGACCCAGCAAAAAAGAGAAAACTACAGGCCAATATCCTTGATGAATACGGATGCAAAAATCCTCAACAAGATACTTGCAAATTGAATTCAACAGTATATAAACAGAATTATCCACAATGATCAAGTGGGGTTCATTTCTGGGTTACAGGGCTTGTTCAATATTCACAAATCAATCAATGTGATACATCACTTCAACAAAAGATAAAAACCATATGGTCCTGTCGATAGATGCAGAAAAAGCATTTGACAAAATACAGCATCCCTTCTTAACAAAGACCCTTGAGAAAGTTGGGATAGAAGAACTTACTTAAACATCATAAAAGCCATTGATGAGAAGCCCACAGCTAACATCATCCTCAGTGAGGAAAAAACTGAGAGCTTTCCTCCTGAGATCAGGAACATGACAGGTATTTCCACTCTCACTACTGTTATTTAACATAGTACTGGAAGTCCTAGCATCAGCCATCAGACAACAAAAGGAAATAAAAGGCATCAGAATTGGCAAAGAAGTCGTCAAACTTTCACTTTTCTCAGACAACATGATACTCTACATAGAAAACCCGACAGACTCCACCAGAAGCCTACTAGAACTGATCCAAGAATTCAGCAAAGTTGCAGGGTACAAAATCAACATACAGAAATCAGTTGCATTTTTATACACCAACAATGAAGCAACAGAAAGAGAAATCAAGAAACTGATCCCATTCACACACAAAAAAACATAAAATACCTAGGAATTAACCAAACCAAAGATATGAGAGAGCTGTATGATGAAAACTATAGAAAACTTATGAAGGAAATTGAAGAAGACACAAAGAAATGGAAAAACATTCCATGCTCATGGATCGGAAGAACAAACACTTAAAATGTCATTACTACCTAAAGCACTCTACACATTCAATGCAATCCCAATCAAAATTGCACCAGCATACTTCTCAAAACTAGAACAAACTATCCTAAAATGTGTATGGAACCACAAAAGACCCCGAATAGCCAAAGTAATATTGAAGAAAACCAAAATGGGAGGCATCACCATCCCAGACTTTAGCTTCTACTACAAAGCTATCATCAGCAAGACAGTATGGTATTGGCACAAAAACAGACACACAGACCAATGGACTAGAATAGAGAACTCATATTTGGGCCCACAAATGTACAGCCAACTTATCTTTGACAAAGAGGGAAAGAATATCCAATGGAAAAAAGACAGCCTCTTTAACAGATGGTGCTGGGAGAAGTGGACAGCGACATGCAGAAGAATGATACTAGATCATTTTCTCACACCATGCACAAAAATAAACTCAAAATGGATAAAGGACCTGACTGTGAGACAGGAAATCATCAAAACCCTAGAAGAGAAAGCAGGAAAAAGCCTCCTTGACCTCCACCACAGCGATTTCTTACTTGACACAGCCCCAAAGGCAAGGGACTCAAGAGCAAAAATGTCCTATTGGGACCTCATCAAGATAAAAAGCTCCTGCACGGCAAAGGAAACCATCCATAAAACTAATAGGCAACGGACATATCAGATAAAGGGCTAGTATCCAAAATCTATAAGGAACCCACTAAACTCCACACCTGAAAAACAAATAATCCAGTGAAGAAATGGGCAGAAGACATGAACCGACACTTCTCCAAAGAGAACATCCAGATGGCCAACAAACACATGAAACGATGCTCAGCCACCCTCCTCATCAGGGAAATACAAATCAAAACCACACTGAGATACCACCTCATACTGGTCAGAGTGGCTAAAATGAATAAATCAGGAGACTGCAGATGCTGGTGAGGATGTGGAGAAACAGGCATGCACCCTCCTACGCTGTTGGTGGGAATGTAAACTTGTGCAGCCCCTCTGGAAAACAGTGTGGAGGTTGCTCAAAAAATTAACAATAGAACTCCCCTATGACCCAGCAATAGTACTGATGAGAATTTACCCAAGAGATACAGGAGTGCTGATGCATAGGGGCACATGTACCCCAATGTTATAGCGCCATTTTCAACAATACCCAAATCATGGAAAAAGCCTAAGTGTCCATCAACTGATGAATGGGTCAAGAAGATGTGGTTTATCTATACAATGGAATACTACATGGCAATGAGAAAGAATGAAATCTGGCCACTTGCAGCAACATGCATGGAACCTGAGGGTGTCATGCTGAGTTAAGTAAGTCAGAAAGTGAAGGACAGATACCATGTTTTCACTCTTAAGTGGAACAGAGGAAACTTAACAGAGGACTGTGGGGGAGGAGAAGGGGAAAAAATAGTTGGGGAGAGGGAGGGAGGCAAACCATGAGAGACTCTTGAATACTGAGAACAAGCTGAGGGCTGATTGGATGGGGGAGAGGGGAAGGGGGTGATGGGCATGGAGGAGGGCACTTGTTGGGATGAGCACTGGGTGTTACAAAGAAACTAACCTGACAATAAACTATAAAATAAAATAACTGGTTTCACAAGAATCAACCATTGTTTTAAACGGAATTATTAATACCACAAGCAGATACCAACTACCCTATGTGAAGACGATGTCCAACTGTGGGATATGAGGATATCCTCCCCTGGGGATACTAGAATAGTTAGTGGATAGGACTCCCTTCTTTGGTCACTGTGCTTAATATTAAAACATAGTGTTTACCTTCTCAAAGCCTGATTCTTTAGTGCTCAGTTTATCAACTGACCTAAGTAGATAAGGAAGAAAAGTTGATCCCAGACCACAAGCTCCCACTAGCCTTTAATTTATTAGCTAACTCAAAGACCAGGTGAAAGTTTCTTAGTTTGTGCCTTATTCTGAGATTTCAACTTAGACCTTCTAACATTCAGGAATTTCATGGGAAGCAGTACAACTTAGCAAAAAAGAATTAGAGGTTTGGTCTCAGGCCCCCACTCCCAACCCCAGCTCTGCCACTATAAGAACTATTTTCCTTTGAGCTTATTACTTAGCCTTTCTAAGTCATTGTTTTCTTATAAAATGGAGCTAGTAGTACCTCACAGGTACTGAAGAGTCAACGAGAAATATGTCGGACACAGGTTGTTCACACAAAGATATAGGACCACATTCCACCCAGAACATGTTCTCAAGGAAAAAACAAACTTAGCAGTACCATCTCAGGCCCACAGCACAACCTTCTATATTAAAGCACTTTGCTTTAACATTTATCATATTCTATCTTGTATGCAAATTAGTTGCCATCATGAGTTTACTATGGGGGCCTCACACATGGGCCTTTAATCCAAGACAGTTGTACGTAAGAATGGCCAAACAAGTGCGTTGCTGGGATCATCAAGAAACATGTGCCTTTGTTAATGGAAATGACTCAAGTAGAGAGAGGCAGAGGCCCAAAAACAGAAGTCAACATCCTGGAAGGGAATAGTCACCTACTGCTTCAAGTCTAAATGACCTGTCCATAAAGTCTAGCTCATAGGTCAAATCTAGCCCTGCTCCTGTCCTGGACAGCTCACGAACACAGCCACACTCATTCATTACATATTGCCTATGACTAAAACTCAAAGCCACGGACTATCTGGCCATTTACTGGAAAAGTTGCTGACCTCTACCCTAAAGCGGGACTGTGCAACATCAGTATAATGCACTTTTAATTTCTAAATCTTACGTATTATATATATTATATAAATTACATACTTGTAAATTTTCTGGTAGCTATTTTATTTAAATTGTTTTTAAGTCTTTATTTTATTTTGAGAGACAGAGACAGAGAGCGAGCAAGGGAGAGGCAGAGAGAGAGGGAGAGACAGAATCCGAAGCAGGCTCCAGGCTCTGAGCTAGCTGTCAGCACAGAGCCCGACGCGGGGCTCGAACCCACGAACCGTGAGATCATGACCTGAGCCAAAGTTTGGACACTGGGACTGAGCAACCCAGGCGCCCCTTCTGGTAGCTATTTTAAAAAGAAAAAATATTATCTTTAATCCGACAAATTTTAAAACATTACACATTACTGAGAGATTTTTCTTTTTACCCCATAGTAAGTCTTGGAAATGTTGTGTGTCCCCATCAGCTTGGACTAGCCACATCTCCAGTGTTCAGTAGCTGCTGGTGACATATTGCAGCACCGGTCCAAAGATCTATGTATGGCAGGGTCAGTGACCAGGCCGTGACCAGGTCACTGATACACACACAGATTCCCTCTGGGAACCCTGTCAGGCAGTGGGTAACTCTGGAGTGTATGAGACAAATCAGAGAACACAAATCAGGTCAGATAAAAGCAGAGAAGTTAGAGCGTGCATGAAGGAGAAGGATGGAGGTAGCGCAAGCTACTATAAGTGAGTTTAATAAAATTAAGTGCCACTTAGATTTGAATTCATTCTTACATTTTTTATATACCCTTAAAGATGCATTAGCTCTTCCAAGGCAAAAACCTTGTTATACTCATGTTTGTATCTGATCGTGGCATCTACCATGGTGCTTGGTCCTTAGCTTATGTTTCAGATACATTTAAGGTGAAACTAAGCAATAGATTGTTGCTAAATAATTATTGTCTGCATGAAGGACTAAAAATGTAGTAATTAACCAGTGCTCAGTGACTGATAACAGTGACAATCTCCCCAGGATGCTTAGTGTTTAGTAGGATCAGAGTCTGAAAGTTGAAGAAATAAAGTTCCATTGACAAACACCAAGATTTGTTCTAGTAATAGGAGAAGTGATTCTTTATTCTTTTGTTGATGTGCTTTATGGGGGCGATGAGGTAGGGGCAGTGAGATCTTCTCAAGTCACCCATATATATACCCTTCCCAATAATTAATACAGGCAATTTTAACGAAGCAAGCTAATACAAAGGTCCTTAGAGGTCAACATGGCCAATTTCTGCCCCACCCTGAGTTCCCAGCATAGACTTGGTCCCAACTGCTTACGATGCTACTCTGAGCAAGTTAGAGCCCTGATGTGCATAGCTTTCAAGGCATTGAGATTCAGAACAATACACAAATGGAAGACAACCTAAGGCTACTGTTGAGTTTCTAAGACAGTAGTTAAGTCCATCACAACTGCAGTTCTGCCATTTTCCCAGCCCTGGGCCTCTAAAACACACATTGCTGTTTTGGCTTCTGGGTTGTCCTTCTTACACATTTGAAAGATAAACTACAAATTGCTTACGTCATAGCAAAGTATTTATGGCAAAACCGAGAAACTATGTCTACTTTCTAGTCTTACTAGGTTTCTGAAGCACAATTTTACCAGTGCCATCTAGTTCAATTTTCCCAGCGGTAGCACAGGGAATAATGGCGGAAATAACAGCTCTTTTATGGACTATGGAAAACTAGTTGACACCTCCAGTGTGAACGTATTTAGATCAAGACAATAAAGAACTATATTCGTGTATTGTGGGAATTATTTTATCTATATTGTGATAGAATACAAATTCTATTCAGAATTTGACGGTTATGTGCCAACTGGCCCACTGGGTGCCCAGTCGTTTTGTCACACGTTGATTTA
Source organism: Crocuta crocuta (assembly GCF_008692635.1). Classification (NCBI taxonomy): domain Eukaryota; kingdom Metazoa; phylum Chordata; class Mammalia; order Carnivora; family Hyaenidae; genus Crocuta; species Crocuta crocuta. The sequence continues at coordinate 9,428,581 of NW_027529428.1, read as the reverse complement.
GGTGGTTTTGTGAAGGTGTTTCTAGATGAAAGTTAATAGGACTAGGGGCACCTGGGTGGCTCAGTTGGTTTAGGGCCAGACTCTCGATTTCTGCTCAGGTCGTGATCTCATGGTTCTTGAAGTTAAGTTCCACATGGGGCTCAGCACTGACCGTCTGCAGCCTACTTGGGATTCTCTCTCTACCCCTCCCCGCACTCAGGCTTGATAGTGTGTATACGCACACGTGCTCGTTCTCTCTCTCTCTCTCTCTTTCAGAATAAACTTAAAAATAATCAATAGTCCTGAATAAAACAAAAAGAACTGAGTAAGAAAATTCCTTCTGTTTGACCACCTTCAGCCAGTAGGAGGTCATAGGCTGAATAATGGCCCACAGAAGATGCCGAAGTCCTGATCCCAGAACCTGTAAATGTGGTACCCTACATGGAAAAAGGAACTTTGCCAATGTAATGAAGTTAAGGACCTGGAGAAGGGTAGACTAGCCTGATTCCAAGTGAAGCCAGTGTAATCGTAACAGTACTTGTAAGGTCAAGAAGATCAGAGAGAGAGGGCAGAAAGGAAGGAGAGGAAGAGAGAGAGGAAGGTGCTACATGGCTGCCTTTGAAGAACTAGAGTAGAGCTATGATCCAAGAAATGTGAGAAGCTGCTAGAAGCTAGAAAAGGCAAGGAAAAAGATTCTCCTCTTGAACCTCCAGAAGGAACGTGACTCTGCCAACCCGTTTTAGAATTTTTTTGGCCTCCAGAACTGCAAAAGAATCAGTATGTGCTTTTTCAAGTCTTTAAGCCAGTGGTCATTTGTGACAACAGCAATTAGAAACTCATACACCCATTACACGCATACATTTGCTTTTGAAAAGTAATTTTCAAAATAAGATTTCTTGTAAATTTCAATTTTAGTTAACATACAGTATAATATTGGTTTCAGGAGTAGAGTTCAGGGATTCATCACTTACATACAACACCCAGTGCTCATCAATGTCACATTTTAGTCGTCCTTTCAAGTAGTTCAAGTATCCCAAAGGCAGTATGTTTCTTTGGAAACGTAAATGCCTGCTAGCTATACACTACTATCTTTTACAAATTAAAAAATTAAAAACAAAGCTAGCCTTAGAGAGCAGAAGGTTCAAACAGATCCCATTACCAAACAGGACAAAGTCTAAGAAGAAAAAGAATACAGCAAACACAGGGAATCTGACTTCTCATCTGGAAGTCAACTGGAACCCGGTTAGTCTGGCCTGTGAAAGGCACCTTGTCATCCCATAACAAGATCACACCATTGGGACCAGAAGTTGAACCAGAGCTGGTATTAACTCCAGTGCTCAAACTACACATGTTGTGCCATCCTGCCTCCCATATATTTGCTCTAAGAATGATATCCATTGTTTTCCCACTTATTTCCCTTACCCTATCCTCTTCCTAATGCATATTCTAATGCATTTACTTTTTTTAATGTTTATTTTTGAGAGAAAGAGAGAATGCAAGCAGGGGAGGGGTAGAAAGGGGAGGAGACAGAATCTGAAGTAGGCTCTGCGCTGTCAGCACAGAGCATGACATGAGGCTGGAGTTCACAAACCACAAGATCTTGACCTGAGCCGAAGGTGAACACTTAATTGACTGACCCACCCAGGAACCCCTATCATAATGCATTTATAAATTGAATTAGTGTCAAGGTACTTATTCTTTTAACTTGTGCCTGTCTCCCCTTCCTGTCCCATGCTTAAGTTTGTGTTTCTTCTCCCTACATCGTGTTGCCTTTGCTCATTTACTTTGCTCAGATAACCCTCTAGTCCCCATTGTCACCCTGTTGTGTGTATATGTGTGTGGGGGGGGGGAGTAGATAACCTTCTTCCAGTGAGAGGGATGAGTTCTGTTGTCCATCCTCAGCCACTATCCATGAGGAACCTGCAAGTGCCACATGTAAACCAGGAAAACTCAAAGCAAGGTCTTCATTTTACTATCCTGCTTTATCATCAAACAACGTACATTATTCCTGCCAAAACCAGCGTAAGACCATTGAATTATGAACCTAGCAATAAAAGATAATGACCTTTTGAAAGAATAGTAACAAATCCATACTAACTTTATGAAAGATTCTATGCTTTCTTTTTTAAAAGCTGTAATCACTTAGAGCCAACTGACATTTGATTTGTCTCTAAATTACAATTTGACAGTTAAGGTAGAGCTTTAGTACCAAATACTCCTATTGCAACGAAAATATCTGCAGTGAGTATATGCCATCATCTTCAATTGCTCATTTCTTGGTTTAAGTAGTATATTCAAAATCAAAAGGCATGTTAAAATGAGCGGATCTCATTCTACTTTGCAAAGGCATCATCTATGCCATAAAAGACATTTTATCATTCATGGGGAACAGATCTGCTAAGTATGCAATTTCTAAGAAACTACAGAAAGGCTTGTCATTTTCCAGACTGAATCAAACACGTCAACATGTGTTTAAAATCATACTTAAATACATTGTAGGTATTTTTATTAGAAACTCTTCCAGAATTTTTAAGAAGCCCAACGTCCAAAGGCCCTACCCAAAAATTCAGTTAGGCCTTTTATATGTTATTCTAGGCTTGGGTTTTCTCCTTGCACTGAAGCTCAAAAGTCTTTTCCTTTAATTCAGACTGAGTAAGATTCCACTGACCTACTTTCAGATTCACAAGAAGGAATGTAGCTATCTTGCTGAGGGTGTTTCTATTTATTACATTACTTATCTCTTGCTACGTAACCAACCAATTACCACAGACATAGCAGTTCCCAACAACAGTATACAGTTACTATTCAACCACCTCTACAGTTCGGGAATTGGGGAGCAACTTAGTTGGGTGGTTCTGGCCCAAGATCTCTCATGAAGTTGCCATCCTGATGTCAGCCAGAGCCGCAGTGTGCTTCTAAGGCTCCTCACTAATGTGCCTGGCTATTGTCAGAAGGCATCAGTTCTTTGCCATGTGAACTTCTTTGTAGGGCTCTTTGTGTGTCCTTCTAACATGGTAGCTGGCTTCTTCCAGAGTGAATGGTTCAAGAGAAACCAAGACGGAAGCCACACTATCATTTATGATCTAGCCTTCTAAGTCACCATGACTTTCTATGGGTTACATGAATCAGTTCCATTTTGAGTGAGGCAACCACACAAGGTTAATAACAGCAGGAGGCAAGGACCACTTGGGGCCACCATCTTAAAGGCATTGAAGCACAACTATAAAATTCTCATGACCCCTGATCCATTAATTGGCTATGACAGCCATAGCAAAGTTCCTCAAGTACAGTCATATTCTGAGATAGTAAGGTTAGGTTTCAACATATACGTCTGGTGGCACACAATTCAGTCCATAACACCATTATGCACCTTCCTCCCAACAGATATCTCTTGTGCTTGGATGTGTAAAATCAAGTATTCAAAGTGCCTACTCGGGCATTTCTTAAATAATGAACAGGTAATATTGTCATATCTAGCTCTATTCAAGTTCTAAGCATTCAAGACAAATTTCTGAGAAGATGGATACTGCAGATCTCCTATGAAAGGAATTTTCCCCAAGTCCTCTGGCCCCTGACTACCTCTCAACCTAATTCCTTCCCATTTTGCCTGTTCACTCCACTCCCTCCTCCTTCCTCCCATAATAGGACAGGCTCATTGCCATGCAGGACTTTTGCCCATGCTATTCTCTTTGGAACGTTCTGCTGTATTGTTACATGACTTGTTTACTTACTTATTCAGGACTCTGCTCAAATGGCTCCTTTTCAAGAAGACCTTCCCTGACCACTCTATTTTGTCTTCCTCCCTCCTCCCCAGGAGCCTCCAAACTTTTCCTGCGTTTTTTATTTTTTGGTATCAAAGAATATACCACTATTTCAATTTATTTCTACTTCTTTATTATCTCTCACATTAGACTATGAGATCCATAATAACAGGAGCTTTATCTTGTTCAGTATGTACCCCCATTGCCTAGTACATAGCATATACTCAGCAAACAATATGTTTATTTGTTGAAGAAATAAGTGTAACAATTTAGCTAGTTTAGGCAAACTGACAGAATAAGATGAATGAAGATGCTATCTATGTTGTATGATCTACATTTTCCATGGTTTCTGATAGGTAAAATACTTTTTTGTTTGCTTTAATTTCAGCAAATTGCTTTAATCACATTGGAAATTTTAAGTAAATGTTTTTCTTAGACATGTGACTGAGACTTAGATATTATGCAATGCTCAACAATCAGACACAAGTGGCTGCCAATCTGGATAGGTTCCCCAGAAATTATCAATCTTCAAAAACTCAAGTTTCGGTATTTTCAAAGAGCTCTCTGTCGATGCATACTGTTTATACATTAACCAAAACTCAACCATAAAGGTCGAAAGTAATTCTTTACTCCAACAAAACATTACTTACACCAGAGATCAGCTTGCAAAATGCTTCATGACTTCCTTTTTTATTGCAAATTTCTTACCTGAATACCAAACTGTAGGCCTATAAAATAATTATTATATATCACAGTTGTGACAAAAGTTTAAAAAGCTCAGCAATTCTCTATCATCTACACATTCAATAGGGTAAGTTAAAATGCAAAGCCTAAAAGAATTTCCAGAGACACATAAATTACCTGTCTCCATGCACAAATTTGTAAAGTATTGTGTGTCCCTTGGCTGGGATTTAGAGGACATAATTTCTACTGTTAGATTTACAGCTATGTGTGGAGTGTGGTAAGGCATTTAAATTCTCTGGACATTAGTTTCCTCACCTATAAATCAAGCAGTGATTGTTCCATGTGTATTGTTTCTTTTGATTTTCAAGTTCTATCATTTATGTCTCCTCATACTCTCCCTTCTACTTCCTCCTTATTTGCAAATGGGATACAAGGTAGCTGTGCAAATTTAGGAGTAGCAGAGGTTTATAAGTAAATCATTCTGTTTCAGTTAGCAGTCAAAAAGTTGTTACTTTACTACTCACTTTTCTGAATGAATTTCCCAAATATCCAAAGAATTATCTAGGGATGAATTAAGTTATTACATTTTGGGTTATAAAGGGTCAGACAGTACACACTTCTGCTTACTGTTCAGACTGAGAGGAATAACGCACCACTCTACTAACATCTGTTAAAATAAAGGTGGGTGGCATTCAACTAGCTCTGATGACTTTTCTCATTTCAACTCTCCACATACAAGACATTCAAGTCACAAACATTAACTCAGTCCCTTCAGGACAGAGATAGGAGGATATAGGTCTTAAACAGCATTTATCTAACTAAGATTCTTAAAAATTGTTCAAAGTCAGTGCCTTTCTCATTACATGAAGTACTATATATAACTTATTTTCAAATATTCTGAGAAAAAAATCAATGAAATCTATATATGACAGTTGCAAAATGTTCAAGTAGTTTGATTGTGCAGTGCAAGAAATGGGTAGAATTAGGCTGTGTGGTGTTGTTAGTATACTCTTGAATCAAATGCTCTTTTCATCCGAATGAGGTGATGATTATAGTATGAGCATAATTCTAGAACACACCCAATAGGACATTTTTCTACATCCTATTCTTTAGAAATATTTCCCTCTAGAGATTTTAAGTAGTCTTTCTTTACCAGGCACCTCATTTCAAAACCTTCCTTCATTTTCTTATAAGCTACTGGGGGGAGAGAGTGTCGATTGCAGTAGAAAGCCAACATTTTATACTTCTATTTAATAGGTGGTCTGAAAGATAATTTCCATTTTAAAATCTTTAGGCACTTAGTTTCTGATCATTTTTCCCCCCTAATTTTGACACTCTTTTCAACATCAACATGAATCTCGTGAGCAAAAGATTGGAAGACTCTCAAAAAATTGATTGGCAGATTTTTTACCTTCATATTCCCCCTGGCATACCTGTCAAGTACCTATCAAATTTTATAACCTATCAAATTTCTAATGGCTCACTGCAATGAAGGATTAACAGATATTCAACTTGTTTTTAAAGGTAACATCTTCTCTGCATTCCCATAATGCACTTTAATGGAGAAAAAAAGCTATAGTAGCATTAAATTATTGGGATATCCATATTCTCCTCAGTAAATCTACTTTTATTCTATCTCACATGGATCATGAACAATGTCCATGAAATATGATGCCTGCTACTTCAAGGAGTAAGCCTGGTTTCCTTCTCCATGGAACTCTCCCTAATTCAAGGGAAATTACCTATCCAGGTATCACACAATGATGTAAATTATCAACTCCACCAGAGAAAGACATTCAAAGTCAAAGCAGGCTCTCATGTCCTTTATTGTGTGGAGCCCCCAGTTAATTTTAGCCATCTCCAACTCCCCATCCCTCAATTCTCCTCAAGTCCCCACTGCTCCAGTATGTGTGGATTTACGATGAAATTGAAGATAATACACATCTTTATTTTTCAGAGGCCATTTTCTCATAAACTCAATGTATCTCTGATAACAACTTCAAGCAATGAGCCTATGTGAAAGTTGTCAAGAAAACTTAGAAAAATGGAGATCTTCTCAGTGCTCTTTAAGTCATATCACATGAAATAATCATCAACTCTTCAATGTGGAAGGACAGCTACCACCATATCTCAAGAGTATTGATGTGTTACTTTTGAAGAACACTTAAGCTGCCAGCCGTCATTCTAAGAAGTATCAATATTCCTCAGAGCACCTGGGGGGCTCAGTTGGTTAAGCCTCCGACTCTTGGTTTCTGTGCAGGTTATGATCCCAGGGTTATGGGATCAAGACCCACACTGGGCTCTGCACTGAATGTAGAGCCTGCTTAAGATTTTTGTGTCTCTCTCTCTCCCTTCCCCCTTTGTTCTTCTCCCTCATGTGCACTTCTCTCTAAAATTAAAATATATATATATATATATCAATATTCTTTTTGGTATAGCGATCTACCAATTCTAACCTGTGGTCACCAAAATACAATGTGGTACAAAAGATCAGACTAGAATATTCCAAGTGTGCTTATTTATTGTGTTGGATCAAATGCACCCCTCTTCTTGGAACGGCCTTCCTTGCTTCCTTCCCTTGAAGAAAAAATTTTAAAAACCTAGATATTCAAATCCAATATGGAATTTTTAAAAACATTTTATGCAGTAAAATTTACCAACATTAATACATTTTTATGGACAGCATTTCCTGTACCAAAATAAAACAGGTTTACTACAGTCATTGGTAGGCTTTGAAAAGTTTCTCACAGATAAACATTTCAAAACCCATTTCTCCTCCAATTCAAGGATCTTTAGCCCACTTCTAAATGACAAAAATATTAACTTACATTTATGTATTTCAATGTGCTTTAGAAAAACATGTAACGACATTGAGCCATGAATTTGTCATTCAAAAATCGTTGAGTGAATATTGTGAAGAAAGTAAACATCACTAGAAAGTATTTTAAAAAATCAAAATAAAATCACCTTTTTAAAAAAATGTTTTATTTATTTCTAGGAGAGAGAGAGAGACAGCGTGGCAGGGGAGGGCCAGAGAGAGAGGGAGTCACAGACTGAAACAGGCTCCAGGCTCTGAGCTGGCAGTCAGCACAGAGCCCGACGCGGGGCTCGAACCCACGAACCACGAGATCATGACCTAAGCGAAAGTCGGATGCTTAACCGACTAAGCCACCCAGGCGCGCCTAAAATCACCTTTTGACTTCACAAGTCATAAATCCAAACAGGATTACATTAGTTATAGGAAATATTTGCCTGTTTCCTTTTATACAAATTGAGAATATAATTCAAGAGGAAATGTAATATACTCATTCATTCTTTAGAATTGCAATATACCACGCATTTTTTAGAATGAGTATTTTTTGGTGGACTTTTATTCTTTCTAGTTAAATAGGGATTAGGAAAACATATTCTCATGTCATTTATCGACTCCACGTCCTTAAACATACTAAAAATGAAAGCCATGCATTGAAACTATTATATCACCACGACAAAGTCTCATACTCTAATGAATTGGAGTTTCCAAAAGCTGCTTTGCCCATTTAGATCTTTGTTCAAAGAGGAATTTCATTGTATTTAGAAAATGGAAGTAATTAGAGCAGCCTGTTGAATTTATTCACATTGCTATATAAGAGTTTATTCGCTTGAAAGGTTTCATTCTTTCGTCAAGGATTAACTAAAGAGAACTTTGTAGTATCTAAATATAGCGTAGAGGAATAATGTATTGAATTTTGAAATTCATTACATAAATGTAAACTTTCTCTCCCACTGAAACTGGATGAACCTTGTATGTAACTACTTTTTGCACCTGCTTTAGACTCTTTATCAAAATTTTGTTTTGTGAATTTAAAAGTAATTTTCTATGACACTGAATCATTATTTTGATTTTTAAGGGAAATTTTAAGTGATTGTTATTATTTTCACAAAAATAATCAAGAGACATCGGCCAGATTACTCCTTCCTGGAGAACAGTCTCTTGTCATATTCATCTTTTTCTCCCTGGCACACTATTTACCAGAGTGAGCAATAAACAAGAGTTGTCCTGAATGAGTGACAATAAGCGCACTGTAAATCTAGCCATGACTGTAAGCCAATGGGATACATTATTACTACCATCTGGCTTTACCCATTAGCTTAACATCTTTAATCCAAGTCTGTAGTAATTCATATACAGATAAATGTATGCAAGGGTCAATATAGCTTTTTAAAAGTTTACATTAAATATCCAGCATTAAACAAGAACAAATGTATCTCTTCTTGTTTGGAACAAAGATAGAAATTGAAAAAAAATTCTGTGTTTAAGACCTTTACAAAAACAATTTTAGTGTTGAAAGTCAATTCGGAGAAGCAGAAAGAAACAAGAATGAAAGGGAGAGGGAGAGAAAATACCAACATTTTTGGGAAAAAGCACAACAGAACAGAACTCTGTAGACTACCCATTGCAGGATTAGTCTGCTAAAAGAATTCATGGAGTGGTATCTAGGTCATGCCAGGAATAAAATTTTAATTGAACTTTTTTGGCTTCTAGAAGAATACCCAATTTTTTATGTTGAAAATTCCCTGTAATGCAGATTTTGCTGTATATTATTAGTTAGTCATTAGAACTTTTATGAACATTACAACCTTTTTAAACTATTTTTCTTTCCAAAGACAAAAAGCTTTTAAAAACCTCTGAGTTACTTGGCTTCCAAGAGAAATGCAAATGGAGGAAAATACCTCAAAATTACCACTCCCTTTGTAGGGTATAACATTAACAGCAGAATACATTACTTCACCTGCATGTAAAGTCCTTTGAGTAGACCTTGAGCCTCAGGTAACCATGCATTTTACACCATTAGAGTTAACGTCTTCTCCAAGGGTTAGGTGGCAAAGCTGTTAGAGCCTTTCCTGTTCATGTTATTGGTAGATCCTTTCACTACAGTTCTGATGCCCTTAACTCTATCTAGGCAAAAATTCAACTAGTTCAGCACTTTAAAAGTAATTCTGGATTGAGATCTGGGTTCAATTACTAATTTTTTATAGAATATATTGGAACTCTGTTACGCAACTTAATAATGCTTCATAAGCTCGCTGATTGGACATGCTATGAACTCTAAATACGCATCTTGCAAAACAACAGAAATCACAGAAATGTGATATATTCACACTCGCTTTAGAATTAAAGTTTGAAGAGATAGACTTGGGACTTTATGCTTGATGTTAATTTTTTATTGATTAGTGTTGATTTAAAGTATTCTTGGGTAGGGGCGCCTGTGTGACTCAGTTGGTTGAATGTCTGACTCTTGATTTCAGCCTGGGTCATGATCTCACACTGTTCATGGGATCGTTCTGCACTAAGACTGGGAATCGCTCTCTATCCCTCCCTGTTCATGCACATGTGCACTTTCCCTCAAAATAAACCATTTTGTTTTCTAAAAATATTAAGTATTCTTGGGTAAAATTCTCTCACGTGATTTTATTCCAAATATTCATTTCATCAGACATCCAGCAGCAATGTTCATTTCTCCAGTGAACACAGAGAATCAGAATGACTAAAATATATTACAGTAGCCCCCCCATCCACAGAGGATACATTCTGAGACCCCCAATAGATAACTGAAACTGAAACTGAAGGAAGGTACCAAACCCTATACGTAATTTTTCCTATACATACATAATTAAGAGAAAGTTATTGATAAATTAGGCACATTAAGAGATTAACAAAATTGAACAGATATAACAACCTATTGTAATAAATTATGTAGATACTGTCTCAAAGAGTTTTATTGTATTAATTCTTATGATAACATGAGATGATAAAGTGCCTACGTGACGAGATCAAGTGAGGTGAATGACATAGGCATCGTGACATAGTGTCAGGCTACTACTGACCTTCTGACACTAGTCGATGTAGAAAAGAGGATCATCTGTTTCACAACCACTACTGACAGTGGGGAAGTAACTGCAATCATAGAAAGTGAATCCACGAAGAAGGGGAACGACCTTATTGCTTTGGGAAGGAAACCTGAAGGCAAAAAGCATCTCTCATATCTGCGAATGCGTCAACTTGGGAAATCACTTCCTCTCAATAGCTTTAAATAGCTTTTTTGTAGCAAGCAGATGTGGAAAGCAGCATTTTAGGTATAAACTTCTTTTTCCATCAACAGCACAAGGTACCGGGCTGTGCACAGTGCATGGCTGCGATACAGACTTGAAGCCAGAAAGAAACCAAGGCACCTCCAGCCACTTCACCAAGCCCTCAGAGGCAGTGTCTTCTGCCAAGGACTGGACCTACAGGATGACTTTCAGCTCTGAGAGGCTTATCCTACTACCAGCTGACTGTGGAAATGTCTGGTTCTCCAGAGCCAAACACTCTCTATAACCAAAGAGCACTGCTCAGAAAAGTGTAGGTTCTTACTTGAATGGGGAAAATGATCTATTTCTTTAAGCTTGACTTTTTTTTTCTTAACCTGCCAGTGAAGGAATTTAGATTTTGACACCAGGATTTAATTTAAGCTGGCGATCTAAAACTTGATGTCTACCGTATTCCGTACAAAACCCAACAAATCCTATATTATTATCACAATCATCACGAGTGCTATTCCTGATACTAACACTGATGTCACTTCTACAATGATCGTTAGTACAACTCCTACTAACTATGACCACTGTTATTATTACCACAACCACTCCCTGCCGGGGCCTTCTGGAATAGCCTTCTCACAGATTTCTCTACCTCCACTCTTGCCCTTTTAACATCCATTATTGCCTTTATTACCCTTCATCATCCACTCTCCATATTGCAACCTGATTGAGCTTTTAGAAATGCGAATTAGATCCTATCACCCCCCCTGCTGAAAGCCCTCCAATGACTGCCCATTAGCTCCAAGTAAAATGAAAGCTGCTTATCCTATTAAACACTCACTTCCCCTGTTTACTTATTTCAAATCGTATCAGGTAGCTGGGGTATAGTGGAAGGGATTGACTCCTGTACACTGGCTCTCATTGCCCTCATTCATGCCCCAGAGCCTTTACACCTGCTATTCCCACTATGTGGAATTCTCATGCTCCAGCCTCCACGTGGAGGTTCCTTCCAGCTATTGTCCTCTCTGCTGTTCCTGTTATCACCTCTTGACAAAGTGGTTTCTACCTGCATGGAGCTGCCCCAGCACTCACTACAGATTATCATTTCACCTTTCTTATTGCCTTTGGCATAACTTGTAACTTCTCTGTATAAATCTCAACTGTCTGTCTCTCTGACAGATGTAAACTTCATGAGGGCAGGGATCATGTCTGTTTTCACCTAAAACTGTGCTGGGTCCATTGTACATACCTAGCAAAAATATTCTGAACAAATGAATGGAGGGATAAACACTACTACTAATGGGAGCCTGTGCTTACTAATCATTTTCTAACAACCAGACAATGTGCTGTGATTACATGATCGTAACTGATCTATCCTATCGGCCTATAAGGGAGCGTTAATGTTCTTAGTTTTATAGTCTATAACAGATGTGAGGCTTAGAGAAGAAAACAAATGGAGACTCAAACATTCTGAGTGTAAATTATCAAAAGGTATAAACACACTAATAAACTGTTACATAAAATATGCTCTCTAATCTTATTTTGGCAATATACTTTCATAAAAACATGTAAAAATCAGGCTTAAATGCCCCCAGATTCCACACAGGGACACAAGAGGCATAGAAATATATCATTCTGGACTCCCAACCCTCCAACCTACTTATCTCTCATTCTGGCTCTGTCCCACACTGCAAGGGACATCACATGCACAGTCTGGAAATCCCAGCTCACACGTCTAAGCTCAGTCCCCACCCATCAAATAGCTATCCTTGGAGAACACTTTGTTCCTGAGGAGGGGCCAAGGGAAAACAAGCTGAGCAAAGAGGCCAGGGAAGGTCCCAAAAGTAGGTACAAGGTCATCTGGGCAGAAGGTCTCAGGAACCCAGAGCATATTCTAAATGGGGAGATAAAGGCTCCAGGTAAGCACATCCCTTCAGTAGCATAAACTCTTCATCTTGTGAAGACAGACTGTTCTGTTCGAGTCATTCTGATTCCAGTACCCATGCTTTTAACCCTTCTCACAGCCTTGGTCACATCACAGTAAACATATAAAATATTTGTAATGGATACTGAGGTACTTCAAGCCACCCCAAGCCCTGTCACATTGCCTTGAAAGGTAAGAGGATCAATGTTTAGACACACCAAAAATCCACTGGAGGCAAACCAGTGTCTGAGCACTAGAAAGTTGAGCACTGTGCTCTAGTTTTCATTGTAAATGACCTAAAGTTATAAAAATCACATCAAAACATAAACCAGACTATTTGAGGAATAGGTATTTTATTCCAGCAAATGTTGCTGAGTTCCTGCTCGGTTTCAAACACTCTACTAAGTGCTTCAGGAAATGAAGTGTAAGTGGCTACAAAGATAAAAAGGATATGGTCACCATCTTCAAAAGGTGTGTCACCCAAAGGGGAAATTGCAGATGAGCCAGTGGATACAGTAAAAAGCAGGATAAGTCAAGTGATTTGACAGCCCCATAAGGCATTTGTTTAGGAATACAGAAACTGTTCAGTTAATTATGAGTAAAGAATCAGGAGAAGAGCTTTATGAAAATTCAGATGTCATTCCAAGTGGATCCTGAAAGATAAGTAGGACTTTGACGGGCTGGTGGGGAAGACCTTCTGAACTGACCAAACATCATGAGCAGAGGCATGACGGCAGCGGTACCACAGTCACCGTGATCAAGTCGAAAGTGGGTAGAGGGAAGAATATGCTGTGAGAGGAGTTTGGAAAAATAGTTTGTGTCAGACTGAGGAAGATTCTGAGTGAAGCGTGAAGGTATCTGAAGTTTTTCTGTAAAATTTTTTTCATGTTTGTTTATTTTGAGGGAGGGATGATACACACAACAGAGTGTGCACACAAGTAGGGGAGGGGCAGAGAGACATGTAGAGAGAATCCCAAGCAGGCTCCATGCTGTCAGTGCAGAGCCTGATGCTGGGTTCAATCTCACAAACCGTGAGATCATGACCTGAGATCAAGAGTTGGACACTTAACCAACTGAGCCAACTAGGCGCCCCGATCCACAGAAGGCACTGAACAAATGTTTTCAAGGCAAGAAACCCCATAACTCAACTGCTTTAGCAACACAACTGAAGGAATTCATAAGGAGAATTAGTACTGCTAAGGATGTCCAGGTAAGGTAAACTTTAAACAGGCCAATAACCCTCATGAACCTGGACTCAAAAATTCTCAAGATACTAGCAAATCGAATTCAACAGTACATTAAAAAAACTATTCATCATGATCAAGTAGGATTCATTCCTGTACTGCAGGGCTGGTTCAATATCTGGAAATCAATCAATATGATACACATTAATAAAACAAAGGATAAGAACCACATGATCTTCTCAATATAGCATCCTTTCTTGATAAAAAACCCTCAAGAAAGTAGGGATAGAAGGAACATACCATATATATATATGTATATATGCATACATATACATGTGTATATATATGTATGTGTATATATGTATATATGTGTGTGTGTATATATATAAATATATAATAAACAGGACAATAGTGGTGGAAATGCAAAGAACTGGACAGAATTATGGAGAAGATGATGAATCAACAGCAATAGGTAATCATTTGACAATTACCTCTTGGAAGGCATTGGTAACAATTTCAAAGGGCATAGCCTGGACAATCAAAAGACTAATGGCCAGAGATTCAGGGGACAGGAGCAGATGTTATTAAATACATGGCGGTTTGGAGTTTGCATTGGAAAAGAGGAGGGCTTAACGGCCCCAAGGAGGGAAAGAATTTGAGATTTGCAGAAGCAAAATGGTAAGGATATTTGATGAAGTTAATAAAGAAGATCTTGAACTTTCTCAGTGAAGCAGAAGCCCAAAGTCATAAATTGAGAAAGAGATTAGAATATGGTCAAGGGTTCTAAAGATTGTTTTGAAACTTTAAGATTAGGTAATGGGACTGACGTGGGTCAAGGTTGGGTAAATGAATTGCTGGGTAATTTAGATCCTTATTTTGTTGCATAATATACCTTTTACTCGATCCACTGCTAATTAGACCAGGAATTCAGTAACAGAGACCCTAATGGTTTTACAAGAATGTTTTATGTTTTTCTGTAGGATTTATATTTTTTTTATTTCTAAGTATTTATATTTTGGAAAACAGTTTAAAAAAGCCACCTTCTGATCAAGTTTGCAAACAAGACTGATCATATTTTGGATTTGTGAATGGGAGAAATCAATGAAAACAAAAGCAGAATAGTCAACGGTGTACTGTATACAAACTAAATGTAAGTGCTGAAGGTGCTTCCCCTTCACACTTTTCAGTACATGCTTCTGCAAAATGAAATGTTTCACCAAGCCCTTCAGTATTGACCCTAATATATAATGGACTGAGATTCTAACTAAAAGAAACAAAGAAAAGAAAGTCAACAATGCTTTTAATGAAAAGTACCCAGAATTGAATTGGCTCTACTTAATAGCCATTTATACAAATAACTAGTTTCACACAACTAACTGACGTTCGCCTACAATTTTATCAACCTACTTTCAGAGTGTGAATAATAATAGGATTTATTTTGCCATCTCAAAATTGGCCTCTGTAAATTCACACAGTTCTAATTTATCTACTCTAATATCAGGAAGATTTAGTTCTAAGACACTTTAATTAGTGCTCTCAGGGTACTTGGTAGTTAGCTGCTACCATTTTAGCCTCTTCAGGTTTTATGTCCACCCCATAATTCTCATGTACTGCAAAGCAAATATAGATTACCAAAAGGTTACCTCTCAGAATAGTTAATAAAGCTAAAAAATATATAGCAAAATAGAAACTCTATTTCAAATGCCAGACTACTGCACAACTAGATTCAAGGAACCGATCTACTGAGCTCCAAGAACCTAAAACTGTGTCATCAAGAGACAGCAGTGGTGGCAGGGAGTGATGGGAGGGTTGCCTGAGAGAGAGAATCAATAGAAATTGGCAAGTCATTGCACATGAGGGTCAAGGGAAAGGTCAAAGTCAAGTCCAAAATGTCTGACTCAGAGGAAGACCGGGACGACAAGGCTCAAAGAGTCAGGTGAAAAAAATAAACACTGGCAGAGAGAATAGCACTGAAAGATAGAAATATTCCACACTCAACAATGAGAGGGAAGAAGAGACTTGGTGGAAGACAGAGTACCATTTGAGGGGATTCATACGAGCCGACCGTCATTTCCTCAGTGATAGGAGGTCACTGGTTCAGAGTGAGGAACAACTGCCAGGGAGAGGGGCTGATGGAACAATAGATTCCTTCCTCTTCCGTAGTCGTTAACAATGGCCGAGGATTACCATTTCTGATGGAAACAGGACATGCAGCCAATTATGAACTAGGGTTTAAAACAAGGAGGCCCAGGGGCGCCTGGGTGGCTTAGTCGGTTAAGCGTCTGACTTTCGCTTGGGTCATGATCTCGCGGTTCGTGGGTTCGAGCCCCGCGTCGGGCTCTGTGCTGACTGCCAGCTCAGAGCCTGGAGCCTATTTCAGAGTCTGTGTCTCCTCCTCTCTCTGACCCTGCCCTGCTCACGCTGTTTCTCTCTCTCTCCTAGAAATAAATAAAAAATTTAAAAAAAAATTAAAAAAAGAACAAGGAGGCCCAGAACCCCAAATCACTATTTTGTAATAAATGCTTTAGTACCAGCTAGAGTGAAGGTTTCAAAGGAGGTGTAATAGTTGACATGTTTGAGGGAACATGAAGGAAACCAGCTTTACCCATGTGGCAGCCCAATCTCAAAGAATGACGGTCTATCATTCCCCAAAGGCCCATGATCCAAGAACATTAAAATACTGACATTTTAAGCAAACTCTCACTCTTATCTGATTACTGAATCTTTTCAAGTTCTCCTATGCTTCCAACAACGGAGAGAAAGCCAGGGCACCAGAAATGATTGGCTGTTTACCCAAAGCCCTGTCAACCCTTCTTGGATGCTTTCCATTGGAAAATTCCCCCCTCTACTATGTGACTTGGAGGTAAACTCAATAGTCTGAGCAAGCACGGAAGTCAAATTGCTTTGCCATGGATTGATTTAGAATGGAGTATGTAATTAATTCTGGCCAGTGTGACCTAAGGGAGTTGACTCTGACATGGTCCGATTTTTTTTTTCCTCCCCCATCTGGACATCCTGGTGTTTGAATGTGAGTTATGGAAATACACAATCGTCTGGTGACCATAGGAGACCAAGCCAAAGATGCTAGCAGTCAGGGAACAGTAAGAGGGAAAGAAAAAAGGATATCTGTCAGGCTCTCTAATAACCAACCTCATCCCTCTGTCCTCTTTTTTATAGGATATAAAACATTTGTCTTGCATTTCACTTTACTTTTTATTTTTTGTTACTTGGAGCAAATTCCATCTTAACTAATTTAAGAGGGGTAAGTGACTCTCCCATTCAGCCAAGGCACTTTTAACAGAGCACTGGTATAAGTGTTAGAACGTACCTCAATTATTATACACTTACACAGATCCCTGTGGTTGTCAAATTCCCTGAACACTATATTTTGGAAGAGTCCTCAAGATCATAAATCTAAATTCTGTGTCTTGTGGAAATAAGGGAGCTTTAGAGCACCAAGTACAAAGAAAAGCCTGTTGAGGATACAGAGATAAAAATCTTCATGAAGGAAGAATATAAAAACAAATTTATTTCAAAGGAGGTAATCTCTAATGAGTTTTAAGATGCCTATGATTTGCTTTTAAACAGTAGGCAATGAAAACAGTGATTTGTGTAGAATATACTCTGACTTAAAAATAGCGTTTGCAAAAATTGCTTCATTTCATTTGCAAACTGTTAATAGCCAAACTCATCTGGAGCATCTTTAAAAAGATCTGGGCAAGTGTCCCTCTGAAAGTATGATCCCCTAAGGCTTTGTTTTATAAAATGCCAACCAAAATTTCCCTTATAAGGCCAAGTAAGTTAATGAGGAGATATGCAAACTCAGAGAAAAAATTACCAGTCCATAAGAAAAAAAATATACACATTTGAAAAGGGTCATTTGCCTGTACATACTACAAAACCAAGGTCTTCGGTGCATTTGAGCTTTGATGTGGCTGTATATTTTACCCTAAATATTACAAAAAATCATAGAAGTTTTCAACAGGCAAAGGAAGTTTAAATATTCTGTATTTTTAATACAGCTTAAAGCCCTCTCCATGTACTCATAAGATAGTTCAACAGCATAATGTTACCATGCAAGTAATAAGAAAGACCTTAAACAAAAATAGCACACACTCCCATACACACACCTTTTGTCCATTATACAGAAAATTATATATATAAATGTATATTATATGTTATATATACATATATATGTAATACATATACATGTATATGTATGTATAATATATGTATCACATATATATTATATATATACATATACATATAATATATACGTAATACATATATAATTTTTTGTATAATGGACATTATATAGAATTTTCTGTTAACTAAAATAAAAATCCTATACAGCTTTCCATTTCCTTTAAAAGAAAAATTTCTCTCAAGTACAGTTTAAAGGACTAGAATGATAAATGTTCACAATGAATATTTCTTAAATAAACCTCTTCAGACCTTCTGCTTAGAAACCCTTACCCAGGACTGGAATTGCAGGTGGGAATGCACGTGATAGGGAGAGCTGCAGGGGTAAAGCAATGCAGACAGAACAAAAAAGAATCAAGAGTAGGTCAAGAGTTTTTGAAAACAATGGAGAGATGCCATCAAGTGGCTGAAGAAAGAATTCTTCCTCAAGCGGGGAATGGTTTTCCCAGACAGTGCCATCTGGTGGCCAATACTGGAAATCATTTTAGAGAGAGAAAACTATACACTATGAATGTAGGTCTTTCATGTGGTCCATAATTAAAGCTTGAGAATTCTCCATTACCGTGACCATAGGAAACCCCATTGACAATCTTTATTATGCCAGTTAGAGTACTGACAGATTCTGAAGAAATATTAATGATTGATGGAATATCTATTTCAATTCTAAAAGAGAAAGAACCATACTGAAAATTATTACATCTGGCTTAAAAATTTTTAAGGAATATGGGGCGCCTGGGTGGCTCAGTCGGTTGGGCAGCCGACTTCGGCTCAGGTCATGATCTCGCGGTTCGTGGGTTCGAGCCCCGCGTCGGGCTCTGTGCTGACAGCACAGAGCCTGGAGCCTGTTTCAGATTCTGTGTCTCCCTCTCTCTCTCTCTGACCCTCTCCTGTTCACGCCGTGTCTCTCTCAGAAATAAATTAAAAAGTTTAAAAAAGTTATGAAAATAACTTTTAGGGAATTTTTCCATGATAAATTCAAACTGAGCAGATATTTGCAACTCTAACTTTGAAGCTATAGGGTTTGTTTGCTTTTTTAAATGTTTATTCTTGATGGAAAGATCATGAACAGGGGAGGGACAGAGAGAAGGGGACACACAGAATCTGAAGCAGGCTCCAGGCTCCCAGCTCTCAGCACGGAGCCTGATGTAGGCCTCAAACTCACAAACTGTGAGATCATGACCTGAGCTGAAGTCAGATGCTCGACCGCCACCAGGTGCCCCAAAACTATTTTTTTCATTAGCTCAACAAACTTCTATTTTTCCTTTCTAGACCCACTGGCAGCCTAATAGTAGGATCCTAGTCGTTTGCTATTGCTCTCTTTCTGCTTTTTTGCTTTTTACCTTAAACGGACTTTAGAGATCACCTGATTAATTCAGTTCCATCTTCAAAAAACATTTAACAATCTGTCAAAGTGATCTATAAATGGTGACCAAAATAGACCTACGCCTGCCCCCAAGAAGATCCTAATCTAGCGTAGGTAATAAACATTTGAAGAGATGTATTTGTTGATTCGTTTAAAGTACACATATTAAACATACACTTTTCTTATGCTGTGTTCAGGGATCTATTAGGAAAAAACAGACAGGGGTTCGTACTCTAAAGGAATGCTTTGTGGCATAGAGGAGGAAGTGAACAGTGAAAATAAGAACTTTCCCAGGGAAATGACATGCAGGCTGTTAGGAGAAAAATGAAAAAGGAGCCAGTAAAGGACAGGAGAAAAGAGCGACAGGAAGAGAATTGTAGGTGCGTATGCAAAGGTCCTGATGAGGGCAAAATAGGTGAAGTACTCCCAACAAGGTGGACAGTTATAGGACTTGAGGTTCAAGGCAGGAGGGAGCAGCTCACTGCAGCATCTAGTAGGTCACAGGAAGGAGTCGGACTTTCAGTTTCTGAGCAGTGGAAAGCCACAGAAGGGGTTGAATCACAAGAGTAACAGTTTGACTTGTTTTCACAACATCAGTACAACTGCCATCGGGCAGATGAATGGATGGGTGGAAGGGAAGGAATTCTCACATTTTAAGAGAAAGTTTCCTTTCACTTTTGTTTCTAACAAGAAAAATAAATTTATTAACAATCTACTGAAACCACATCACAGCTTTCTGGCAGCTTTATTAATGTTAGTGGATTCATTCACAAATTTTACTCCACTTTCTCAAGTCTTTCACAGCACTAATCTTACCTTCCCATGAGACAACCTGGGAATTTTGCAATCATCTTCCCTCCAAGACTATAAATGCTTAAAAATAAACAGTGTCTTTTTTCCCCTGCAATTTCAGAGCACTACCCTTTGTATTTGGCAATATTATAAATATTTAAATAAAAATTCAAGTATAATACTAAGCCATTGTACTATGGAATTGTAAAGTTAGAATCTTCACCTCCCCAAAGGAAGATTTAGATCCAAGCTAATTTATCTGGAGTTTAAGTTTTCTAATTATGGCCGGTTGAGGTAGAATACATGATTCTTTAAAAAACAACTCTTCAGACAAGGGGAATAAAGTAAATTGGGATGCCTAGTCTTTCTGGAGCGTTTAAGTCCTATTCAAGTTTCCCTTCTTTCTTTAAAAGCGAGGATATCTACTTCCCTGACACTGATTGTTTTTTTCAGGTTTCTGAAAGTGATGACAATTTGTGACAAAAACCCCCTCTGTCTCAGGCTCTCTCATGTACACAGAATCACGTGAAAGTCACCCAGCAGGACCAAATCCATTCAGGAGAAGATTGTGCAGTTTTTATTGGGAATGTTTAGTAACTAAAATTAATGACTTTCTTGCATCTAAGGAGCCAGGAGGGGCCTTATCTTCAAGGAAGTGGATTTAACACAGGAGAAACAAGTCTGAAATGGTGCAGAAATCCCCTTCATTACATAACTCACCTGCGTTCTCTGCTCCAGATTTGATTCCATGTCCTTGGGGGCTCCCATGGCACCAGGGACTTGCCTCTAGAGAACTACACTCCAACTCAATACAGTAATGCTTTATCTCCTACATCTGTCTTCCTTGTGAGAATCTATGTGTGGGCAGTTTCTTGATTGTCTTTGTATCCCCAACATCTGATTCATTGTAAGACGCTCAACACATGTATAATGAAGAATGGAAAAGGATCATCAGCACTAGTTGAAAGTTTGTGTGTTACGAAGGCAAGTTTTTACTTCACAGTGAGAAAGTACACGTTGCATGTTAGGTCATTCTCAATCCAGGGCACTTGAGGGCTGCGGGGGACATACACCAGTATCTGGAGACATTTTTATTTGTCACAGCTGACCGGAGATTTTGCTACTGTTATTTATTTGATAGAGGCCAGTGATGTTGCACAACACCACACAATGCCCAGGGCAGCCATCTACAACAACCACAAGATCCAAAGCATCAGTACAGCCGAGGTTGAGATATCCACACTTAGATTAAAAGTTCAATTACTCTCGGGGCGCCTGGGTGGCTCAGTCGGTCAAGCGTCCGACTTCAGCTCAGGTCATGATCTCATGGTCCATGGCTTCAAGCCCGGTGTCGGGCTCTGTGCTGACAGCTCAGAGCCTGGAGCTTCCAGCAGATTCTGTCTTCCTTGCTCTCTGCCCCTCCCCCACTCACGTGCATGCTCTCAGTCTCTCAAAAATAAACATAATTAAAAAAAAAAACTTCAATTACTCTTCACACATATTAAAATCATACAGCAGCCCCAATTTTCTCATACTAGAAACTGCTCTGATTGTTTCCAAAATCTTATGATTTACCAAAACAATCTTTATAAGAGTTTGAATGCAACAAGATTTGAGCATACTAGCCTTGTAGATCTTTAGATGGTTTGTGAAAGCTTTGTGTGTACGTGGTGCTGAGGTAAGATACAAGACAGAGACGGAACTTGAGAATTGGCTGCATAAACAAACTCATTTATGCCATGAAAGCAAAACTCAGTCCAGCTGATTTCACGGTCACAAGTGAAACTTAGGTGATTTCTTATAAATGCTTCTATCACATAAGACAGTCATAAAATTTAAGTCATCTTCCTAAAATGGCTTAAGATAATCGCTTTTAATCTCCTTCCTCCTAGAAATCCCCATTGTAATAAGCAGTCATTGTTCAAGGTTAAACAATTTCCTCATTTTATAAGCCATCTTGTAACATTAAACGTCAGTGCTTTGTATCTGCCTTGGGTTTGAAAGCTCCCAGTTTGTAAACTCTTATGTGCACAATAGCCTCTCACTAACGACTACTTTACTGATCTAGTTTTAATTTTTACTGTTTTTGCAGTTCTGATAATGTTAAGGTCAAATCTTACACAGCTTTTCAAGTGCAGAGAAGGTTAAGGGCAAGGAGTAAATCAGCAACTGTCCTTCCTTACCTCTTCCTGAAGTAAGGTTGGCTGAAGCTTCCCAAATATCAAAAGACAGCCCCTACTTCTTTCATCAATCGCTCTCATTCTAGCAAGGCCACACCCATGTTAGATTATGCTGATTTATGTACCTGTGAAACTATGTCCTTCCTTTAGCCAGTCTACCAAAGTTCATAAAAAAAAAAAAAAAAAAGCTGTTACATCTAACTTCAATCCATTGCTGGGCCTACCCTGAGCAAACACAACCAAACCCGACTATTGTGACCATCTCTGTTGAAGTCTGCCTTCCCACCGCTGCAAATCTAAAACATCTGGTTTCCATAAATGGAATGGCTTTTTAACTACTTTTTGAAAGAAAAGAATGAAAATCAAAGAAGGCTTTAGAAGAATCCACCATCATACCTGGTGGCTGGCCCAGCACTCACCTGCCCTGCCCGAGTCTGTCTATGTCCACCACTCATCTCCTCCTAACTCATTCCTGGATCTCTTCTCCATGTATCTCTGCTAAAACAACCTAACACAAATCATGTAAAAATAAAAGACATATGCTACCCAGAAATTGAAGATAAAAGAGAAAAAGCTTGTCAAAATTATTTTGCCTGATGATCTTTAAATATGGGTAAAAACATGTCTTTGCAACCCACTAAATTTACATGTTTGGTCCTTGTGACCTTGGGAAAGTCTTTTATCCTGTTCCAGCACCATTTTCCTACGTGTACTAATATGAGTCCTAGATGCCTCTTGATTGCATCAACTATCCTGTTACTACCCAGAGTAAGTTCATTCTCTCAATGTCCTTTCTTCTGGAATAAAGCAGACACTGCTGTTTGCTTCTTATAGACAGCTGTTGCCATAATTATCTTGTTTTCAAAAATGAATGATCCACAGCCAACCAAGAGTGAGCGGTTAAATCAAAAGATTGAAAAAAAAACCCCTATTTATTGTTTCTCCTTTGATCTCCTTCCAAGATCTGAGATGTGACATATTCAATAATGATTTCAGCCCCTCTGAAGGCCATTCTTTTCCTTTTTTATTCAGAGATATGGTAACCATGACCAGAAATAAAGAAGGTAGGAAGTAACCTTCAAAGTTACAAATTCTCATCATTTGATACGAGGCCATGTCTTTCTAGGAGACAATGAAGTTGAAATTCAGATGCCAGTCCTGTTGATGATTTCATGTCTGAAGTTACTGTGTGTTAATTAGTAAAAACAGTCTTGCCTCTGTGATTTTGTTACAGTCCTAACTTAATTGCACTGTAGCTCTCTCTTCTTACAGCAGGGTATCCATTCACGTCCAACACAAGCACTAATCCTTTTCTTACTGAGCACATTTCTGTGCCAGGTGCCAGGACAAAGATTTAAGAACACTGACTGTTAATGAATTCCCAGCCAGGCAGAGAATGGGTGGGGGAGAGCTATATACAAATACATTATTTTTAATGAAGTGGGATGAGAACTCTAGGAGACGTCAGTACTGGAGGTATACTGGACAAAGAAATCCACTGCTTGGGTGGGTCAGAGAAAGTTTTACAGAGATAAATCTTGAAGGATGAAGAGGAGTTCATCAGGCAGATAAGGTAGGGGGGAAACATTTCAAGTCAAGAGAGCAGTACAGGCAATACCTGACAATATATATGATGTTGGATCGAGATAGGTAGAGAGTCAGAACAGAAGTGTGTGTGCAAGAACAGATATAGTGTGCAGAATGAGGTGATAGCAGGGGGCTGCCCATAGAGGCTCTTATAAAGCATGCTAAAGAATTCACGCTGCATCTTCTATGTCATTGTGAACTTTGAGGGTTTAAAGAGACAAACAAAATAGTATTTCATAAAGCGCATCCCATGAATCATCAGTTCCTCTTGGTGGACTTCCAAAAAAAATCTTTTTTGGTCAGTAAATTTTAGGAGAGATTATATATTACAACATCCTTTTCGAAAACCATAATGTGTAAATTTCTGGGGCGCCTGGGTGGCTCATTTGGTTAAGCGTCTGAGTTCAGCTCAGGTCCTGATCTCATGGTTCTTGGCTCAGGTCATGAACTCACACAGTTCATGGGTTTGAGCCTCGTGTCAGGCTCTGTGCTGACAGCTTGGAGTCTGGAGCCTGTTTTAGATTCTGTGTCTCTCTCTTCTGTGCCCCTCCCCAGCTCATACTCTGTCTCTGTCCCTCTCTCTGTCTCTCTCAAAAATAAACATTAAAACTTTTTTTTAATAAAAATGTGTAAATCCCAAAAGCTCTGATGAATCTTACAACGAAGGATCCTGTTTAACAGGATATAAACCAGAATTTCCCTAATGTATTATTTTTAACATTCTGCAGAATGAGTGTTTGTAGAGCAATATGGGAAACGTCTGCTAATGTACTTAGATTTGCATTTTCAAGTTACTGTTTTAAGGTTACCTTCTAACGCATTCTAGTAGACGGATTAGAAGACGATATAGGTAGGAAAGTACTAGAATAGTATAGATGAAGGTGACAAGGACTTCAGTTAACCAGACAACAAAAGAGATGAGCTTTTCAAGTATATTTGGAGAAGACATTTTAGAGACTATGGTAACTGACTGGTTGGAGGATGGGCACCATGTAAGCAAGGAGGGGAAGGAAATGGACCCCACATTATCAAACAGGGCAATTTAGTAGATGGGGGCATCATGTGACAGAAGGGGGAGACGGGAGGAGGAGCAGGTTGGGTGCAAAATCAGGATTTCAGTCCTAGTGCAATGAAAATCTACATGCCATGGGCTCAATGGCTGTTCGATAAAACTGTGAGGACTACAATATTACAAATAAAGTATTTTTCAATATAATAGCAAAGGTATAGGCTGGTGAGGCTACTTAAAACACTTTCTTTACATATTTACATAAACCTATAAATTGAATTTACTTACACCAGGAAAAGCTGTGTATTTATAGCACTCTTAAGGGAAATGCTTTCATAAAACCTGTCATCACAAATGCATGTCTCTTTATATCACATGTGCACTTACATGCATACTGATTTTTTTAAGCTGAGACCAGCAAAGCGCTGGTGGCTCTTTTGATAATGTCGTTTGATAGCTGAGACTCCCCCATTATAGCTAATATCCTGCTAACTGAATAAATGGTTTTAATTTTCATTCAGAAGTCTGATCACTTCCTGAGAAAAGTGATTTTTGTAATAAATAAAATTGGGGGGAGGGTTATTTGGTCACTATGTGTTCACTGTTCTGGAGGAAAATTTGCTTGCACTCATTTCCTAAGTATTTATACCTCAAGAACATACATCTAAAGATTTTATCTTTTAAAAGCATTAGCACTTACATTTCCAAAAATAATATTAACAATGTAAGTGGTATTGCTCATTAAATCAAAAGTGAATAAATGACAAAAATTATGGAAACAAAAATAAGTTATCATAGTTGCCATTTCCTAGGTATATTACACGGCAACCATTAAGGCATCATTAATTGTGAAGTGGGTGCTTTTATTAACCCCACTGTATAGGCGAGGAAATTGCATTTAAGTAGGGTGCCCAAGTTCATGCACCAAAGCTGGGAATCGAGTAGAGGCAGGATGGCTCCAGAGTCTGAGCTCTTGACCTTCAGTCCACACCTTATTTGCACTTGCCCAGAAGACAACTTTCAACCTTATGGCCCTGCTGTCCCCATGGACTCTGTGTATTAGAAGGAGCACAATCTCTCCATCTGGATTTTGTATATTAACACAAAGTTTCCTCTTAGCTCTTATTTTCCTATTCCAAAATAAATGACTTAGATCAATAAGCTGGTATTCACCTTGTAAGACTTTCATTTTTAATTTCCATTGCCAGAAGCAATGTTTTTACTGCTAAGAGGTCATTCCTTCAAAATATACCAACACATTAAAGATCTTCCTGTGTGATTGCTGAACACCAGATAATTACTTTCCAACATTCATCATATTTAATCTTCTCAACATCAACAGAATATTTTACATTTAAGCAATCTGAGCTCCAAAGGGATGGAGAAATTTTACCTGGTCTCAGCACCCTGAAGTTTCTCCTCTTAAAACTCATAGACTAATTACTATTGGGGGTAAATTATGATGGATTCATAACTTTAATTTGTTGATGGTAATAATCATAGTTGAATACCTGACTTCCTCAATTTTAACAGCATATTTATAAGAATGTCAATGGCATTAAGCAACACTGGGGGGAAAAAATAAAATCACAATAATCCCACAATTTACAGTAACTATGATTTTTTCTCTTCTAAAACTTATTGTACTGATTTTACTTAACATTTAAGTTTTTTCATAGCTATCATTTGTAATGGCTACAATTACAAATCTTTCACTTAGTTGACAATGTAACTTAACCTCCCCTCATTGATCTGCATTTAGTTTGCTCACAACTAAGTATTTCTTAAATGATATGTAGGGTTTTTTTTTTTTCCATTCTCTTGGGTTATACTACAGAATTAAGTTTTAAAAATCAGCAGGTGACACATAGTGCAGTCAAAAGACTATTTTGGTTGAAATTTACTTCCAAGGCTACGAGAAAGAAAAGTCAATGAAGTCTTCTGGGCCTCTAAAGTATCTTTCATCTTTCAGTTCTAGCCATAGTTCATGGAGTTCATCACAGATCTCCATGGAATGGCCAGTTAACACAAGATATGCTTGCAATGACACATTCCCTTGTGCTAAGTGGTCTTGGCTTATTTACCTTCTCTACATAGCCCTTAGATGGTTCTTCACAAAGGACACAAGCAAGGCTGTCTGTTGATTTTGGCATAATCCCACTGAGTCCAGCAGTAAGGGATCTATGAATAAATAGAAGGGCCACAGAACCAGCTGAGGAAATAACCACCCTAGATCTCAAATAGGCAACCTTCTCCCCTATTCTGTTTTGAACTAATCCCTACCCCTTGGTCTAGCCCACAATTAATGCCATCACCATTAACCCAATTAAGAGTGCAAGGAAAAGGAAAGACTAGTGACCAAGAAAAGGGTCATGAGCTGAGGAAGAAAATCACACTGTGAATGGTGTGTTCCCTCTAGAAGCTGGGGAGAATTAATAATAAACTTTAACTCCCTTATCTTCTTTGCCTCTATACCCAGGAAACAAAAGTGGGTGTTATTTCAGGGATCACATTAAATAACCCAAATGAAAGTCCTCAAATCAACATAGGAATCGCCTCAGAAGAAAATCATAGGTAAGCCTGCACCACCTTCAGGGTCTCTGTGCTTTACACCCATTCACTTCTGATCCTTCCAAAACCCAAGGAGGGAGCTGCTACTACCCATTTTACAGGTGAGAAAATCGAGTCTAAGAAAGTTGGGTTGACTTACTCAAGACTTCCCTTGAATAGAACCTGGTTAAGAATGCAGCGAAGCATACACCTCAGATCTGCACAGGAGCCCATTATACCTCTCTGGCTTTCTGTAAGCTTCATTTCTGCCTGCCTTTTTTTTCACGTCATAAAAGTATCCCATCTTCTATCCTCTATGTCCCCAAAAAGTATTTCTAGGATCAGGATATTTTAAGTATCTACTTAATGCCAAATTATTTTTAAAAGGGCTTGGAAGCATATTGTTTGCCTGTGGGTGTACCATTTTTCATTAATGCTAGAGAAAAGAATGTTTACATCTTATCACAAGGTGTCTTAATAAAGAAATACACTTAATTTGGATGGTGGCAGGGGTAAGTATTTTTATGAGTACTAAACACCCACTCTGTTCTCTTCAATCTAAATGTGGGATCTTTAATATTGTAAAATGAATTAAGGGAAAAGATGAATTGGAGCTTTTATAACACAAATATAAAGGTTAATATAGCCTCTCTCATATAATACTTATAAATATATTACACTTCTTTAAATAATCACATTACTACTTTGTGGGTTTACTTTTTTTTTTAATTTGAGAGAGAGCGCAAGGGAGCACGCAAGCGTAAGTGGTGTAGAGGGGCAGAGAGAGGACCCTAAATAGTTTCAATGCTCAATGCAGAGCCTGAAGCCAGGCTTAATTCCCATGACCCTCCCTGGGACCATGACCTGAGCTAAAACAGAGTTGGATACTCAATGGACTGAGCCACCCAGGCGCTTCTTAATTTTATTTGAACATAATAATGAGATGCCCTAGAGTAGTCACAGAGACTACCTGGGTTATCTTTTTTGACAATAATTTAAGGTGCTCATGTATCTTATTAGCTTTCTGTCATATCCTTTAGGAGCCACTCATTCGAACCAAAGATGGAACTGTAAATTAGTAAGACTGATTTTTAAAACTCTTTGAAAGGGTGGTATTTTAGGATATGTAAGCGAATGTGCATGCCAAAGGGCATGGCTTTGTCAGCTGAGTGTACACATCAAGCCAGGCAAAGTTCAAGATTTCTTTGATTCCAGTTTCACTGAAATTGCCCAATGTTTGTCTACCCACATCATTTGTTTTCAAACATTAGTTTTCAAGAGATGCTCAAGCCTCTTTTCATTGCTTTCACTTCTCCATGGTACTAAGTAGCCTACGACTCTTCCTAAGTCTGTTACAAGCCTCAAGCATGATGGATAAATCTCCCTTGATATTAGTAACATCAATGTCTTTGGTGTATCCACATGTTCCTTTCAAATGTCCAATAGTTGGCTGGGATATTTGACTATTTGCTGTTGATGTAGTTCTTCCCTTATACCATCACCTCATTTAACCCGTGACTATTCTCTCTCACATCCTAAATTCAGGTAATGCTCTCAAGTGAAATCCCCAACTGTCATGGTTATTGCAACCGATGTCCTACCCTGATTTCCCTTTGAGGATAAACCACCTATCTTTCCACTGAACATCAACTGAATTGCTGTGCTGGTTCCACCTCTGGCTAGAGAAAGGGAGTACAATCTATCTCCAGTTCCAATGCCATGAGTAGTTGACACCCGTCAGACCTCTCAAACCTGAAAGCTCCACTGCAGTCCAAATCAGAAAGCTAGTATGTTTCTGCTCATTCCTTACCTGCTTCACATTCTAGTTCGCCCCTTTGGATTTCAATGCAGAGTCCTAGTGAACTGAAACTTAATGGGCTCCTGTCTTCATTTACCCAGCACTTAGGTTTATAGGATTCTGGGTACTGAATCCTGGAGAATAATTTTTTAAAGATGTCCAAAACAAGTATCAAAATAAAGCTAAGGGTTATGAATTTGGATTAACCTGGAAATTTTCATATCATGAGGGAATGATAAAAAACAGCAGTCTAAACCTTGATGTCCCAGCAAGAAAGGACAAAACCACTTCTTTTTAATAGTTGGTACACAAAGCCCATTAATTTACATTTTCTTCTGTTTTCCCTGGCTTTGTCCCTCCATTAATTCCTTCTGGGAATCCTCTCTCCTTTTCTCTTTCTCCCTCTAACTTCACCTTAAGTGGCAAAAAGAGCACAAAAGCATAAATACAATTTAAGTGTGTTCTAGGTTTTCATTAGAAAACAAAATTTTAATCTCTTGAATGCCATATTTTCTCCTCCCCCCAAAAGGAAGTCCTGCAAAATGAAAAAGAAATTATAATTCCACATGATTCAATTTTAAAAAGAAGAAGAGAGAGAAAAGCAAAAGAAAAGGAAGGAAGGGAGGGAGGGAGGAAGGGAGCTAACCTTGTTAGTCATTTACAGCAAGTTCATGGAGTGTCCTAAGACCTATTGTACCAACCGGGACTACTCGACCTCCTTCACCATCCATCCCACCCATCCAGCCCTCCCCCCAGGTCCCGTCTTGTTTGCTTGACTACCTAAATCTCTTAATTTCAATGTCACTTCCTCAGAAAAGCCTCCTAAGAACCTCCACATCCTTACCCCCCTCCCATGATAAGCACTTATACTCTAGAATATTACTTCATAGCACTTATCAAAAACACAGCAAATTATTCATATAATCATGTTTGTCTTCCTTTCTAGATTGGAAGTACCAGGAAGGCAAGATCTGCTTCTGTTTCATTCATCACTGTACCTCCAACATCCAGCACGGGGGCTGCTCATAGTAAGTGCCCAATAGATGGTTGGGGAATGAATGAAAGGAATGCAAGGATAAATAAATGGATAACAATTTCCCCCAAGGACTCTGTACATCAGCTCCTTCCAGTTACTCCCATAGGCCAGAAAGAGCTTTTTAAAGTCCTGAGGAGGCTCTTTACTGCCCGTTCATCATCTCTGCCTTCCCTGCTCCAATTACCTCAAACTCCATAGCCTATACCTCACTTCAAATGCCAAGGCTCACTCTCTTGGTGAGATAATTATATTTGCTTTCTAGAATGTCCAGAGATCCAAGGAGGTATTTTTTTTTTCTGCCACATAATCTAAATGGACATGACAGAAGACAGACTTCTATCATTTTTGCTAATATTCCCGGTGGGTGATAAATGGTGAGAACAATCATTGCATAAGTAAATCAAGCCTCAGATCTTTCTGACTGTTGTTTCCATAGCTTCCCAGGTATATGGAGACAAGACAGATCACTTTCTATCTCAGGGTAGTTAAAATCCCTTGAATTCCATCAATTTGAAGATGTTACAAGTTCTGATGACTACATAACAAGGAAGCACATTCACTGGGCAACATTGCAATACTTTACATTGATTATTTAAAATCGTTTTGAGCTGATTGGTTAACATTAACATTTATTAAGTAACATATTCTTACAACTAAACGCTCTTAATGGAGACCTCCAAGTCCTAGTGTGGGTTTGTGGTGGGAATAGGAATTATATTAGTCTATGGGGAACAGAGAAGGCTTCTCTGAGGAAGGAATATTGGCATGAACTTTGGGGGAAAAAAAAGGTTGGAGAACGTTTCGGGCAGATCAAACCCTATGCGTAAAGAAATGAAGATAGGAAAGTACATGTCATCCTTTCTGGTGAATACCACCATCAGGTACAGGGTGAGGGCACAGGTGGAGGGTCAACTGATACAGTTTTGAACTGTATAATGTAGGTGTACCCCTCCTATTAAAAATACTTTCACTTATAAAGACAAAGCTTAGAAGATAGATATTTGAAGAGCCAGCAAGTTATATGCAAGATTCTAAAAAGCACAATTATTCCTGTTCTTATGTAAAAATAAAGAAACATTAGCAGTGAAGAAATTAAAATACCACATCAAACCATTAGACCTGGAGAAAATGTAAATTTTGCATACATGATTAGGACCAGAGACTATGGACAGTTTTATGTGCTACATTTCATCATCGCTGCAATGTTTCAAGGGGCACGGCAGAAAAGCATGGTAGGTATTTAAGAGTAAGACTAAATACATTATTCCTCCAAGTCAGTGAACCATGGCCAGAATCTCAGCACCTGCACAGAGCGACAGAGCAGAAGAATCTCATTTGAAGTAAAAGGCTGCATTTTCTCTTGAGCTTGGAACCGCCTTATAAAGGGGAAGACTCAGCACTGGCCAGTGAGCTGGAGGGTTGAAACATGGGTCAAACAAAAAGCTATTCTTTCATGTCTGAGGTGAATTCACTAAAAAGGAGTTAAAACCTGCCTTTTAACACCAGGAGAAGGAACTGGAAATATTGGAGTGAATGACACTCTATCTGGCAAGGAACAGGGAGAACACATCAAGTGCTTGAGCAGAAAAGCAACTCAGTCCTTGAAACATTTATAAAATACCTCCTAGGTATAGTCTTGCCTGGAATTCCCTGTGGATTTTAGCTCCTATATATGGTCAGGATCAAAAGTAGAGCCTCTTTTATGCAGACAAAACAGGAGATCAGAGCTGCTATAGAGAAGTTGACACTTTAGGCTTAAATCCCTGGACCAGTCTTGTCCTATGACTCAACAGAGCAGAATAAATATTTGTACATCTCGTCTTTATAGGAGTTTGCACAATAGGACTGTCAAGGGTAAGAGCCAAGCTTCCTAGATCTAACTCATTCTGTTTAGCATTACAAGATTTCAGTTCCAATTCAGTTGTGAGAATTATACTTTTGTTCCCCATGTAGTCATGCAGTTTTTATTACTCCTTTGTTTAAAAGATTCAGCATTCTCTCCACACTCAAAATATAGTCCAAACCCCCATAAGGTCCTATGTCATCTGCCCTTGTTCATTGGGCTCATCCCGCACAATTCTCCTCCTTGGTCAGCCTAGCCTCGTGTCTATTCCTTGAAAATGTAAGTGTTTCCCTGCCTCAGGGTCCTGGGCCCTGCTGTTCCCTTCATTTAAAATGCCCTACACCCCAAGTATCAACCTAATAGACTGTTTCACATTATTCTGGCCTCAGTTCAACTATCCTTTCCTGTGGTAGCCAGCATCCAGAAGGCCCACTGAAGATCCTCGCTTCTTAGAATGCATACCCGCATAGCACTCTCCTCCCACACTGCAGCAGCATTAATAGGTGTGGCCAATAGAACAGAATGGAAGGGATACCATGTGACTTCGAAGGCTAAGAAAATCTATTGCTGCTCTTGCTTTACCTTCTTGGATCATTGCATTTGGGGACATCAGTCAACTTGTCCTGAGGAGACTTGTACAATCATTATGGAAAGATCCATTTGGAAGCAAACTGAAATACATGTCCTTTCAACAGTCATGGGAGTCGATTCTCCAGTCCCGGTCAAGCTTTCAGATGCCTGCAATTTCCTAAGAGACTCTGAGGTAAAATTACTCAACTATGTCATTACTAAATTCCTGTCTGACAAAAATCATGTAATAAAGATTTTTTAAGCTGTTAGATTTGTTACAAAGCAAAAACTCTTAGACATTCTCATACTAGTTCCCCTGACACCCAACCTAAGAAAACCCTAGACCTGTCCCATGTTATGAAATTCCTCTACTTTATCTTAATTCTTGTACTGAGGTACACCTTGTTATCTTGTTCTTTGGTGGTTTTTATCACTTTTTTACTCCTTTGGAATATACACTTCTCTAAAGCAGAAACTGTCTGCCCAATTCATCAAGGGTTAGTCCCAGAACTGAGCCCTCTAGAGTAAATGCTTTATACCTGTTGGAAAAGATAATACTCTGGAAATTTGACCGCACTTATTCTCCATGGCATATGGGAGGCTGGCTAATTGTATCCCTCTCTCAGCCTGAGTGGTGGTCACCAGCCTCAGATTCGTACAAGAGTAAGGAAGTATTTGGACCCAGCCAAGACAACAAGCCAGGGGTTCTCAGTTACCCCTTGGACAAAACCTCATGTTCTGAACTGCAAAAAACAAAGTTGTTTTCATTTTTGTTTCTGAACGATAATCACCATTTTCAAGGGAGGATTTTAGGGTAGAGAATATGAAAATATAGTAGAAACGAACACAACAGTGAAGTTTTTGTTTTGTTTTTGGTAAAAACTGGGAAAAATATTAGAAGATCAGAGTAAGGTAGAAGAAATGATCACCAGGAAAAAAAAAAAACTATCATAATGAGATAGAAAAGAATAATATGCGTAATCCTTCAGACTACCTAAAAAGATACACATCTGAATTATCTTAAGCAGTTTTAAGAGCCAAGGAAGGGAAAATTGCTCTATCCCAACCACTACTTCTGCTAAATTGAACATGCATTTTAAAAACTTCTACATAGGTACATGGTTCAAGACTTCACAGGCAGATATGCGGCACCTGGATGGCTCAGTTGGTTAAGCGTCCGACTTCGGCTCAGGTCAGATCTCACGGTTTGTGGGTTTGAGCCCTGCATCGGGCTCTGTGCTGATGGCTCAGAGCCTGGAGGCTGTTTCAGATTCTGTGTGTGTGTCTCTCTCTCTCTGCCCCTCCCCCACTCATGCTCTGTCTCAAAAAAAAGACTTCACAGGCAGATAGTAGGTATAGCCTACACAGAATTCCATGACTAAATATGGCTAAAAGATCTATAAACAGGCAACATGCAAATCTACACACCCTGCATGTATTTTCATGTGGTTTCTTCTAAAAATTCAGTGGGGAAAACTTGATGTTTCTTGGCTTCATTTCACAAAGCCCTTTCAGCCCCTCTGGCTGAGGTCCTGCTATTTGTACAAAGGCACAGCTGCAGAAAGTGTTTAATCCTAGCTCTTAATGAGGAGGCAACATTATAGCTCCTCGCATCTTCCTATCCTAGTGTCCTTGGGACACGCTCCTCTAGGTATGACTTTCCAGTGAAAAGACGTCAAAGAAAGGGGTGCACAGGACAGTAGTAGGGGATAAAAAGGAGAAAGAACTCTTCATTCTGCCTCCCTGGGGGGCCAGTCTAGTGGTTCTGGTCCTACCTCTTGAGATGACCAGATCTTTCCCACTCATTCTAGACTTGTTTGCCAGATGTCCGAGACATAATTTGGGGGTAACAGAGGGAATTCCTCTTCATTCCCAACTCAGGAGGGAGACCTGTGCTTCAGAGGAATCCTGGAGACAAACCCTACAAGTGGCAAACTGAAATGAGAGTGAGTCATTCACACAGCACCTGGGTGCAAGGGATGTGTTTGTTTTAGTTTATTTTTTTAAATTTACATCCAAGTTAGTTAGCCTATAGTGAAATAATTATTTTCAGGAGTGGATGCCAGTGATTCATCCCCTATGAATAATACCCAGTGCTCATCCCAACAAGTGTGTTCCCTAATGCCCCTTACCCATTTAGCCCATCCCCCCACCCACAACTCCTCCAGCAAATCTCAGTTTGTTCTCTAAATTTAAGAGTCTCTTACACTTTGTCCCTATTCTGTTTTTGTATTATTTTTGCTTCACTTCCCTTTTGGTCATCTGCTTTCTACCTTAAATTCTACATATGAGTGAAGTCACAGGATATCTGTCTTCCGCTAATTTTGCTTAGCATAATACCCCATAATTCCATACACATTGTTACAAATGGCAAGATTTCATTCTTTCTGACCACGAGGTAATACTCCACTACACCACATCTTTTTCATCTATTCATCATTGATGGACATTTGGCTCTTTCCATACTTTGGCTATTGTTGATAGTGCTGCTATAAACAATGGGGTGCATGTGCCTCTTTGAAACAGCACATCGGTATCCCTTGGATGAATACCTAGTAGGGTAATTGCTAGGTCATAGTGTAGTTCTATTTTTAACTTTTTGAAGAACCTCCATACTGTTTTCCAGAATGGCTGCACCAGTTTGCATCCCCATCAGCAGTGCATAAGAGATCCTCTTTCTCCGCATCCTCGCCAACATCTGTTGTTGCCTGAGTTGTTAATGTTAGGCATTCTGACGGGTGTGAGTTGGTATCTCATTGTGGCTTTGATCTGTATTTGTTTGGGTTTTTCTTCTTTTTTCATTTTCAGTCGTTAAGATATCAAGAAAATGCAAGTGGCAGAGAAAGAAACTGACACTTTTAAAAGGTGATTACAATTTCCCATAGCTAGGTTCTCAATAATTTTTGCAAAAAAAAAAAACAAAACCCAGACACTTGTACATTCCTGTAAAAGGTGTGTTAAGTCTAATTGGAAATAGACTGCACACAGCCCAAATAAGCCAGTACATACTGATTACTTTTCCAAGAGAAAGTCAAGGTATGTAATTCTGTATTTAAATGTTAACTCACTTTGTCACTCATCAATGTATTTACTTATTTCCTAAGTACTTAACCAACTTGAGAGTCACAAAGATGAAGTAGACTCAGGTTTGTAACGTAGGCTGAAAAGGTTAAATGCAGATGTATCCACTAGACCAGGGTCACATGCCAGTGCAAAATATATTCCTGGGGAATGCTGCTGGGACTCTGCAATAGAAACTGTAATAAATTCTTGGTACTTTTTAATGTACTTATCCTGTTATGTGATGTCATATTATTTATTCATAATTATGCTCTATGGGAAGCATTCAGATGTAGGATTCTAGTAAGGTAACCCAGGAGCCAGAGACATTGTATTGAAGCATGTTTAATTCTTTAACAACTTTACATGACCAGGATTCTGAAGTTAGAAGAGTTCATCAATATTTGGCTGAATCTAAGATCCCCCACCCTTTGCCATCAGAGGTACATCTAGATCCATCTACGTGGCTCTTCAACAGTGATTACTAGAGCCAAGCCCAAATTAGTACATGTGGTATTGAGAAGAAACACAACAATGTTTGATCCAAGAAAAAGATGGTCTTGCTACCTGACCCCTCATCACCAATCTTGTTTTCCTGTCTTTTTCATCTTTCACCTCAAGAACAGAGTTCGCACTGTCAGGTCAAGTGGATGTCACTAAGTGACAACTCGCTAAGTTATTGTCATGCCCTGTAATTCCCCTCTTAGGGTTGTCGTTAAGGATGTCAGTAAGGTCATAACATCAAAAGGAAGGCCTTTGCGTGATTCTGGGAGATTTACATTGTTTGTTCTTAGTCTATTCCCTAAAGTGCCAATGAAGCGTGCTGTGCCCATAACTGGTTTGAAACACTGAGGGGAGATAATGCAACTCTAAAAATCATTTCAGTTTTCAGCATCTTTCTCAAGTTTGTTCTTGGCGCAAAGCCTGGCTTACTGTGCCTTAGACACAGGCCTGCTGGGCATGAAGAAACATGCCCTCTATCCTACCCTGAGCTTCTTGTTATGAGCTTCACAGTATCCCATATCCATCCTACACACTGTTCTTGGAGACTCCTCTCCGTGAGGTATCCTGTCAACTCCAGTTCCTGACAATATAGAATATCCCACTTCTTGCCTCTGAGCAAGTATTTAAGAGTACCATGTCCATAGAGAGAATCCATGCATTTCTTCATCTGCTACCAACGTTTCCATGAAACATGACTTCCTTCCTCGTTAGAGCTGTGAGCTCATCATCTCCCCTGTTTACTGGCTCAACTGCACCCCAGGCTGCTCCAGGGGCTCAGTCCCACTTTGACTGTGATGGAGAGGTGCCAGAAAGAAGGTACCTTGTCAAAGGAACCTTGAATTTGACTGCAGAAATGTCCAACTCGATTTCAAAAGACAAATGTCTACTTTACAGAAAGCCTTGTTTGTGCAAGGACCAGCACTGAGAGTTCTATTTTGATTTGGGAGGCAACTGCATGATTTTCTTAAGACTTTAGAGTAAGACAGCTGGATAGTACTACCGCCCTGTTTTCCCACCACGTACACATACCACCCCGTAAGGTACTGGAAAAAGAGCAGTAGGTCTTTCCCTTACCTCCTGGGACATTTACGGTGCTCTGCCAGCATCTGTCACCTCACAGTCCTCCAGGAAATGCTAAGATTGCTCAGAAATCTGTCAGCCACACCTGGCTTTCTAATACAGAGACTTTTTACCAAGATTACCCATGGAGAGAGCCAGAAAATGCTCACAGGAAATGTTTTCTGCATCGGAATAATATAACATTTTCTTGAATCTTTTCACTACAGAGTGGGCATGTACCTTTGTCCACAAACTTAGGTATACAAGAACTAATTTTCTCAGATACAAACTTTAAGTAAAAATTTCGAATATGCTTTGCAGCAGAAATNGCAGAAATGTCCAACTCGATTTCAAAAGACAAATGTCTACTTTACAGAAAGCCTTGTTTGTGCTTAAGTAATCTTAAGTTGGCATCCTTTCCGTGGTCTTCAGGGATTTGACTCAGTTCTTAGGGGCTTACATGTTAATACCTAATGCAGACACGGGCCGCCCATCTGATCCTCAATGTTGAAATACTAACAGTATCTCCTTTGGGTTTACCAAGAAAGGCAAGGATGCCTGCTACCCCTGCTTCTATTCATCATTGTTTGGGAGTTTCTAGCCAATACATGAAGGCAAGGAAAACAAAGGCTTGAGGACTGCAGGAGGAAATTACCTTTATTCATTATGGTAAGAGTATGTTTGTAGACTCTAAAAAATAATCTGCCAGTAAGTTATTGTAACTCTTTACACAATTAGCAAGACTAGATATAAAATCCATGCATAAAACTTTTGCATTTTTCTCTCTACCTGCAACAAAATCTAGAAAATAAAATCTTAAAAAAGGATGCCTTTTAAAGTAGTATAAAAAACCATATGCAAACTTTGGAGCAATTATAATTTATTGAAAGACAATTTAAATAGTTTAGTTATTAAGCAGCTTAAATGGAAACATAGTAATGGATTGGAATACTCAAAATTTTAAAAATGTTGTTTGATCAGATCTTATAAATTCCAATCAAAATTCCACCTGTGCATGTGTATTTTATACACGGTGCTTGAAAAACTCATTCTAAAATATATATGGAATTTCAGAGTTCCTGTAATGGCCAACAATCTGATGAGGAAAAGGGCTATTATCACAGGACCTGACCAACAGGCACTATACTATTATAAAGTTGTGTTCACAGATAGCCTGGTATTCAAACAAGGGCTGATGCATAGAACAACTAAACAAAAGAGAGAGCCCAGAAAAAGAATGAAGCCTACACAGTCACAGCAGATGACTGAGGTGACAATGCCCATCAGTGGAGAAAAGATGAACATTTTAAAATAAATCGTACTGGGGCGACTGACTACCTACGTGGGGGGAAAAAAACCTTTTTCAGTTACGTACATAAAATCAATCCCTGATGAATTAAGCCCTTTAATGTGGAAGATAAGATTTTAGAAGGAATGTCAGCAATTTTATCTTGGGAGGGTAGGAATTTAAGGCACAAAATAGGCAAAGTATGAGGAAGAAAACTGGTAACTGCAAATACATAAAAAATGAGAACTTCTATCCTCAAAAGCCATTGTGGAATAAAAATATAAGCCAGAAATTTAGATCAGACACAACACTAACAAAGGATTACTATGCAGTATATATAAAGAACTCCGATTAAGACAAAGACAACACTACTAAGAAATGTGAAAAAGAAATGAACACAAATTTCATACAACAGAAAAAAACAGATGACCCAAACATACTAAAAAACGTATTAACTTAGTAATCAAGGAAGTGTAAATTAAAACTCAATGTGATACAATCACACCCACAAGTTTGGCACAACTGTAAATATAGAAGTAATAGTCGAAGTACTGCCATGAACATACAGCAAAGAGGTTTCTCATCCACTGCAAAGGGGTATGGAAAGGAAATGACTTTGGAATATCATGTAGAAAAGCCAAACAAGTGTCTCAGGAATTTCACTACTATTATTTATCCTGGAAAAATTCTTGCACACGTGCACCAGGAAATAGGTCTAAGAATGTTTACTAGTATGCGGCTTGTAAGAGCAATAAAACTGGAAAACCTCTTTGTATACCTGAAAACTGAAAAGGAAAAGAAGTTGTGATATGCCCATTCCATGGAATACAATAATACCATGGCAAAGAGTGAATTTATGGTTGTATTCAAACTGGTTAAGTCTCAAAAATACAACACTGAATAAAAATCAAATTGCCTAAAAATTCACAGTGTGGTTTTATTATAATTACAGACATTACAAAAACAGACAAATCTAAAGAATATAGTATTCAGAAATTCCTACAAAGTTTGTTTTTAAAGAAGTTAAGAAAAACAAGGGAATAATTAACACCACACTCAAGATAATGACCCGCATGTGAAGGCCTGCATAGGAAAACAAAAACAAACAGTAAAATGGAAATAATCTATTTCTTGCATTGAGTGAAGTATACACAGATATGTATTTCTTTGGTTTTTTTTTTTTTAAATGTTATTTTTGAGAGAGAGAGAGAGAGAAAGCACGACTGGAAGAGGGACAGTGGTGAGACACAGAATCTGAAGCAGGCCCCAGGCTCTGAGCTGTCAGCACAGAGCCTGACACGGGGCTTCAACTCACAAACCATGAGATCATGACCTGAGCCAAAGTCAGACCTGTAACCAACTGAGCAACCCAGGCGCCTCCTTTATTGTGTTTTTTTTTTTTTAATGTTTTATTTATTTCTAGGAGAGAGAGGGAGACAGCGTGAGCAGGGCAGGGTCAGAGAGAGAGGGAGTCACAGACTGAAACAGGCTCCAGGCTCTGAGCTGGCAGTCAGCACAGAGCCCGACGCGGGGCTCGAACCCACGAACCGCGAGATCATGACCTAAGCGAAAGTCGGACGCTTAACCGACTAAGCCACCCAGGCGCCCCTCCTTTATTGTTTTTGAACTGCATATGTTTCTCTGTACCTTTTCATGTGCAGTCTATAGTCTTCAATAAAAATCTGTTTCTATTATTTTGGGTTTTTTTTTAAAGGAGTTTATAATGAACCATTTATAATATGTGTAAAACAACATGCATAAGTGTAAAGTTTTGGAAAAAATCAATATGATCAACTAAAGAAGCATAACTGGATTTAGTAATTTTTAACACTGATTTGAAAAAGATGTGGACAAAATAGCAGAAGGTGGGAAATTTCAAGGTCTATGAGTAAGGTTTAAAGGTCTAGGCTATGTTCATATTATCAGGTAAAATGCAGAGCATCTCCCCAAACAGAAAATGTCTATGGTACAAGATGAAAAGATGACTCTTTTAATGCCAAGTTTTTTTCCACAAGCATCTAGCCTATATTTAGGTAAAAATGAAGAGGGGCGCCTGCGTTGCTCAGTCGGTTGAGCGTCCGACTTCGGCTCAGGTCATGATCTTGCGGTTTGTGGGTTCGAGCCCCACGTCAGGCTCNGAGTAAAATATTCAAATAGGACAACGCTTCATCACAGTGTAATACACATACACATGAAATTAACACTGTACTCCACAGATGGGCTTCAGAAAAAGAGGATGCAGAGACAAGGTCAGAAACTAGAAATGAAAAGCAGGAGGTTGTTTTAAAAACAGGGGAAGGAAAATGAATGAGGAGGGGGAAAGATCTAATGAGGGTGTCGGCTAACAATGCAATTCAACACCTTTTCTTCTGCTGTTCCTGTGACTCCTATGGGTGCTGGGCTGGGGCAGCTGCTCCCATGTCCATCAAAGAGCACTAAGCTGTAACAATAGCCACTATTCCTTGATCCATGGTAAACTCCTGCTCCATTAGTTCAATTCAGACCAAACAAATAAAAAATAAAAAAATAAAAAACCCTATCATGAGGTTTATCATGAGTCAACCCGTGTCCTAGATCTGAGGACCCGGAAGTAAACAAAATGTGGTTACAGGTTGCAAGTGGAAACCTTAACAATCCCAGTAGAGATGGTAAATTTCACGAGAGAAGTACCCCAAGGGTCCCAGAAAAACACAGACCATTAGCACCAAACCAAGGCTTTTCCACAGAGGGTGATACCAGATGTTAAATTTGGAAGGAGTTCAGCAAGAGTATGAACACCACAGTATTATAATCAGAACAAAATCAGTTGGTACCCAATCAGTTAACACCAGAATATGATGGAGTCGCTTTAATACTAGAATGAAGCATAAACTGCTTTTTCCACACACATGCATATGAAACTTTATATAATCTGTAGATCAGTACAAACTCCTTAAATGTGACCTCAAAAGCAAAAACTGTTTAGGATGAACTGTATGTCATTGCCGATTTTTCTCCATCTTTGAGGGACAGAAGCCACAATAGTGTATGGCTCCACCTGATATAAAGGAACAGACAGATTTGACCAGAAAGAAGAACCCGACAACATGTGACAGAGAGAAAATGATTACTTATTAATACACCCATATGCAACATATATAGAAATCTTATCTATCAACAAGAAAAGTCAAGCCTCGTAAACTCAGTAGTTGAATCCATTTCCCAAAGGCAGCAGCTGTGAAAGTGGTTTTAGCATTATCTCTCTTGTCCAGCACTGATCAAGGAGGCAATTCTAGTGGAGACATGCATTCTCAACAATGCTGTCTTGATGGATCAGTTCTGTGGAATATTTGGACTCCATCTCAAATATCTGAACATTTGGATATCTTCCAGGTCTAGTTTTCTAGCAGTCACAAATATTGTTAACCATACACTAGCCTTAATAAATCTGATTTTCTACTTAAAAAATAAAAAGAAAAGTCAAGCCTCAAAAAAAAGTCAAGTAACTAAAGGCAGCAACGCACAAGGAAAACGTCAATGTCCAACAAGCATCATCAGAAAAACTCTATCTCAGTGGTAATCAAGGAAATCAGAGTTAAAGCAAGAAGATATGTTTCAGTCATCAGACTGACAAAGACTATATTTATTTCTTAAGTTCTCTCTTCACCAAGCTTATGCTGCTCAGGCACAAAAGACAAACAAAACAAAAAGCAAACCAAAAAACCCCAACAACCGTTTATGCTCCTTTTATTTTTCATCCAGTGACAGTGCTGAAGAATACGCTGTAGTGGAAATAAAAGGAAGTAACTTAGTTTCTTTAACAGACTGTCCTTTACTACAAATATTTCCTTTGGCCCAGCTTCTAAGCCCAAAATGTTCACACAGGCAGAGGAGGGCAACCCCTTCCTGTGAAAGTATCAACAGCAGGAGTGATATACACTGGGTGAAAAATATACGATGAAAGAAAAAAACCCAAATATGGATAGTTATACAACAGAGCCCAAAGGTATGTTGGCTTACAGAGATTTGCCAAGACAACAGAGGGCGTAGTTAAGTAGTTGTCCATCTGGTACTTTTGAAAAATAAAGTATTTTTAACAGAGAAAATTAAATCTAGATTTAAAAGAAACTAACGTTTTATTTAGAGGGGAAAAAATGGAAAGGGTAGCATTCTTTCCCTAGCATGTGTGGTTTATGGCAAGGATCTCAAGACGCCGTTGAGCCACCAAGGAGAGCGAGCAGGACATGGGGGATGGAAGAGAGACTGGACTGCATCCCAGGATGCAGAGGAAGAGTGTGAGAACCCTAGCAAGTACTGGTTCCCCAGGGTACTCAGAGAACCCTCTCTGGAGAAGGGATTCTACATGGTGGGACTTCATGTAGACAAGGACAGATCATTTGGGGAGCAAGGGTGACAGATTTTGTCAAATGTACCAACACCCAACATGGATG
The DNA here is from genome assembly GCF_008692635.1 of Crocuta crocuta. Taxonomy (NCBI): domain Eukaryota; kingdom Metazoa; phylum Chordata; class Mammalia; order Carnivora; family Hyaenidae; genus Crocuta; species Crocuta crocuta. The sequence continues at coordinate 9,385,717 of NW_027529428.1, read as the reverse complement.
GAAAGGACCCCCCAGCTTTTTGAGAGAGTTGATGTATGGGAGAAAAAAATACTAACGGAATCGTGGAAGATTTTAACGTCACGTTTGCTTTAGGAAACGGATTCAGGCCAGCCAGTATTCCACCTGGAGCTCAGGGTCACAAAAGCCTTTGCGCAGATCCTTTAAGGTGCCAGATCTGGTCCCCCTTGGCTAAAGGTCTCTGCGCATGTCCTCATGCCAACCCTCCCCTCACGCCCTCTCTTCTGATCTCAGCTTAAACGATGCATTTTCAAAAGAGGAGCTCCTGGAATCTTATCGGAGGTAATTTCCCTTATTCTCTCTTTCAACATCACGTTGGCTTCTTTCCTAGCACTCCTCAGATTCCCTAGAGCAGTGTTGATGTGCTTTTGTACCGTTTTTCCTTATTGAGATGGCAAGCTCCATGCAGGCATGGACCACGTTGGTCTTCATCACCTGTGTCCCCAATACCTGCTCGGTGCCTGACCTGGAATACATCCTTAGGAATTTTTGTTTGCCGAAATCACCCACAAATACGTTGGAGAAAAGGGCACCGCCGCGGAAAAAATCAGGACCCCAAACATCAAGATGAGGGGTCTACCAATGTGAGCAAGACCCATCCTGGCTGATGGCAATTTTGCACGATTAACCCACGTCATGGAGGAGGCCAAGAAGGCAGCAAGGGACGGGAGAGAGTGGAACTTTAACAGGGACAGTGACACAACTCGCATGACCATTATGAGGAATACATAAGCAGCCTGAGGCACTGCACTGACAGAGTCAGGGAAGCTTCCACCACCTTTCCTCCAGAACACTCATCTACACCTAAGGCGCCATCCATTTGGTTTACTTGTTTTCTGTAACAAAGCTCCCCAGGGAAGTACTCCGCCCATTGCTGTCTGCAGAGGTATAGTATCTGGTATGTAATAAGCACTCAGTGTTTAATGACTAAATGGATTCTGCTGCTAGGGTTTAGAAAAAAGCATTTTCTAATTACCACTGTTATGGTTCTCTCCATTTCTTTGTACTATCCTAAACTGGCCAATTATGCTTTTCCTATTATTTTAGGATTGGTTTGATCCCTGAGCTATCTTATTATTCTTTGGTAAAGCCATGGAAAGGAAGGAAAAATTCCCTTTTTATTTTTGGAGAGAGCATGTGTGAGCAGGGAAAGGGCGGGGGGGCGGGGGGGGAGAGGGAATCTTAAGCAAACTCCACATTCAGCATGGAGCCAGACACAGGTTTGACCCCACGATCCTGGGATCATGACTTGAGCTGAAACCAAGAATCGGATGCTCAACTGACTGAGCAACCCAGGTGTCCCAAAAGTCACTTTCTGGTGTACACAAACATTCTCAACAATTCTAAGGTCCATCTAGAATGACAATGGTCATTACACAGAGGTTCACTCACCCTAAGTAGTTGAGAGTGTGGTCCTATTTTTAAACCGAGAGATAGGCCAAAGCAGTACGTACAAAGTCCCTGTGTATCTATGTTTGAAACTTCAAGTAGACTTGTGATTTTTTTGAAGCCTGTTGTTTGGGAACATCTGTTAGCACCATCTGTATAGGATTTCAAAATCCAAATTAACAGCACGCTCTTTCTTGTTTGAGGCTCAGTGGCAGGAAAAGCAAAAATCATCAGATTGGTATTCTTACTTAAGGACTAGTACAGCCCCGCCTAGTATCCCTGGTGAAGTTAACCCGTTGCCTTACTTTGTGAAACATCATCAGACTCTAACTGTGGCAGGTGTGGCCAGATCCCATCAGGTCAATATGACACGTTCCCAGCTAAGGAGGCTGCGTGTACATGTGAGCACATGTTTGCACGATCAGCACTGCTGGCTACCCGCAGGCTGTAAGAACGTCTACCCCTATCCCCCCCTCCCCCCACCACCCGGGGACTGCCAGATGGGAGCTCCCTCTCCTCACTGTCCTATCTCCATCTCGCTTCCAGAGCATCCTTCTTTTCTGGTGTTCCCCAAGCTTCCACGTTCTGACGAGAACGCTTTTCTTAGAAATTCTATCTATTCCCACACTTTTATTTTTTAATGTTTAATGTTGAAAGAGAGGGAGGGGCAGAAAGACAGGGAGTCACAGAAACTGAAGCAGGCTCCAGCATCTGAGCTGTCAGCACAGAGCCCAACGCAGGGCTTGAACTCATGAACGGTGAGATCAGGACCTGAGCTGAAGTCACTTATCAACTGAGCCACCCAGGCACCCACCACCCAACCCTGGTTTGTTTTTTTTTTCTTTACTCACACTTTTAAATGCCACCACTTAGAAAGTACCTTCTAATCCACCAACATCTATGGGAGCATATGATCTTCTGAGGTTTATGTTTTATGGTCCTCTCTTTCTTATTAACACATTCATCTGTCTCCTGCCCCATCCAGGCCTTCAGATGGGCAATATTTCAGGGACTGAGAAGGCCCTGGTCTGCCGTTTGCCACCTATACAACATTGGATGACAGTGCCAAGTTTACTTAACATTTGTGGCCCTTAGTTCTCATTTTAGGGCCAGCCTCAGTGGGTTATTGTTAAGATAAAGGAAAGTATACAGTAAAGCCAAACAAAAAAGCTATTAGTACCTCAGCTCTTAAACTGAAATGAATTACCTTTGCAAAAAATAAAATCAAGTTATATTTTTGTATACCAAATGACTGGTGATTCAGGTTAACAGTCTGGTGCTTCTAATACTCCAAAGTAGCTTGCCTCAATGTTTATGGAGATTAAGACATTCAACACAAAATTTTCTTTACCAAACATCAGCCATCCTTAGATGTGAAGGATACATGGAGAACATAGTTCCTTATATTAGGACACAGAAGACCAAACGAGATGGCCTCACCACTGACCTGTACGTTCTGTCCTCTACAAATCTGATTCTGATAAACTCTATGCTATTGTATTAGTGCATGATTTTTCTGTATGGTAAGATGGCACATTTCTAAGGTTAAACACACTTTATGTTAAAAAACCCTACCCACAAGGTCAACTATCTGAAAGAGGAAACTTATGTATACATCATTATTCAGGATAGTTTTAGTCCAGAAAATTCTATGACTTAAGTTTAATTTAGAAATCTTAAGTTTTTAAAATTTATTTTTGAGAGAGAGAGAGCAAGCGAGAGAGAGAGAGCGAGCTCGTGTGCAGGGGAGGGTCAGAAAGAGATGGAGACACAGGACCGGAAGCAGGCTGCAGGCTCAGAGCTGCCAGCACAGAGCCCGACACGGGGCTCAAACTCATTAACTGCTATATCATGGCCTGAACTGAAGTTGGACGCCCAACCGACTGAGGCACCGAGGTGCCCTCGAACTCTTAATTTTTACGAAAAACCTTGGTAGTGAGCATAAAACCACCAACCTCCTTTAATCTGAGACAGCAGTTAAAACTGAGTTTTGTTTTATTTCAATTATGGACTTTTTAATACCCTAGGTTTTGAGCAGAGAGTATCTTTGAGTTAATGCTTTTGAATTTCAAGACCACATCAATCTCATCATTCTACTTGGAAGGTTCTGCCTCCCGGTGGCAGATCTGTAAGCCGATTCACAAATCCCCAAATTTCTAATTATGAGACTCATGTTTTTCTAGTTACCGGTAGGTAAGGAAAACCAAACCCACTGGCCACTCTTCAGGTTAGTAAGGACAAAGTTAGTAAAGGTTACTGAATAACTTTGTCCTCATTAACCTAAGTTATTCAGTAGCCTTCACTAACTTTGCACTTTACCATGCTCCATTAAGATTCTGTAGGTTAAAGATGAATATGCTATACATTCCTTGATACATACAGTTCTGAACTAAGCTGGGGAGGGGGGAAGAATGTTCATTCTGGGGGATGCTATCAAAGCTGGATTACTATGAGAGAATTGTGACCTAAGTCTGTGTTTTGTAGTGCACTTAAAATGTACAAAAAGGTTATTTTGGACAGGGACGCCTGGGTGGCTTAGTCGGTTAAGCGTCCGACTTTCGCTTAGGTCATGATCTTGCGGTTCGTGGGTTCGAGCCCCGCGTCGGGCTCCGCGCTGACTGCCATCTCAGAGCCTGGAGCCTATTTCAGAGTCTGTGTCTCCCTCTCTCTCTGACCCTCCCCTGCTCATGCTGTCTCTCTCTCTCTCCTAGAAATAAAAATATTTTTTAAAAAAAGTTATTTTGGACAATATTNAGCCTATTTCAGAGTCTGTGTCTCCCTCTCTCTCTGACCCTCCCCTGCTCATGCTGTCTCTCTCTCTCTCCTAGAAATAAATAAAAATATTTTTTAAAAAAGTTATTTTGGACAATATGGTCATCAACTAAAAAGCTTTAATTCCCACACAGTTAAAAACATACCATAGTTATTTTCTATTTTATTTAAAATCAGTGGACACAGAATCAGTAAATGCAGGTGTACCTAACTGAAGTAGGGGAAGAGAGGAAACCCGTGTTTATACGTTTGCATGTTTGATAAGCTTTAAAACATTTTGCATTATTTTTATAAAAGGGGACTCTCAATGTAGAAGCTTTCAGCCCCACCGACCCCACACCTAATCCTGCCTGAGTATGCATCATTTCTCTGAGGATTCTAAATAATTCACTTTTTTCAGACTTGCTATTCAAATTATTTGCATACTTCCCATCAGCCACCAGAGGGCCCCAGCTACATAACGTAAAGCAAACCTCCGTGCCTCTATTTCGATTCCTTTTTTGTGGAGCCAGACCAGCAAGGCCAACGCTGAGCAAACAGTGGAAGTCTCCGAATTGAAAGGCTGCCTATTAGCTGGAAGAGCTTCCACCGAGACACTGATACAGCAGAAACGTCTCGCTCTGCTCCCCAGCTGCCAGCCCTTTACTTGGCAAACTTAGAGGGAAGCAAGTCCCAGCACGCACGCCCTTATGGTTAGCAAAGTAGAATGAAAGGCCATTTCATCCCAGGGCCACTCAGTCAAAATCCAATAATGCCTAAGCTGTTAGGGCCAAGCCGCTCAAGTGCTCAGCCATCATACAAGGCTTTCTCTGCTGAGAGCACGGGCCATCACCGCTGGTCTCTCCACACGTTTAGCTCCCCTGGTTTCTGTCGCCTCAACTTCCCCGCCGGGGTTTGTACCCGCTTTTAGTTCAAGCCTCCCAGAGGACAGCCACACAGACTGCCTTCGACCATCACCCTGCAGGTGCAAATGAACCTATTAGGCCCCATAATTTCAAAACAGCAATACGTCCTTTTTACAAACGCTGCAGATTTACAGTGCCGCAGCACAAAGTCGTTTACATTGGGTTGTAACTTTCCTCCAAATCCTTATTCCTTCCAATGTTTACTTCTGCCCAGGCGAGCAGTCATGTTTCAGGATAGCTAGAAGCCACAAGGATCGTACGAGGAGGTTAGGAAAAAGTTTTACAGTGTCGTCTAAGATCCTAAGAATTCCCTTTCAAGGGGCACCTGGGCACCTCAAGTCAGTTAAGTGTCTGACTCTTGATTTCGGCCCAGGTCAGGATCTCATGGTTGCCAAGTTCAAGCCCTGCATTGGGCTCCACACTGACAGTGCTTAGCCTGCTTGGGATTCTCTCTTCCTTCCTCTCTCTCTCTGCCCTTCCCCACCAGGCACACTCTCAAAAAAATTTTTTTTTTTTTTTTTTTTACAAATAGTTTATTGTCAAGTTGGTTTCCGTATAACACCCAGTGCTCATCCCCACACGTACCCTCCTCCATGCCCATCTCCCCCCTCCCCCCCACACCCATCAGTCCTCAGTTTGACTCTCAAACTTTTTTTAAAAATTCCCTTTCATAAGCCTCTTAACAGAAGGTAGGAAAGTGTGGTAACCAGCACTGAAATTCTGTAATGAGACTGTCATCCGAAATAGGAAATTTAGGGATGTCTGAGGGGCTCAGTTGGTTAAGCTCCTGACTCTTGGTTTCAGATCAGGTCATGATCTCACAGTTCACAGAACTGAGTTCCGAGTCCAGTTCTGCGCTGACAGTATAGAGCCTGCTTGAGTTTCTCTCTACCAGTCTTCTGCTGGCGCACGCTCTCTCTCAAAATACGTAAATAAACTTTAAAAAAAATAAAAGAAAAGAAATAAGAGATGTCCATCTTCCCAATCAACGTGTTGATAAATCATGATTAACAGTTCAGGAAACTCACATTAGACAATAGTAATTCAAATTAAGCTGAGCCAAGGGAGGGCATGTCGTTTATTCAGAGTTCCAATCTGTTTATTGCAAGCAGCCAGAATCTTGCTGTGATCTGCCCTTCATGTGCAAAGCTCGCTTTGCAGAATCTATCTTCCACGGAGAGGGACAATCTCTTCCCGGAGAATCCAGCTCCTTAATACATTTATTCTTTAATTCCTCACTCATCAAACTAGCGCTCTTGGTCACTTGAGCCCAAAGGAGTTACAGTACCTGTGAAAGGCTGGGCCAGGAGAAGACATTTCTCGGCATCAACAGCTAAAGCCAAGCGAACAGTCATAGGGCAGAAGACAAAATGAAACAGAAGTGGTAAATTCTATTAAATTTCACTTGGAATACTGCTAATAAGAATCACATGTCAAATGCTCTAGCCCTGGTCTGCCTCTCTGATTTCATCTAGTACTGCTCTACACCCTGTGCGCTGTGTTCTAGCTACCCTGGCCTTCTTCCTGGTTTTCAAAATGCCAACCTTATTCCCCCTGCCTCTGCTGTTTCTCTCACATCCTCGAGGTGCCTGGCTTCTCTTCATTGTGTAAAGTTCAAATACCACCTCTCATCAAGGCCCTCTCTGTGCATCTTAGTCCAAGTGGCCCTTCCAATCTCACACCCCTCCCACCTGCATACCACTTACCACCCTATATAATCTTTCCTAATTTACTTGTGCACTCTTCTGCGTCTCTTAAGCCAATATACATTCCACAAGACTAGGTCCTCGTATCTCTTGCTCACTCATAGGCGTAACCCTTAAGCCTGGAATGTGTGTTCTTTTTTCCCCCTTTGGTATTCCATGAATACTTGTTAAATGAATGAATGAGGGATAAAATTATTCTTGCTAACTCTGTATTACATAACTAAGAAAGGAAAAGCCTATTCTGGAGATTTACATCTTGTTTGAGAACTACGGAGTGTAAGGAAAACCAGTCTGGAGACCGTTATAATATATGTTAAGAGGAAGAATTATAGGTGTCCAGGGGAGAAACAAGGACTTGCCTTTCCTCCCTCAGTCTCAGGAATCTTGGAATATACACCAAAGTGCTATGGTGGCTGTAGAGACAACAAATTTTCACTATAGGGTTGGCACACCAGCTCCACCGTATGTAGGGTATAAAGAAAACATTATTCTGGGTACAAAAACTCCTGTTTTTTGGTAGTAGGATGTTTTATGAATGCTCAGCAACTTCAGAAAAGTAAAAATATGACACGTGTAGGCCCTCAATCTGGGGTGGGGAAGTGTAGAGAGAAACAGCTTCAAAATTCTACTTCTGGACGCTGATGCACACAAAGTCTAAAATTACAGAATCCTAGAACATGTCACTCAGAAAAGTTAGGACTCAGCCTATGAATACTTTAGTCATGTACTATGTACTCAACTGAAGAAACTCTTATTTCTTAGAGCAGCAATAGGAGACAGATGCATTTATTCTGGTCACTGAACTCATTCAGGAAATGAGAAAAGGGTAGTTAAGCAAGGCACCCAGTGTCATAAGTGACATTGTGAGAGCTGGGATTGGGACTCTAGAAGCAGGTACTAAAGGCAAGGTAACATTTCTGAGCAATCTTTAGCCAGTTTGCCCAGGCATTTTCAAGTACTGGCAAAGACAGATACCGATGGCCCTACACGCAAACTTCCTGGAAGACAGAAAGCCCCAGTTCATTAACTGTCTCCTCTGTGACTGAGTCCAATCTTACGTGTTTGTTAAAGAGGTTTAGTCTTTGCTGGTCAGATGGAAGTTTCCTAACACGTGCTGCTTCCGCAAAGTGAAGCATTCTTTCTTCCGTCTATTATTTCTTGCTCTAAATCTCTGCTATTTTATTTAAAATCATGCCATTAAACAAAAAGATACTGGGGCATCTGGGTGGCTCAGTCAGCTAAGCATCTAACTCTTGATTTCAGCTCATCATAATCTCAGAGTCATGAGATCAAGTCCCATATTGAGCTCTGCACTGATAGCGTGGAGTCTGCTTGAGATTTTCTCCCTCATTCTTTCTCTCCTCCTTCTCTCCTCATTCATTAGCCTCCTCTGCTCACACATGCACAAACTCTGTCTCAAAATAAACTTAAAAAGAGAGAGATACCTTAAAGATAGACATGTTAGCACAGAAACAATATCTAAATCCATAATGCAGTCTATAGTATATGTTATTTCCTGTATGTAGAGCTAAAATTCATTGATTATTAGCAAAATTACATTTTACTGATACTATTTATCCACAGCATTCAATTGTTTCATGTATATTTGTATATAGCTACACATGTATGTACATATATACATGCACATATATGTATACTTCTCACAGACAAAAATAAGGCTCATCTAAACATAACACAACTAAGCATAAACATAAATATGCACACATGCATACTCTGTAATGCAGAAAACTAAAAATGATGGATTAAAATTTTTAATTTTAAAGGAAATTTCTTGGAGGACAGAAATGACAAGAACAAACAAATCCAAAGAGGTAAACAGTAGTGAAGTCCGCGTTTACTCTGGGAGTGTGAGCCAATCTACAGTTACCTAGAGTCTGGTTCCTTAAAGGCTGCATGAGCAGAACATTGGAGAAAAGGAGCTGGAAGCCCAAGTCAATGGGAAGTCAGATAGAAGACCTGCATGTATGACGCTGGACAAGTCTCCTGTAGAGGGTGACAGGGGCCCTGATGCCTTCTTGATCTCGACTTGAGACCAGGCGGGCGAGAACCATTTTCCCTGAGACTTTCTAACCCCAGGTCCCGGTGTGTTTGGGGACAGCGTAGTTTGTACAACCTCGGTGGCTCAGTACTCCCTACTGTGTACATTTTAAGAGTTATTGGATGTGTAGTGTCTTCAGCACCACCTACAAAGCAAACCCACATCCTCTCCAGGGGAACACTTTGAAACAAAGCCTAAAAGAGTTTTCACAGGTCAAATTCCAAGGAACACAAGCTCCTAAGAAAAAACTTCACACAACCATCAGCAAACAGTAAGGTAGAGTCAGCAGAAAATGCAAATTGCAGGAGCAGCCCTGCAAAACCCACAAATCTTTAGTATCTACAAATGCTTAAATGAATAAATAAAAGATGACTCTGAAAGCAAATAAAGGAACAAGAGACCAAAAATGGACCACAAAGTTTCAAAAAAGGAAAGCAATAAGCTTCTAGAGAGAAAATCTCTAATAAAAAACAATCACAATCTTAAGGAGTTTAACAGATGAGGCACAATTGAGGAAATACTTGTGAACTTAAACTCTAGATCTGAAGAAATGACTCTCATGCAGCACTCAGAGGCAAAAATATCAAAGAGAGGCTTACAAAGAACCAACATGAGAGAGTATGACACAGATCTAGTCAAAGTCCACAAAAGGGAGGGAAGACAAAATGGAGCACAGGCAATATTTGAAAAGATAATGACTCTGTATCTCTAATACATTGATATATGCATTTAAAAATTTCAAGATGGGGCGCCTGGGTGGCTTAGTCGGTTAAGCGTCCGACTTTCGCTTGGGTCATGATCTCGCGGTTCGTGGGTTCGAGCCCCGCGTCGGGCTCTGTGTGGACTGCCAGCTCAGAGCCTGGAGCCCGTTTCAGAAGCGTCCAATGCTTGATTTCAGCTTAGGTCAAGGTCTAGCAGTTCTTCAGTTTCAGTGCAGCATTGGGCTCTGTGCTGACAGTGTGGAGCCTGCTTAGGATTCTCTCTTTCCCTCACTTGGTGCCCTCCACCCCCCAGCTCGTGCTCCCTCCCTCAAAATAAATAAAATAAAATGTTTAAACAGTTCAAGCTATCCCAGGAATAAATTAAAAGAAGTCCATACTTGAGGTTTTTTTTTTTATCACAGTGAAATTTCAGAGTGCAAAAAACAAGGAAAAGAGATTTAAAATGGCAATAAAGACTTACCAATGAAAGGAGTGATGATTTTTACTGGAGAGTGGAAACCAGGAGTTGAGAAAACATTTCAAAACACAGAGAAAAAGTCAACCAAGAATTTTATGTCCAGTGAAGCAAAGTGTAGAACAAAAGTATTTTCAGATTAGTAGGCACAGAGTTTAGGATTCAAAGACTCTTTAAAGACTCTTCTAAAGGATGTATGTTAGAATAAAGAAAATGATCACACAAAAGGTATATTTAAGATTCAAGAAATGAACAAGGGAAATTTGCAGATATAGGAGTAAAACAGAATAAAATCAATATAATACAGGTCTTATTTCTGGACTTAAAAGAATCAAAACATAGCTAAGATACAGGACTATTATACAAATCAGGAAAAAAGTAATAGAAGTAGAGCCATTCTAAAATCCTTCTATTATTTGGGAGGATGAAAAATATGGATGAACACTGGACTTTTTCATTGAATATACTTTTGAAAATATAGTGGACCTAAGAGATACACATAGCACATTTAAATTGTAAATTCAGAGAGAGCAGAATGTGAAAAAACTCTGGGGGTAGGGAAGGGAAGCAAATAAAAAAGAATAGAAAACAAATATTTCAGAAATGAAGACAAGCATTCTTGCGTGACTCCATCAGCTTGACTTTCGGCTCAGGTCATCATCTCACAGTTTGTGACTTTGAGCCCCATATCAGGGTCTGTGCTGACAGCTCAGAGCTTGGAGCCTGCTTCAGATTCTGTGCCCCCAGCCCCCCAAAAATAAACATAAAAAAAGGAAATGAAGACAAATATATTAGAATTATCCAATGTAAATCAGTAAACTCTCCAATTAACAAAGACAATCAGATTTATTCAAAAGGATAAAAATCTAAATATATGCTGTTTACAAGCACACAAAAAAATTAAACAATAACAAAAAGAAACCAGTAAAACACTTATCACTCAAATACTACCTGATTCAATCTAGAGTAATATATATTACTACTAATCAAAATAGACTCCTAAGGCAAAAATCTTAGCAGAGGTAGAAGTATGTCACTAATGGTAAATTGTTTAATTTACCAAGAATGTATTATCTGCTCCAAATTTCTATGCTCCCAATAACCTCAACAATACACCAAGTAAAAAATTAATATTATTACAAGAATAACAATGACTCATCTCCCATCATGGTAAGAGGTTTTGATAGACTTCAATAATTTATATTATAAAGAAGTAAAAAACAAAACTAGTGAAAATAGGAAAGATTTGAACAACATAGTTGGAAACTTGAGCTGATGGGCAAATACAATCTTGCAACCAACTGCAGACTATGTATTCTTCTCACGTTCACATGGAGCAGTTAGGAAAACTGACCACAATCTAGGACATAAAGCAAATTTTACTGTATTTCAAACAATTGTTACTATAGAAATCATGTTCCACCACTACAAACAAGTTAGAAACAAGTAATAAAAAAGTTAATGGGGCGCCTGGGTGGCTTAGTCGGTTGAGCGTCCGACTTTCGCTTAGGTCATGATCTCGCGGTTCGTGGGTTCGAGCCCCACGTCGGGCTCTGTGCTGACTGCCAGCTCAGAGCCTGGAGCCTGTTTCAGAGTCTGTGTCTCCCTCTCTCTCTGACCCTCCCCTGTTCACGGCGTCTCTCTCTCTCCTAGAAATAAATTTAAAAAATATTTTTAAAAAACCGTAATAAAAAAGTTAAGAGGTAAAGACGAGAGCAGGTAGAATAAGAAAGATAGAAAAATTAAACTTTTAAATAGCATGTGTATAAAATAAAGCATAGTATTAAAATAAATACTTGATGATAAAAATACAATATAGCAAAACCCGTAAGGGACACATGGAAGGAAAAGTACAGAATGCATACACATATACACATACATGGCTACATTAGGCTAAGGGATCAAACAAGATGAAAAAGGGAGAAGCATTTTTTTAAGCTGGCAATGTAACAGAAAACTCACAAACCGTGAGATCATGACCTGAGCAGAAATCAAGAGTCAGATACTGAACTGACTAAGCCACCCAGGTGTCCGATACTAGTAGTATTCTTAGATATAAAGGTAAAAAAACCATCTCTGAATTACTGAATCTAACCTTGACACTAAAGCCAGATAAGCAGAAAAGAAAAATACCTGACCAATGTTAAGTATAAAATAAGTAAGTAGACAAATAGATATATATTTAAAATAGCATGCTAAACACAGTGATACACTAAAAAGCTAAATACACATTATGATCACACTGGTTTTACTGCAAGAATGTAAAGCTCATTAAATACTGGAAATCAGAGAAGTCACTCATCATATTAATAGTTCAAAGGAAGCATGTCTACATGTTCATCTCAATTTAATAGGTAGATACTCCAAGTTCAGCTAAATCTTATAACAATGTTTTTTAAAAATTAGGCAACCAAAAAACTTTATCTAAAAAAGGGTATTCACAAAAACAGACCAAACATCTTATTCAATGTGAAATAGTGCAATTATTTCCTTTAAATTTACACCAAAAAAATGCCAACTATTGCTTCTATTTAACATTACCTTTGATGTTGGAATCAGGGGACTAAGTCAAGAAAAAAGGTAACATACAAATGGTTTATAAATGAATATGTAAGTGATGAATCACTAAATTCTTTTCCTGAAGTCATTATTACATTATGTTTTAACTAACCTGGATTTAAATTTTAAAAAATTTAAAAATCTACAAATTTAAAGAACTTAAAAAAATGGTTTGTAAATGAAGAAAATTTTCATTATTTATGGATGACATTGTATATGCATAAGAGTTAAGTATTCCCAAATTAATACAGTTAATAAATTGATTTTCAATAGAATTTAAAATTTCAATTTTAAAACATATTGTTCACAAATTCATTAAAAAGGCTCCTAAGAAGAAGTCTAATACAAAGATGAGCAAATACTTTATGTAGAAACTACATATTTTTATTTCAAGATGCCAATAGTGACCTAAATATATGGAGGGATATACTATGTTCGTGGATAAAAAATACTGAATATTGTAAAGGTATCAGTCCCCTCTCCCGAATGGATGTATACTTTCAATGCAATGCCAATGAAAATTCCAATAGGATGTTTTATATGACTTGAGAGATTAATTCTAAATATCTTTGTGTAGGAGCAGAGAGGTATGAAAATGATGCAAGTATTTGTCCTAATCAGATTTATTATAAAACTAAAGCAATTTATAAACTGCGGTATTGTCTCAGGGACAAATAGGTCGCTGCAACAGGGCAGTCAAAGCTAAGCAGTAGATTCACATATATATGAAGACTGGCTCTATGACAGACCTGGTGATGCACAGCTATAGGGAATACATACATTTATCAATAAATTATGCTAGAATTACTACAAAACCATTCGCAAAGCAATACAAGATTTATTCTTTCCCTGGAATATACAGAAATCTATTCAAGGACTTTAATATGAAGCGATAAACTTTAAAGGTTTTTGAAAAATGTAGGAGAATGTCTTTATGGCATCAGAATGGAGAATGTTTTAGGTACCAATTTTTTTTTTTTACAAAAAGGAAAATATTGATCAAGTCTACTAAAATTCTGTTCAACAAAAGGAACCATGATAATCAAAAAACTGGGAGAAAACACTTGTGCAAAATAGCATACAGAGTATGTAAAAGGAACTTCTATAAATCAGTAAGACAAATACCGACAACTCAAGAGAAAAACATGAACATTTCCCAGAAAGTGGAAATGCTAAGGAAATGTATGAAAGATTCTCAGTCTCTTAGTAAACAAGGGAATGTAAATCAAAATCTTAAGGAGATACCATTTCACACCTGCCCAACTGACAAAACTTGAAAAACCTGACAATCTTCTTGACAATGTTCAGAATGATATAAAGCCTCATGAATATTTGGGTAGCACAAGAGGGAAATGGAAATTGATATAATCACTTTGGAAAACAGGTTGGTATCGCACAGAGTTCAATTTAGGAATATCTTGGGACAGAGTGATATGATTCTGGGTACAAACCTTAAACGCTTGCACATGTATACTAGACTAGCAGGCATAAGCACAGTTGTTGTCTGTAGCAACACTATTCATGATAGCAAAAACAAAACACCTGTCAACAATTCAAATACCCATCAACAAGATAAATTGTGACTCATTCACACGATGGAATTCTGTACTGAAGTGAGCGTGACTGAATCAGAGTTACATTCATCAACATAGATGAATCTCAAACACAGAGCACAAAGTGAAAATCCAAGTCACTGAGTATATACAATGTAATTCCATTCGTATGAAATGAACAAAAGCAGACAAAAGTAAACTTATGTTGCTTAGGGATATGAAGCAAAGCAAAGGAGTATTACTAAATTCAATGCAATCACCTCTAACTGGAGAAGAGCACACAAGGAAGATGAATGGTACTGAGCACATTCTATTTGTGTGACCAGGCAAGGGAAGATAGAGATGTTCCTTTTATTGTTTTTCTTTAAATGATATATTTACTCATGTTACACACACTTCTATACATATGCTCTATTTCTTCATACTTTTCAATATGCACAATTGCATCAGTTATAAATATAGGTACCTGAATAGGAGTCTTCTTCATTCTTTCTAGAAGTCACATGAAACTCACAAGGTTAAAATAGGGGTTAGATATGGAAAGTGAGATAATGAGGGTCAATACTTTCAAAGTTTGAGAATAGAAACCTTAAAATTTTATTACTGAGTTGAAGCCAACTGAATAGGAACTATAAAATGAGAACTCACACCCAATGGTGAATCTTAAAAGAAGTGAAAAAAAAAAAAATAGATGTCAGCTATAAAAAATTTCAAATAATTGTAGGACAATGTATTAACTCTATATTGGGTTCAAAATATGTTGCAGTTGCCTTCTTCTTAAAGAAGGATTATAATTCTTTCACATGAAGTATAAAAATATACCTAATGTCTCCTAAAACTTAAATGCTGGTTATAATCCACCAAAGAGCTTAGGTGTGATGGAGAGAAAAAATTTAGACCAAAGACCCTAAGATCCAGCCTACTGAAGCCTCTCTCTGCTTCTTTCCACACTCTAGATTTTAAGAGAGTCTCTTGAGCATTCTCGGGACCTTTGAAGTCTTAATGCAAAAATGTGGAAATGGCCTAGAACTAAGAAATGCTAAGGACAGACACTTGGCCGCTTCCCTGTACTAAGCACTGGACTCGAATGCTTTATGCATAGCTTCTCTTTTAAGTTTCAAATCAAGCCTCTGAGATGTGCACTTCAGACTGTTAAGCAAAACTGCATTTGGTTATTAAACATATACTGAAACAACTTTTCTATACCAGTGAGTAAGACCTGCATGGTCGCTACCCCATGCAACTTTCAGTTCTAGCAGGAGTATGGAAAAGTCAACACAAACATAACATTCAGACACACCATGCTAGGGGCTACTTTTACCTAGAATGAGGGAGGACTGTTTTCTGAGGTCACATGTGACTCAGATTAAGAAGAAGAAATCAGGCTTATAAAGATCTGAGGGAGTAATACCGCAGGCAAAAGCAATACCAAATACAAAAGACCAAGGAGAAAACAAGCTTTGTGTGCTTGGTAACAAAAGCACCGGGAATGAAAGGAATGAGATTAGGGAGGCAGGCAGGGATGCTGAAGATCATGGCTACATGTTTGGATTTTATTCTAATGCCATGGGGTCCTAGACAATAATCTGACACATATTTTAAATTAGCACTCTAGCTAGTACTGATAAAAGGACTATGGGGGACCACATACCACTAGATGGTTATTGCAGGATTTCAGGGAAGAGACAGTGATAGCTTCCAGAAGAATAAGAGCAGCAACTAGCTCTAAAGAACTGGTTTTAGGACAGATTTTGAATGTTGAAGAGAACCGAACTCCTAAATTTGCAGCCTGAGCTATTGGCTTAAGGGTAATGGCATTTATGGAGGTGTAAAACACTATGGAGAGGAGAAGGTTTAAGGAGACAAAATTGAACAATGCAAAAACACAGGATGGGAATCTTCCCATTCCTCCTCCAGATCTCCAGAAGAGAAATCTCTAGTTCCTTTCGGTAATCATCCTTTTCATCATAGCAATAGCAACGGTTTGAGAATTTATTATGTACCTGGCCCTCATCCTGATCTGAACCTCAAGATGTAGGTAATATTATGATAATTCAATTGATGAAAAATAAAACATGGTTTATTAGCTTTACTCTTAACCACTTTACTGCTAAATCTCTTGGTTGACTTAACATGCCCAGAATGCAATTGACCCACTACATATAATTATGGTGAATAGTATATAGCTCAGTAGACTCAGAGCGAGGACTACTAACTCTTCTGGTTTCATATATATATATTTTTTAGAAACATAGCATCAAAATGGTTACAGTTAAAATTTATGGAGACTCCTGAGTAGTAAGTCCATTTTATGGGAATGAACTGTGTCACCAAAAAAAGTTCCTTTAGGAAACCAAGTCAAATAAATCAACCTTTCCCGAAGGGTACCTTCAGTATTTAATATTATGTCTATTATGCATCTCTAAGAGGAATACAGGATGTATTACATGCTGAATTATTGGATCTAGAAATCCCTAGAGTTTGTTGCTTGTTCTGCCTGACATCAGGAAGCATCATCCACAGACCTGGCTGCATCAATCTAACAGATCAGAAAACTCATGCATGAAGATAAACCCCAGGGGCAGGAGCTTATGGTCCTGCTGATGGTAAATTTTGATCCCTCAAATTATCATGGAGCAAGAAAGGAAATTAGAGATAACCCAATCAAGTATTGTGTTGTGGTTTCACAGATGAGATCAGGTTCACAGATCCACATATGCTCAGCAGCAATATAATATATTGCTGGTCCTTGACCAATATAATATATAATATGGTCCTTGACTAATTCCGAGACATCTAACTACTCCTTATTTTCAGTTCTGTTTTTCTCAATATTAGGAATTCAGAACCTAAACAGATGCCCCATTCCTACTTGGCCAGGGACCAAGACCTAACTGCAGGTAGCGACACGGGCAAGACCTTCTCAGGTCACATCTACTGTTTCTCTCCACTTGTCTCCAGCTCAAAACAGACCTCCTTCAGAGAAATTGCGTCACTAGGCAAATGTGTTTTCACCTGCAGAATAATTTTAAGTATTTTTATAGAACCCTCTCTTTTAAGGAAAAAGATGACACAGAATCAGAAAGCCAATATGGGAGTAAGAACCAATTCAATTATAGCCCACATTGTCCTACTTTCCTAAGAAAGATACACAACTCAGTACTGTAGTCTTCCCACTTCCACAAATCCAATACCAGATAAATATGTGTCCAAAGAGAAGGGATAAAAACAATGCTGGATTTGAATTTAGGTGGATTTGAATGTCTTCCTTGAACCCAGAGATTTTTCTAGTACTTTCTAAAATGCACACCTTCTGAATGATGATCCTCAGTGATTTGCTTGCAGAGGAAAGGCTGATAAAGACCCATAAAGGTCTTTGAGTTTGCAGTTTGCCATTAACCAGCTGATATACCTTAAGTGAGTCAATGCTAGGACTCTTAAGACTCTCGGGGTTCTCGGGGCATCTGGGTGGCTCAGTCAGTTGAGTGTTTGACTTCAGCTCAGGTCAGGATCTCGCGGTCTGTGAGTTCAAGCTCCACATTGGGCTTGTTGCTGTCAGCATGTCAGCACAGAGCCCACTTCAGATCCTCTCTTCCCATCTCTCTACCTCTCCCCCACTTACATTCTTCCAAAAATAAGTAAGTATTAAAAAAAAAAACTTTCGGTTCTTAGGTTCTAAGTGGAATATGTTTTGATTCAGATCTAAATTTTACAAGCAAAAAAATTATGTATTTATTCACCAAAAATTGACTGAATACTCGCCAGGTGCCAGACACTAGGTTAGGTTTCAGTATATGTTAATTTCATTTCAGCAACTTTTAATGCCTGTTAGGTACTAAGATTATCCCAATCTTACAGATGAGGACACTGAAACCTTAGAAATCTTATATGAATGGTATGATTCCCTCATTTTAAGATGAGAAAATGGATTGTGAAGAATAATGCATGCCAAACTTGCCATGGAGTTTCAACTTTATATTATAGACAAGAGATTTGCTAGTTTTGACACATTCAATTTCAGCAAGTTTTTTTTTGTTTTCCCACTGAGACTCTAGGTCAAAAGAAATCAATAACAGTTCTCTTTAGAAAAGAAAGACAAACATTTATGTCCTAAAAACTTAGTAACCTTTTGAAAAATTTACCTAAATTAAGAGTAAACTATAATTTTGGGGGTGCCTAAGTGGCTCAGTCAGTTGAACGTCCAACTTCGGCTCAGGTCACGAGCTCATCATTCTTGAGTTCAAGCCTGCATTGGGCTCTGTGCTGACAGCTCAGAGCCTAGAATCTGCTTCAGGTTCTGTGTCTCCCTCTTTCTCTGCCCTTCCCTTGATCATGCTTGGTCTCTCTTGGTCTCTCAAAAATGAATAAACGTTAAAAAAAAGTTGTTGTTTTTTTTTTAAGTAAGCTATCTATTTTGTTTTCATCCTTAAGCATCCACATTACTTATAAATGGGATATGCTTGGTTGGGC
This sequence comes from Crocuta crocuta, assembly GCF_008692635.1. Classification (NCBI taxonomy): domain Eukaryota; kingdom Metazoa; phylum Chordata; class Mammalia; order Carnivora; family Hyaenidae; genus Crocuta; species Crocuta crocuta. Next base: position 9,367,110 of record NW_027529428.1, on the reverse strand, counting down.
ACTGTAGACGTTCACAGACTTTAAAGTCAGATTGGACACTGCCACCTTTCTTGTTTTACATGTTTTTTCATGACATATTTGCTTTTAATCACAGCTGCCACTGAAAACCCAGCTTTGTATAAAATAGGACATCATCGACAGCAACGTAGCCCATCAAATCCTGAAACTAAAGTACATCAAAGCTGGTACTGACATGTTCGACAAAGATATTGCTTTGTATCACCTAACCATTTAAAACATCCCATGGTAGGGAGGGGAAGGGAGAAAAATAGTTGGGGAGAGGGAGGAAGGCAAACCATGAAAGACTTTTGAATACTGAGAACAAACTGAGGGCTGATGAGGGTAGGGAAGAGGGGAAGGGGGGTGATGGGCATGGGGGAGGGCACTTGTTGGGATGAGCACTGGGTGTTATATGGAAACCAACTTGACAAAAAAATATAAAAGAAAAAATCTATTAGACAAAGTTATAATGGTAAAAAAAAATTAAAATAATAATAATTTTAAAAGTCCCATCGTACCCATGTGAGTTCATGGCAGTGCCTGGGGCACCTTAGCACCGTTTGGGAACCACAACTCTAGTCACTGAGGAATCTTCCCTAGGAAATTTTGAAACAAGAGAACGACATGATCCAGATGTACATTCTAGAAAAATTACCCTGTCAGCTGACTGGAGAAACGATGGAGGGGCCAAGACTGGAGACAAAGGGAATAGTTCAGAAATGGCTTCAGCTTTTCAGGAGTAAATTCTGGGTGTCATCAAACCACTGTAAAAGCTTAAAGCTCTGAAAACAGACTCTTGAATGAAACTACTACATTAAGGGAAAATTTTAGGGAAAAAGTCATTCAAAATACACTATCAGAATATAAATGGATGTGGGAGGAGGCTACTTAACTGTATCCATGTGCAACATGCATTACTTTCATTGCTATAAACCATTCCTATTATATGGCGGTGCCCAACAGGTGTTGAAATAACAGGTCACCAGCCTCTTGTCAACCCACTGGAAGAAAGCATTTGACAACTCTTAAGGTGAAGGGACTTTCTCAAGGTCTCACTATGAATTAGTCACCCAAACCAAGAATGTCATTGCCTATCCCCGATTAATATTTACATAACACTAAGTTTTACAAGTATGTGAAAATTACAAGAGTTTGGAGAAGTATACCATAGTTATATACAACATATGAAAGCTAGATGAATGGATCTGGAAGTTGGTCATATACCTTTATAACTCATAAAAAGTTTTAAACACACAAAAATATAAAAAGAGGAAGGGAAGAAAAAGGGCAGGAGAGAAAAATTTTAAAGTGGGGGTAGGGGAACACAGGAGAGAGGAAAAAGTACACAAAGGTAAGAAAGGAAAGAAGGGAAATTAATGTACTGGAGAAACTATCCCTACTCACCAATATCATCATTGTTCAATTTTTAGTTTTAGTGCAAAATGTGCCTCACAGTTCTTAGGAAAATCAACACTTTCCATGAACGAAGTTGTTACAATTGAAAAACACAGATTATTTTCCACTGAATGATTAAGATGGCATATCTTCCCTTAAAAGGTCTTGTACCTATTTATTAACATGGAAACTGTCAAGTGCAAAATCTAACAGCTCACCTAAAGCAACTAGAGGGAGAACAACAAGAGCACCCCAAACCCAGTAGAAGAGAAATAATAAAAATCAGGGCAGAAATAAACAATATAGAAACCAAAGAAACAGTTAAATAGATCAATAAAACCAAGAGTTGGTTTTTTGCAAAAAAAAACAAAATTAACAAACCCCTAGCCAGGCTTCTCAAAAAGAAAAGAGAGAGCACCCAAATAGACAAAATCATGAATGAAAAGGGACATATTACAACCAACCCGTCAGAAATACAAGCAATTATCAGGGAATACTATGAAAAATTATATGCCAACAAATTGGAAAACTTAGAAAAAAAATGGACTAATTCCTAAACACACACTCACTACCAAAATTCACACGGGAAAAGATAAAAAATCTGAACAGACCCATAACTAGTGAAGAAATCAAATCAGTTATCAAAAATCTCCCAACAAATAAGAGAGCCCTGGGGCCAGATGGCTTCCCTGGGGAATTCTACTAGACATTTAAAGCAGAATTAATACCCATTCTTCTCAAGCTATTCCAAAAAACTGGAAATTGAAAGAAAACTTCCAGACTTATTTTACGAAGCCAGCATCACTTTGATTCCCAAGCCAGACAGAGACCCAGCAAAAAAAGAGAACTACAGGCCAATATCCTTGATGAATACAGAGGCAAAATTCCTCAAGAAGATACTTGCAAATCGAATCCAACAGCACATAAAAAGAATTATCCACCATGATCAAGTGGGATTCATTCCTGGGTTACAAGACTGGCTCAATACTCGCAAAATCAATGTAATATATCACTTCAACAAAAGAAAAGATAAAAACCATATGATCCTGTCGATAGATGCAGAAAAAGCATTTGACAAAATACAGCATCCTTCTTAGTAAAGACCCTCAAGAAAGTCGGGATAGGAGGAACTTAGTTAAGCATCATAAAACCCATCTATGAGAAGCCCTTAGCTAACATCATCCTCAATGGGGAAAAAACTCAGAGCTTTCCCTCTGAGATCAGGAACACGACAGGCATGTCCACTCTCACCACTGTTGTTTAACATAGGACACGCTGGAAGTCCTAGCACCAGCCATCAGACAACAAAAGGAAATAAAAGGTATCAGAATTGGCAAAGAAGAAGTCAAACTTTCACTTTTTGCAGACTACATGATACTCTACATAGAAAACCCGACAGGCTCCAGCAGAAGCCTACTAGACTCATCCAAGAGTTCAGCAAAGTAGCAGGGTACAAAATCAACGTACAGAAATCGGTTGCATTTTTATACACCAACAATGAAGCAACAGAAAGAGAAATCAAGAAACTGTTATCAATCACAATTGCACAAAAAACCATAAAATACCTAGGAATTAACCTAACCAAAGATATAAGAGAGCTGTATGATGAAAACTATAGAAAACATGAAGGAAATTGAAGAAGACACAAAGAAATGGAAAAACATTCCATGCTCATGGATAGGATGAATATAGTTAAAATGTCGTTACTACCCAAAGCAATCTACACATTCAATGCACTACCAATCAAAATTGCACCAGCATTCCTCTCAAAGCTAGAACAAACTATCCTAAAATGTGTATCGAACCACAAAAGACCCCGAATAGCCAAAGTAATATTGAGGAAGAAAACCAAAACGGGAGGCATCACCATCCCAGACTTTAGCCTCTACTACAAAGCTGTCATCATCAAGACAGTATGGTATTGGCACAAAAACAGACACATAGACCAATGGAACAGAATTGAGAACTCAGAAGTGGACCCAAAAGTATACAGCCAACTGATCTTTGACAAAGCAGGAAAGAATATCCAATGGAAAAAAGACAGCCTTTTTAACAGATGGTGTTGGGAGAATTGGACAGCAACATGCAGAAGAATGAAACTAGATCATTTTCTCACACCATGCACAAAAATAAACTCAAAATGGATAAAGGACCTGAACGTGAGACAGGAAACTATCAACACCCTAGAGGAGAAAGCAGGAAACAACCTCCTTGACCTCCACCGCAGCAACTTCTTACTTGACACATCCCCAAAAGCAAGGGAATCAAGAGCAAAAATAAACGATTGGGACCTCATCAAGATTAAAAGCTTCTGCACAGCCAAGGAAACAACCCAGAAAATTAATAGGCAACCAACGGAATGGGAAAAGATAGTTGCAAATGACATATCAGATAAAGGGTTAATATCCAGAATATATAAGGAACTCATCAAACTACACGCCCGAAACACAAACAACCCAGTGAAGAAATGGGCAGAAGATATGAACAGACACTTCTCCAAAGAGGACATGCAGATGGCCAACAGACACATGAAACGATGCTCAGCATCCCTCCTCACCAGGGAAATACAAATCAAAACCACACTGAGATACCACCTCACGCCGGCCTAGTGGCTAAAATGAGCATCTAGAGAGGACTCTAGATGCTGGCGAGGATGTGGAGAAACGGGTACCCTCCTACACTGTTGGTGGGAATGTCAACTGGTGCAGCCCCTTGGAAAACAGTGTGCAGATTTCTCAAAAAATTANAGGAGGGCACTTGTGGGGATGAGCACTGGGTGTTATATGGAAACCAACCTGACAATAAACTATTAAAAAACATGGAAAGTGTTAAGAAAATTTGTGAAAATATGACTGCCAAAAGAACTCTAGGCACGGGGGCAAAGATCATTTAAGTTTAAATGAATATATTAGACCACAATGTGATAGAGAGAGCAAATGAGATGAAAATTCACAAGAAAATCTTGCTTCATGGGAGAAATGTGGTGGTAGAGGTCTTTCTAGGAAAATCTAACAATATTAGGTAGGCAGCTGTCCCATCAGCCTCCATGTGCAATTTCCCCATATGTAAGAGGAAATGGGATTTCTAATTGAAAATTATCCCTCTCTGTGCTTGAAGCTATAAAGAAGCAGGAACCATTGACACTGCCCTTCATTTCACAGCTCTTAAAGATAAAAGAAACTCTGTTTTGGTGAAATATTACTCATCATAAGGCAACCAAAGCAACAGTAGCTTACACATTAACCTTATGAAAATTTACATATATTCTCATGAGTGGTCGAAACACACTTTCAAAATGCATGAAGCTGGGAGCTGGTGTTAATGGCACTCTCATGGAAGCCCACAATTTGGATGCCTATTAATGGGCTAGCAAAGTATTTGATTCTTTCTCCATTCAGTTGTCAAGTATATGCATTTCTAAGCTTACACAAAGTCTCCTATTGCATTCCTCATGATTCTCTTTTGTCCAAATGTAGAGTGAGGGTGTAAGACTTACACATGTAATCACAACTTACAAGAAGCAAACTTGTCAGCTAAGTACAGTTAAATCAAAATGACTACCTGAATAATGAATATGGCAAGGCTTTTGTTTATGTTTGTCCTGAATGATGGTATCAGTATACAATTTTAAATATAATTCTAAATCAGAAATTTTCTCACACTTCACAGTTTAGACTCCTTAGATGCAAAGTCTGTCTTTACAATAAAAAAGTTAAGAAAAGCCTTGACAGTTTTCCAAATTCTTCAATTAATTCCTAGAGGATATACCTGAAAGACCTTTTTTTCTTTTTTTTTTTAAAGACCATTTTTTCTTAAGAAATGGAAAAATATGAAGAACCTAAAGCCAGTGACATCCCCAAAAGGTATGTGGGTTTTCAGAGCTTAGGAGAATACCTGCTACTGAGTTATGTTCTCAGGACCAGATTGAACCCTCAGTCCAGCCTTAAACAGCATCTTGAAATCAATTTAATGTGATCAATATATATTCAATGCCTAATATATAGTAGATTCCCAACAACTCAATTGAGCCTCACTTTACCATGCCTAATGAGTACATCTAGAACACTTTCCACCTATACAACATTCTAAAATACAACGATATAGGAAAACAGCATTAGCTGTCCTCAGGGAATGATCGCATGGCAACACATGCCAAAAAATGTTTTAATTTATTCCTGACATCTGATTCCATGTAAGAAATCAGGTCTTATCTTTATTTTCTGAGCAAGTGATGCAGCAACCAGCCACAGGCACCCACGTACTGTTTGGAGGACCTCAATTACTGGAGGAATTTCTCATGTTATAGAGAAGACAAAACATCAGAAGAGAAATTCTAAAATATCTCAGGAGGGGAAACTGATACTCTGTAATACTCGTTACCATTACTCCCAATTCCCAGAGTAACTGACTTTGCGCCAAACTATTTTGTTCAATTGTTCTCAAAATCATTAATACTAAATCTTTAAGTCACTTATTGAGTCAATATGTAATAATACAGGTTTATATTTTATGGCAAATCACTTGCTGCTCATCTGATGTTAATAAAGATTATAAAAGGACAATATTGTTTTTTAATTTGGTAACCGGTATAGGGGAGAGACCTAAGTTTTAAATTCCAATTTGGCTACGTGCCAGGTGCTTCATTACTGTAAGAATTTCCTACCTAATAAGGGCTAAATAAAACAGCATATACATATGCATCTTTCGTATAGTGCCTGGCCTACAGTAGATGCTTCATCAATATTAATTCATTTTATGTTTCTGTGGAACCATGGATTTGCCCTCAAGGGGTTTTCTCAATAGTTAGAAAATCTCATCAATTATGCTCCCTACAAATTTTGCATTGAATGAACCTTACTGAAATAGCTTCTGTGTTTATGCCCCTTCTTCATTCTGAACCATTAGAGATAATTGCCATAGCTTTGGGAATAACAGTGCAAACTCCAAATGTCTCTCTAAAACAAAACAAAAAAGATGTACAATTTACTGTCACAAATGAACTCCTACACAGGTTTTTAAGTTGTTTCCTATGTAACTGTAGTTTTAAAATTCTACACAGTTAAAAAAAAAACTGTAGCTATTTAAAAACACACAGAATAAAAGTCATTGCAGATAAACTTATATGATCTTGGACATATTAAAGCCTAACAAATATTACTATTTTATACATTCTCATTATCTGCTCTTTTCTGATCAAACTTAAGAGCCAACAGACTGTCAAATAAGTAAGGCCATTTAATTAATAAGAAAGTCCAAAACCACAAAAATATTCTATGGATCACTACTGGACAGAACTATTAGGTAAGATCTTCAACACATAAGCTAATTTAAAGCAACACTATCAAGTAATTCTGAGTTTATTTCCTTACTTTTTCCTAACCTTACTCCACTCTCCCTGACATGGAGATTTCCTTTGGTTTAAAAAAATGCAGAATACAAAGAAAAACAATACTCTATTTTTGAATTCCAAAACAGGCTCATAATGTCCATTTCAGAAACAACACTTGAGAACAAAAGCTTTTATTTCTAAGAGTGAGGCATTGTAGACAGGATGTATGTATGAGACCCTGTGAGTCAAAGCTGGAAGGGCCAGCAGGAAGGTGATCAGTGTCACCTGCAGAATACATAGTAATTTTTTTAATGTGTAACTGAAGGGCAGAGTTAAGATGGTGGAGAAGTAGGAGGATCAGGATTGTCCTTGTGTCCAACACAGCTGAACTGAGGTCAGATCACTTGGAACACTCAAGAAATCAATCCGTGGAGTGGCAGAAGGATCTCCACGGTTGGAGGGAGGCAGATTGGCAGGATTGAGGGTTACTTCAACAAATCAAGGTACACTTGCTTGAAGGTCCACACACCCCACTACAAGCAAGGAGAAGCTTTGCAGAGGACTGACCAGTGGGATAGAGCACCCAAAATGCAACAACAGAGGGTGTACAATATACACCAAAAACACTTCCTGAAGTTCCAGACCCTAGACAGTGTATGACCTCGTTTTAATATACCAGTACTCACAGGTGCAAGACACATAACAAGCTATTAAAACATGCAAAAGACAGAAACTTAGCCAAAATGACAAAACAGAAGACTCCCCCCAAAGAAAATTCAGGAAGAAATCATGGCCAGAGAGTTGCCATGATACAAATAATTTATCTGAACAAGAATTTAGAATAACAGCCATAAGCCTAATAGCAGGGCTTAAAAAAAGAAAAAGCACAGAAGGCAGCAGAGAATCTATTGTGGTAGCAATCAAAGGCCTAAGAACTAGTCACAATGAATTAAGAAATGCTATAAGTAAGATGCAAAATAAAATAGACACAATGACAGTGAGGATGGAAGAAGCAGAGGAGAGAATAGGTGAAATAGAACATCAAATTATGGAAAATGATGAGGCTAAAAAGGAGGGAAGATAAATTACTACATCATGAGGAGAGAATAAGAGAGCTAAGCAATTCCTTGAAACGAAACATCCCTATCAAAGGAGTTCCAGAACAAGTGCAAGATAAATGGGCAGAAGGTTTATTTGAACAAATTATAGCGGAGAACTTCCCTAATCTGAGGAAGGAAACAGGCACCCAAGTCCAAGAGGCAAAGAAAACTCCTTTCAAAATCAACAAAAACAGGTCAATACCACAACCTATTATAGTGAAACTGGCAAAATAAGAAGATAAAAAGAATTCTGAAACCAGGTAGGGATAACCTACAAGGGTAGACATATAAGGGGAGTAGGAATGTGCTAAACAGGAAAACTATACGTTCAAGAATCCTTTATCCAGCAAGGCTGTCATTCAGACTAGAAGGAGAGATAAAGTCTTTTCCAAACAAACAATAACTGAAGGAGTTCATGACCACTAAACCAGCCCTGCAGCAGATCCTAAGGGGGACTCTGCGAGTGGAAAGCAGTGATGACTACAAAGGACGAGAGACATCACCACAAACATGAAACCTACAGATCTCACAATGACACTGAATCCGTATCTTTCAATAATCATTCTGAATGTACGTGGGACTAAATGCCCCAATCAAAAGACATAGGGTATCAGAATAGCTTAAAAACAAAACAAAAAACACAGGATCTATCTATATGCTGCCTACAACAGGCTGATTTTAGACATGAGGACACCTGTAGATTAAAAGCAAGGGGATAGTGAACCATCTGTCATGCTACTGGACAGCAAAAGAAAGCCAGGGTAACCATGCTTATATCAGACAAACTAGACTCTATAACAAAGACTGTAATAAGACACGAAGAAGGGCATGATATCAAGTTCTATCCATCAAGAAGAGCTAACTGTTGTAAATACTTATGCCCTCAACATGAAACACCCAAATATATAAATCAACTAATCACAAATATAAACATATTGGTAATAATACCATAATTGCAGGTGACTTTTAATAATCCAATTACAGCAATGGACAGATCATCTAGACAGAAAAATCAATATCGAAACAACTGCTCTGAATGACACATTGGACCAGATGGACTTAACAGATATAATCAGAACTTTTCATACTAAAGCAAATTACACATTCTTGAGTGCACATGTAACATTCTCAGAAATAGATCACGTACTAGGTCACAAAACAGCCCTCAAGAAGTACAAAAAGATGGAGAGGATACCATCCATATTTTCAGATCACAACGCTATAAAACTTGGAATCAGCCACAAGAAAACGTTTAGAAAACACCAAATACATGGAGATTGTTAGAACATCTTACTAAAGAATTAATGAGTAAACCTGGAAATCAAAGAAATTAAATACACAGAAGCAAATGAAAATGAAAACATGACAGTTAACTCTTTGGAGTACAGCAAAGGCAGTCCTAAGAAAATATATTGCAATCCAGGCCTATCTCATTAAGAAAGATCCCAAATACACACCCTAAACTTACACCTAAAGGAGCTAGAGCTAGGAGCACCTGGGTGGCTCAGTCAATTAAGTGTCTGACTTCGGCTCAGGTCATGATCTCTCATTTCAGGAATTTAAGCCCCACGTCAGGCTCTGGGCTGACGGCTCAGAACCTAGAGCCTGCTTCAGATTCTGTGTCTCCTTCTCTCTCTGCCCCTCCCCTGCTTGCACTCGGTCTCTTGCTTTCTCTCAAAAATAAAAAATAATTTAAAAAATAAAAATAAAGGAGTTAGAAAAGCATCAGCAAATAAACCTCATAGCCAGCAGAAGAAATAATAAAGATTAGAGCAGAAATAAACAACATAGAATCCAAAAATCAAAAAACAACAAAAACAGAACAGTTCAGGGAATCTACGAGCTGGTTTTCTGAAAGAATAAACAAAATTGATAACCCCCTAGCCAGACTTCTCAATGATAGAAGACCCAAATAGATAAAATCACACATCAAAGAGGAAAAATCACAACCAACACCAAAGAAACACAATTATTAGAAAATACTATTTAAAAATTATATGCCACAAACTAGACAATCTGGAAGAAATGGACAAATTCCCTAGACACCCACACACTACCAAACTTCAAGGGGAAACAGAAAATTTGAGCAGACCATAACCAGCAAAGAAATTGAGTCAGTTATCAAAATTCTCCCAACAAAGAGAGTCCTGGGCCATATGGTTTCCCAGGGGAATTCCACCAGGCATTTAAAGCAGAGTTAATACCTTTTCTGCTCAAACTTTTCAAAAAAACATAAATAAAAGGAAAGCTTCCAGACTCATTCTATGAGGCCAGCATTACCTTCATTCCAACACCAGACAAAGACCCCACTAAAAAAGAATTACAACCCACTATCCTTGATGAACACGGATGCAAAAATTCTCAGCAAGATACTGACAAATCGTATTCAATAGTACATGAAAAGAATTATTCACCATGATCAAGTGGGATTCACTCCTTGGCTGCAGAGCTGGTTCAATATCTGCAAATCAATCAACTTGATACATCACATTAATAGAAGAAAGGGTAAGAACCATATGATCCTGTCAATTGATGCAGAAAAAGCATTTGACAAAATAAAGCAAGGATTCTTAATAAAAACCCTTAAGGAAGTCGGCATAAAAGGAACATACCTTAGCATCATAAAAGCCATATTTGAAAGGTCCACCACTAATATCATCCTCATTGGGGAAAGACAGAGATTTCCCCAACATCAGGAACACGACAGGGATGTCCACTCTCACCACTGCTGTTTAACATAGTGTTGGAAGTCCTAGCCTCATCAATCAGACAACAAAAGGAAACAAAAGGCATCCAAAATTGGCAAAGTAGTCAAACTATCTCTCTTCACAGATGACATGATATTCTATATGGAATATACAGAAGACTCCAACAAAAAAGAGGTAGATACATGAATTCAGCAAAGTCCCAGGATATAAACTCAAAGTACAGAAATCGGTTGTATTTCTGTAGACCAATAATGAAGCAACAGAAAGAGATATCAGGGAATCAATCCCATTTACAATTGTACCAGAAAGCATAAAATACATAGGAATAAACCTGAATAAAGAGGTGAAAAATACTTGACTTACCATACAAGGTTATATTAATTTCAGGTGCACACAGTTATTTGACACTCCCATCCCTTACAACGTTCACCACGTAAGTGTAGTCCCCATTCATCACCATATGTTATTACAATAATGATGATATTCTCTACATTGTACTTTTCATCCCTGTGACTTATTTTATAGCTGAAGTCTGTACTTTAAGATTTTTTAGAAAAATATAATTTATTGTCAAGTCAGCTAACAGTGTATATAGTGTGCTTTAGGCTTCAGGAGTAGATTCCCATGATTCATTGCTTATATACAACACCCAGTGCTCATCCCAACAAGTGCCCTCCTCAATGCCCATTACCAGTCTTCCCCTCTCCCTCCCCGCATCAACCCTCAGTTTGTTCTCTGTATTTAAGAGGATTTTATGGTTTCCCTCGCTCTCTGTTTGAAACTATGTTTGTCCCTTCCCTTTCCCCACGGTCTTCTGTTAAGTTCTTCAAATTCCCCGTATGAGTGAAAACCTATGATATCTGTCTCTTTCTGACTTACTTCACCTATCATAATACCCTCCAGTTCCATCCATGATGTTGCAAATGGCAAGATTTCATTTTTTCTCATTGCCAAGTAGTATTCCATTGTATGTATAAATCACATCTTTATCCATTCATCAGTTGATGGACATTTGGGCTCTTTCCATAATTTGGCTATTGTTGAAAGTGCTGCTATAAACACTGAGGTACATATGCCCCTATGAATCAGCATTCCTGTGTTCTTTGGATAAATTCCTAGTACTGCTATTGCTGGGTCATGGGGTAATTCTATTTTTAATTTTTTGAGGAACCTCGACACTGTTTGCCAGAGCAGCTGCACTAGTTTGCACTCCACCAGCGGTACAGGGGGATTCCCATTTCTCCACATCCTCACAAACATCTGTTGTTTCCTGAGTTAATTTTAGCCATTCTGACCAGTGTGAAGTGGTATCTCAATGTGGTTTTGATTTGTATTTCCCTGATGATGAATGACGTTGATCATCTTTTCATTTGTCTGTTGGCCATCTGGAGATTTTCCCTGGAAAAGTGTCTATTCATGTCTTCTGCCCATTTCTTCACTAGATTTTTGTTTCTTGGGTGTTGCATTTGGGAAGTTCTTTATAGATTTTGGATGCTAACCCTTTATCTAATATGTCATTTGCAAATATCTTCTCCCATTCTGTCAGTTGCCTTTTAGTTTTGTTGATTGTTTCCTTTGTAGCACAGAAGCTTTTTATCTCAATGAGGTCCCAATAGGTCATTTTTGCTTTTATTGGTGTCTGTACTTCTTAATCGCCTTCTCCTATTTTCCACGTTTCCTCAATCCCCTCCCTAAACTATCACCAGTTTGTTGTTTACATTCATTGCCGTTTTTTGTTTATTCATTTGTTTTGTTTTGCATTTCACGTAAATAAAATCTTATGGTATTTGTCTTTGACTCATTTCACTTACTGTAATACTCTCTAGGTCCCTTCCACGTTATGGCAAATGGCAAGAATTTTTTTTTTTTTTTTTACAGCAGAGTAACATCCCATTGGGTTTGTGTGTGTGTGTGTTTGTCTGCGTCTGTGTGTCTATGTGTATACACCACATCTTCTTCCCCATTACGAAAAGTAGTTCTATTTTGCATAATCCTCACAATTCTGACAATAAAGTTTACTTGAAGACTTTTGGTCAAGACACATGCACTTTGAATACATATCCAGGTGTTTTTGATTTTGCGCTGCTCTTTGTGCTGAGCTGTGAGATGCCGCTTCTGTAGCTATGTAGCACTTTTTTTTTAATCCTTTCATCTGTTAAGGGTCACTGGGTTGCTTCCATATCTTGGCTATTGTAAATATGCTGTAATAAATATAGGGGTGCATAGATCTTTACAAATTAGTATTTCATATTTTTTGGGTCAGTACCTCATAGAATTACTGGATCATATGGTATTTCTCCTTTATAATGTTTTTGAGGAACTTACATACTAGTTTTCACAGTGGTTTGACCACCAACAGTGCATGAGGATCCCCTCTTCACATCCTCACTAACTTTTATTATTTCTTCTCTTTTGGACACAAGCCATTTGGACAGGTGTGAGGGGGTAGCTCGTTGTGGTTTTGATTTGCATTTCCCTGATGAAAAAGATGCTCAACACCACTAATCATACATCTGTTCGCCAGCACTCATTTTTAATCAGATTACTCTAACTTTGGTGTTCAATTGTAGTAGTTCTTGATATATTTTGGATATTAATCCTTTACTGAATATAACATTTGCAAGTATATTCCATTCAGCATTTTATTTTTTGGTCATTTCCTCTGCTGTCCAAAACCTTTTTATTTTGGTATAGCCTCAATAGTTTGTTTGTTTATTATTTATTTATTGCCGAATACCACAAAATCTTTTTAGAAAAACCCTTTATAAGTGGTACTGCAGGTTAAAGAGATTGTACAGGCAGAGAGCTAGCATTAAGATGCTGCTTATGCCACGGAGACACGCCAGATTGACTAAAGAGAAACCTAAAAGTCGAGCAGTCTGTGCTCTCGCTGATATGTGGGACGCTAAGAGGAGACTATCTGGTGGTCACAGAGATATGAAAAGAGGTGTATAAAGCTCCTGAACTTTGAGACCTGGGGCTATCACAGACTCCAAAGACACTAGCAGAGGCTATGTAACTCTAGTGTCCTCACCCACCTGGGCCAGAGGGGACCCAGAGTATACCCAGAGTACCCCGTCTCACCCCACTTCCCCATCCTCTTTCCTGAGAGAGAAGGAAAGCGAAGGAGGGCAGCAGAATGTACACGATCCTGTACTGGTTACTTTATAGGAGACTCTCAGTTGTATAAAGAAAATGAATTATTTTGAAAAAGATAAAGCTTATGTTTCCTCCATTGTCAACAGACATGAGAACGTATAACTAAACTGAGTGCAATTACTGGAAACAAAGTCAGATTTCTGCATATCTATATCATATGGTACAAATTCTAACAGACTACCATATTTTCCTAGAGGCAAGATTTGAACACTGATAGAAGAGAAGCAAAATACTTAATACCAAGACAGAGGAGAACTGGCAAGAAAGGAGAGTGGACAAGAAGACTGTCCTCATACTGGTAGCCATAATTCCATACATTTCTTGGCACTCTCACAGCTCATCAGTGAGAAGAGGAGAAGAATATCCAACTGTATAGGAGAAAACTCATCTCTACCTAGAGTTGGGCAAAATTAAAGAGCTAGTTTCATTAGCTTATTAAAATATAAAAAGTACAGCAAATTAAATTCCATTACCAAGACGTTAAAGACAAGGTAAAATACAGAGGTGTTTAGGCAATTTTACTACTTTTTTCCTTTTTTTAAAATGTTTAATGTCTTTTGAGAGAAAGATAGCAAGCATGAGGAGGGAGGGGGAGGGTGGGAGACACAATCCAAAGCAGGCTACAGGCTCTGAGCTATCAGCACAAAGCAGAGCCCGAAGCAGGGCTAGAACCCATGAACTTCAAGATCATGACCTGAGCCAAAGTCAGAAGCTCAACCGACTGGGCCACTCAGGCACCCCCATGGGTACTTTTCAATGGGGTTTTAACAGAAATGCTTTAGGAAAATTCAACTATGCTTTATATTCATTATATTGCATAGATTATTCAAGGCTTTCCTGAGTTATAAACAAAAACCGTCCTCCTCTCAGACCTATACAAAACACACAGAGAAACACTCCTGTGAACACTGAGACACACACATCTTAAGGACCGAGGTAGAAAATGCCTAACTTAAAGCAACTGCACACAAAATTGATGCAACAAATTGTACTTACTCTACTGTGAATAAGTTGTCCACACAGCTATGGAATTAGGTTTTATAGCTGTATGGTAGCCTTGTTAAAGAAACACACCAAGATAAAAGAGTAATCCGAGTTCTCCAGGTGTGGTTTCGGTTTTGTTTTTCATCTGGACTTTTTTTCTTCCGAAACGAGTGCTGGCTGTAAAAAACCAGCACTAACCGGCTGTGTGTGCCCACCTCATTCAAAGGAGGGGCGAGTTCCCAAAGCCCCATTTGTACAGCATAACAAGTAGTCAGCATTGCAACGACTGATTTAAACTGTAAACAAGCATGGTCTCACAAGGCATCAGCCACATGATAATTAGAATTAAGATTTACAAGACTTCAAAGAAATCCAACCTTGCTTTTATTATGAAGGTAATCCTTTAATTAAATCAGTTCCATTTATAATTAAGCTTAAAATGAACTATTCCCAAGACCCCACACTGAAAATAGTGCCTAATAGGCACATCATGCCTCCATATAAATAGGAAATACAGTACTAAAAATTGGGCCAGCAGTTACACGTGATTTTTTTTTTTTAATAGGGGCCTGGCCTGCAATGTTCTTTCTTGAGGCAATGGTCAAGTGGTATATGGGTAAGGTAGACATGAAGCAAATCTACAGACAGGTTAGAGTTACATGGGTTATATCTCATCGTTACATTTGGTTCCATTCTGTGGCTTGCGTCAAGCTCTACTATTGGTCTTGGTCTTGGTATCTTTTCCCCACATTTAGGATTCTAAGAACTTCTGAGACCCCACCATGCCCACAAAAAGGCCCTTAGAACATTCTTGTGACACAGGGATTATTCTCACCTTGTATAGGTAAGAAAACGGAAGGTAGGAGAGAGCAAGTCCTTTGCCCAAACCTACTGAGCTAGTAATAATACAGATTTGTCTGGGAAGCCCTTGCAACTCTTCTCTCTACAGTAGCAAGGGAGGTATGATGTGTGGTACACTGAGGAAACCAATGTATGTACATACTATAAAGGTTTTCATTGTAATTAAACTACATACAGAATATTGCAGGAGCAGAGAAAAGCCAACTTCCGAGATTTGGAAACTACTAAGATTCACTGAGCTGGAAAATGATCCTTAGCCACTTTGGTAAAAATAACCTTTCCTGGAATGGCAAGCCTCAGAAAACAATGACTGAATTCATCATGCCAGGGGAGTGTAACACAGAAAACTGCCCACATAGATCTAATTTATTTCAGGTCTGCTGACGCAGAGGTTGCTATTTTTCTACAACGTAAGGGTCTGGTAAATAAAATTACAGGAAAAACAGTGAAAATTATCAGTAAAGATAGAGCTCTTTGAAGCTGACTGACACAGCTAGAAGTGAGTCAAATTCAGAGTGACAAATTTTCATACAAATAATATAGTTTTGTTTGCACAAAATTAAGTTGCCATGTGGTTTAAAGGGCTCCAGTATAAGTAATAGTACAACTTCCCAAAATATCTTCGTCTATAAACAAAGGTTCACAGTGGATTTAGGGTTTCAACTGCCAGGCAAGCAAAGGTTAAGGAAGTAGCAAAATGATGCTCCAAGAAAAAGGCAACAAGTGTCCGCAGCATTCATGTCTGGAGTTGTACACTGTAATCATCAAGGATCGTGGTCTTCGAAGCTTGGTCCTACAACTAGCATCATCGGTTTCACAGGAGAACTTACTAGAAATGCGTATGTTTGGGGCTCCCAACACAACCTACTCAATCAAACTCTAGGAGGCAGAGGCAGCAATCTCCAACATGCTTTCCTGGTGATTCTGCTGTAGGCCAAAATGTGAGGACCACTGACTAGGGAAGATTTTAAAATACAACAGTACTGGGACTCCACCCAGAACATTAGATTTAACTAGTCTAGGGTGGGACCCAGACATCTGGCTTCCTGAACATGCCAACTATTTTCTAAGGTCTTACCCACAGGTGAGGACCACTGGCCTGTTGAGATTCGTTCCAAATGATATTAATACACATACTATCCCTCCAGGAAAACAATACAGAAATATTATCTGGCTGAATTGAATATGCTACTACTTTCCACCTGACTATTCTGACTTCCAGAGAGTTCAACAACTGGGACCATGCCTGACAAATGTAACTATCATCATAACAACAAGGAAATCATGAACCTCTCCCAGGATGATTCAACTATCTTTGAGAATAATATCATACATATAAAGACAAGGAAAAGAGAAACCAAACTTTCAACCAGACAATCCAAGCACATATGTGTTTGGACTACGAGGTATGGGCTCTGGGTTCAATAGCCACCACCCCTGCCAACATGCCAGGAAATTGGGTAAGTGCAGCAACAGCCTCCACCGCCATGAAGAGTTTTCACAAAATGAATCTCAAGGGGCTCCTAAAATTGTTGGTTAATAGAACCCAAAGATTAGTGCTAGCCCTATGAAGTACCTTGTGGCTTTTTTTTTAAACGTCTGTTTTTGAGAAACAGAGCATAAGTCGGCAAGGGGGGGTGGGGTCAGAGAGAGAGGGAGACAAAGAATCCTAAGCAGGCTCTAGGCTCTGAGCTAGCTGCCAGCACAGAGCCCAATGCAGGGCTCAAACTCAATAACCATGATATCATGACCTGAGCTGAGGTCGGATGCTTAACCAACTGAGTCACCCAGGCATCCTACCTTGTAGTGTTTATTCAGCATTTATTTTATTCTAAGAAACACCCTAAGAAATACAGAGTACCACATCCCACTAACTCAGAGACAAAAGGTACAAAAACAGGTCTGTGGGAAAATGAGAATTACAGATCCAAGAACTGAGGATCTGAAATGTGATTCCCAGTGCTACAGCATTACCTGAGAACTTGTCAGAAATGTGAATTCTCAGGTCCCATTTCACACCTACTCATCAGAAGCTCTCTGGGTGGGTCCAGCAAGCTGTGTTAACAAATTCTCTAGGGGAGGCTGAGGCCCACTGAAGTTTGAGAACCACTGCTCTCTAGATAGAACATTCTATCTTTCATCTAACCAGCCAAAGAAGAACATATTTTTTCCCCAAATTCTTCCTAAAACCCAACCTGGTGCAAAGGTACATAGAGAAGATTAAGTGAGGTGTTTAGATCATGAAACTAACAGGAGGCACACATGGTTTCTACAATGAGACACCACATATGGGTCAATATGAACATCTGTTCCAAGGACTCAGACTCAACATATGGTGGTTCATTTGGTCCTACAATCCCCATCTTCTAACCTTACAACCCTTCCAGAGTCTATGGAACATGGCCAGCCCCTGGTAAGAGGTGATTTATGATTACTCTCTAAGGTCATTAATGAAGGACCATCACATGACCATCAAATCTATGTGGCCAGTAAACTAACTCTGATGCTGTGCCTTAACTATAGCACTTTGACTTTTTGAGACCAAACATTTTTTGTAACTGAATCTCCACCATATTTTTTATAGCCAATGACAGATTCTTTCTTAAATCATGTAGTAAGGTTCAATTGATCATGGGGCCTCAATAAATTGACCTTAGAGTCAAGATTATGAATTACCACTCAGCCAGCCAAATTTAATCTGTGAGCAGAAAAAGCCCACAGATGTGTTCTTTGGCTTATAATGTTGATATACATGGACTCCCTTACAAATCTAATTGCCAATGCTTAAATATTGAAGGATTTCACATGCCAGTCTAAATCTGTCTTTATCTGAAACATCCAAAAACATGAAAATGACTGGGTCTGCGTTCCTGGAGGGTAACTGTAGGCCAAGGTTGAAGAGTAGCCATTAGTGTAGCCTACCAATGTTAATTGTCCTTTATTATCACCCTAGCACTACATTTTCATACATCAAGTAGAAAGTATTTCTTGTGCCAAGACTCTGTCAAATTTAGGCAAACAAAACCTAGCCCCAAATGGCCATGTGTTTTAAGAAAGAAAACAAAATTTAGTACAAGTACAAATGATTCCTAACATATGGAATATGTAAGCATAGTGTTTGCTTGGAAATAAATTCACTGAAGACACTATTATAAGAAACCTGGCCAGCTTCATTCGTTTGACTATCAGGACCCCATAGGTATTTTTATGCACAACCTCCATTCTGTGAAATAACTCTTCGACTACTGATATTTCATTAAGGCACTGGTTTTCAACATTGGCTACGTGTAGTTAATCTCTGGGGGAGATTTTACAATATTCCTGCCTGGGATCCATCCACCCCCAGAGATTCTATTTTAATTGTTCTCTGCCATGGCCTGGATGGCAGAGATTTTTAAGCACTGTAAGATGCTAATATACAGTCACAGTTGAGAATCCTTCTACAGTATACAAGAGAATGATGTAAAATAGGAGTTTTCACGAGCTAGTATCGAGATGCTTTCTTCCCTACATCACAGGGACTGCTCTTCACAGCTCTATCTTCTTATAACCAGGCTTTATTATATGTATCAGATTTCTTTTAGAAATTTCTTGTGATCACGGCTTATTCCTGATTAGGATTTTTTTTCTTTTTGCAATTTTCCTCTAACTACAAGGAGAACATATAGGAAAGAGGAATCTTGTACACTCAATTTCCCCAGTCTACCTTTCAGGTTGGTGGTTTAATCCACCTGTAATGTTTGATGGTTGACATGAATACAATGAATGTTTGACTGTCATACATATACATAGCTGTTTTAATTGCACAGTCTCTCAAGCAAAAATGCAGATGGGAAATAGCTTTACCTTGCTCTTTGGTATCTATTACCATAAGATTATTTGGTGAGGTATAGTTTAAAAGGTAGGAAATAAACAGTTTGTCTACTGAGATCAAATCATTATTCTGCAGTCTAAATTCTAGACTGAACAGCAAATCCCTCTAGGTTTGTTCACTTTCCTCTGATATGTTGGACCATCTCTACTCTCTTACAGAAATTCTAGCTAGCCAGGCAGCAAATGATTTTTTTTTTTAAGTTTGAGAGAGAGAGACGGTATGAAAGGAGACGGAGGGAGAAAGAATCCCAAGCAGGCTCCGCGCTGTCAGCACAGAGCCCAATGCAAGTCTCAAACACATAAATCTTGAGATCATGACACAAGCTGAAATCAACAATTGGACTCTTGACCACCTAAGCATCCCAGCAAATGATTTTGATTGGCACCCCACAGCAGAGAATTCCTGCCAAAATTGAATGAGAAACATACCTATAGAGGTTTTGTTTTTTAAACTCCCTGTTCCCTAATATAAATAAGTAATAGATACAGTCAATATAGTTCTCCTTGGTACCTCAGTTTGTTCTATTAAAATCAAATTCAGGTATTATATGGAAATTAATTATTCTAATAGATCTACAAAACTGTATATATAAATACAGATTTACAATCTGTAAATACACAGAGCATGCAAGCAGGGGAGGAAGAGAGGGTCTGAAGCGAGTTCTGTGCTCACAGCAGAGAGCATGATGCAGGGCTTGAACTCATGAACCATGAGATGGTAACCTGAGCCAAAGTCTAACTCTTAACTGACTGAGCCACCCAGGTACCCCTATGTAGTTTTATCTTTCTTTTAGATTTCTCCTAGCAGTTTTACATTTAGATTTTTTCATGTAAGAGATATCAATTTTACTTATTTACATATTTACTCTAAGTTAATTCGTTGGAAATTATCATAGTAAATTGTGTTTAAAAAGTGCATCCAACTAAATTTGCCCCCTAAACTGCCAACCCTTTATTGTCAACTATTTAGATAGTCCATCTTTCCTTTGGATGGAGGTTGAGGGGGGGATGGGCAAGGAATATGTAGTATGATTAGATTTAATCAGAAGTTACCAGTTACCCAAGAATTCCTGTCTCCTCTTTAATAAAACTGTCATACTAAAGGTCAGTTTGGGATGCATAGACTTAAGTATAAACTTTAGTTTTTCCACTAAAAGTAGGTCGGTTTCTTCACCTTTGCTTTTCATTATCTAAGTTTCCTAAGAAATGCACATGCTCGGGGCGCCTGGGTNCTCCCTTGCTCACGCTATCTCTCTCTCTCTCTCTCTCTCTCCTAGAAATAAATAAAAAAAAAAACATTAGGAAAAAAAAAGAAATGCACATGCTCTTTGCAGATTTTNTCTGACCCTCCCTTGCTCACGCTCTCTCTCTCTCTCTCTCTCCTAGAAATAAATAAAAAAAAACATTAGAAAAAAAAAATGCACATGCTCTTTGCAGATTTTGTTAATTCATACATATCTGATATTGTTATGAGCTGATTTTTATCATTTCCAAATGAGTGCTTATACTAAGGCATTTTGTTTACTTTTTTATTGACCTATTTTACTGAAGCCTCTTATTAAATTACATATGGTGAGTTTTCTGATCATTCTACTACTGATACTTTAAGGTCTATATCATATTGCATTTGTCAAACCATTTTATATAAATAGAGATGCTTTTAGCTAGGCAAAAATACATATTACTTTAGAATACATATTAACTGGGTCAAAAATATCCTTATATTTTGAGTGGTTTTATGAATTTCTATCAATGTTTATTAAATACTTTTTTCCGCATCTATTGATATAACCCTATTGGTTTCCATTGGTTTGCAATTTTGGTTTCTTCCATTAGTAAACTTACTAAATAAGTTATAGAATAAATCTGAATTATTTGAGCAGGGTTATTCTTTTACTGCATTATTTTACATTCCTATTATAGATTTTTAGGTCTCCAAAAGTGGCAATAGTTAGGTTTTAGGGTTAGAGTTTTATATGCTTAATGTGATTAACCCTTGAAAATATTTCTATCTGACCTGTATTCATTTCAATAATTAAATGCTTAAGGCTTAGGTAAGTTTCAAATATATTCTACCATCACTGCCCTGCCTAAAACTGTTAGAAATAAATTACACTTACAATCTATGTGAAGATATAATTAAGGAATATTTCTTTAAAATAATTACTTGTTTTCACACCTTGTCACTGCGTAAGTATAGAGGGTTAGTCAAGATTTTCTCAGCATGATTTCAGGAGAGCTTAGGGGAAGATTAATAAGGTTGTTTACACATCTAATTCAAACATCAATTTGTGATTACTACATTTATCTGGTCTTCCTAGCAATTCAGGCAGAATGTAGTTGTCATAACTATTTAATGATTAGTTATCACTTCATTAAAATCCCCATCCTAAAAGTAGTATTTAACACCCTTAAAGGACTTCATTTTTTTTCCAGGGCCAGCTGGAAATTAGGTAGGACTTGGTCTGGCTCAGAATGAAAATTATTTTACACTTCAGCAAACAAAGTAATGGGGGCTTTGACATAAACAGTACTGATGTGCTCTGTAATTGAAGCTCAAATATAGATCATGAAACCACAGAAGCACAAAACCGAGGTAACCTTGCCTAAAACGAAATAGAGACCAATTGTGCGTCAGGTTAAAAATGACCGCCAAGTCTTTAATAATATTGCATTATGAAGCCCATTGTAGTGCACCGAATTCTAGTATTGGAATTACATTGTACTCCTCCTTTAAGGAGAGATCGACTCGGACTTTAATCAGCTATCAGTTTTCCATTGAGTAGGAACTTGTCCTTGTCTAGTCAATATCGAAGGCTGCTGATACATATTCCAAGGCATGCTAGGAGCCGCCTGATGAAACAGGACTTGCTGTGAGTGATCTAAACACCACTATCCCAAACTTTTTAATCTTTCATTGTTCATTTAAGTGCGTGACATCTCCACATTGATGTGCATCCTTTTTAAAAAGGAATAAACAGTCTTGTCTATTGCCCATTTCCTTATAGCTATCCTATTAGGATACATAGGCTTTTGGAGGAGAGTTTCATAAGTATTCTGTTATGTTATACTCATGGTAACATTTCCATGCACTTCATGGATGCTCTTATCCAAATAAGCTCAAACTAATATAGTAAACCTTTCTCATTTTTTCTAGGAAAATATACATGAAATAGTTACATTTTTAGTGCACGCACAATGGACATGTCTCAATACACGTTGTTAAAGGTGAATGGATTTTTAATATTTTACTGTTTTTAACATGTGTTTATTTTTACAGAGAGAGAGAGAGAGAGAGTGAGAGAGAGTGAGTCCCATGCATAAGGTAGGGGCAGAGAGAGAGGGAAAGAGAATCTCAAGCAGGCTTCGTGCTACCAGAGCAGAGCCTGATGTGGGATTCCATCCCACAAACCATGGAGATCATGACCTGAGCTAAAATCAAGAGTCAGAAGCTCAACGGACTCTGGGGCACCTGGGTGGCTCAGTCAGTTAAGCGTCCAACTTCGGCTCAGGTCATGACCTCACGGTCTGTGGGTCCGAGCCCCACGTCAGGCTCTGTGTTGACAGCTAGCTCAGAGCCTGGAGCCTGCTTCACATTCTGTATCTCTCTCTCTCTCTCTCTGACCCTCCCCTGCTCACTCGCTCTTGCGCTCTCTCTCTCTCTCTCAGAAATAAAAACAAAAAAAGTTTAAAAAACGAAGCTCATTGGACTGAGCCACCCAGGCACCCAGAGTGAGTTCATTTTAATTACTTAGTAGACTTAGGCAAATGATCTCATCCATCCCTAAACCACATATCACTCAAAACATAAAGTGTATTTGGACAATACTGGACAACCGCCTATTTATAATGCTGGATCTTCAGTTATTTTCCTGAATTTATAATTTTAGTTTAATTTTAAAATAATGGACTTGAATAACATGTCCAGGAAAACAACTGGAGTTATTGAATCCATTGATTCCATTTCCTTAGAAGGACCTACATCTCACAAACTGGATGTTGACATGGTAATTAACAATGGAAATGCACATTCATTTTTATGAAAATATCATGCATGGCATAATAGGAGTAACAAAAATGAAGGCAAAAGAGATTCCCTCCACATGCTATATATAATTGACCCTTGAGAACAATGTTTGAACTCCTTTGAATTGTTTCAAACAATGTTTGAAATACATGGATTTTTTAAAATTACAATACACTAGATGTGTGTTTTCCCTTTAGGGTTTAACATTTTCTTTAGATTTCTTGTAGGAATACAGTATTTAATACATGTAACATACAAAATGTGTGTTAATTGACTATTATGCTATCAGTGGGGCTTCCAAGCAATTGTAGGCTGTTACAAGTTTAAGAGCCGTCAGGAGTTCTCGATTTTTGACTGTGCTGTGGGTCAGCAACCTAATCCCTGTGTTTTTCCCAGAGTAACTCTATTCTATTTTTAAAAAGTCTTTTGTAGGATTTTTACTTGACTGAAGGATTTGTGTTGTCTTTTAGCCCATGAACTGAATTATGAAAGAACTTTACAATGCAGAACCATCAAGAACTTAGTTTTCATAAAAGAGTGTAACATATATGGAGATCGACAGCAAAAATGCTGAACTACTGATATTTGTAAACCACTGAAATAAAATATAAAATAAAAATTCCATCTTAGGAAGTCTATCATTCAATAGGTTACAGGGGAAAAAATACCAGCAAGCCCCCAGAATAGGACAGAACCGTAAGTATGGCAGTTTCTGAAATGAAGCAAAGTAAGAACACATAATAACTATAATTCATCATAACCTATCTTATTTTCAAGTAAATACTTTACTCTAAATACTAAAAGTCATCAAAATGAACGCATGGTAAGACGAATCTGAAATATACCATAATCTTTGAAAGCAACAATTTATAAAGGATGATTTAATTACAGTATGTTACAATAATTTTAAACAATCTATAGAAAGGAATGGTAGGGTGAAAACAATCTGGGCAATGTTTCTCTTTATTATAACAGAAAAGTCCCAGAGGATAAGGGGACAAAGGGTAAATTATTTAGCTCTCTTTGCTGCAAAGAAATATCTGTTAATATTCAATTCCCATTCCTCTAATTTCATAACCTCCAAACAAATTTCTTAACTGTAATTTGGCCACTAGAGTAAATCTTCTCACCCAAAGGCATTGTCTTTTTTCAGTTAACTGATCCAGTTATTGTACTAAATGTACCTTCCAGTGCAAATTGGTGAGTGGGCAGTAAGACTTATAGATCAGTCTCTTATAACTTTGGCTAATATGAATCTTTTAGGCAATATCATGGCCAGCTGAGAAGACATGCTCTGAGGTTTCAAGTATAGAACAATATCCTAAATAATACTCTTTTCCCAAAATCTGGATCCCAAGACGCAGCCTGCAATAGCTTAATGTATTTCTCTTTACCAGAGCCCATCGAGAGATAACAGTTTAAAATCTGATATTGATTTAACTTGGCAATCTGCTCAACGGACTTTTGTCCCTGAAATTACTCCCTACTAAAAATTATCAGAGAGATTATTCTACAATTGTGGTGAATAAAAACCATTAACAGTATACTCTTCTTAGCTCTTTTACTTTATATTCTTTTTTGAGCAGCGACTTTCAAGAAAATGTGTGCAGGCACGCACACACACATACACACACAAATATAATCTACTATCGTTCTAATAGTTTATTTCATATTCACTCTTGGAGAAATAGCTTAAAACTTATACACAAATACAGTAAAGCCAAATTTTAAGGATATTTTTCTGTAAATTCATCTGGTTTTTCAAGACAATGTAAACTCCCAGATATTAGGCCTAATTTCAAGAATAGAGAAACATGGTCTACAAGAACACACGTATTTCGTAGACAACATATCATACTTATAATAGGAGGTAGTGAGACCTCTACCTCTTATTAGTTGCAAAAGCATAATCTCTTCCAGACCGGGTAGTGTTGGCAAAATAATAGCTGACTAGATCAACGGAACAGAATAGAGAACCCAGAAATAGACTTACATAAATAGATAGTTGATATTTGACAAGAGGAAAGGCAAAACAATAGAGAAAAGATGGTCTTTTTAAGAAATGGTTCTCAAACAACTAGTCATCCACATGCAGTAAGACCAGACACAGACCTTATACCTTACACAAAAATTAACACCAATCATAGACCTAGAAGTAAAATGCACAAGTAAGTAGGATAGCAAGTAATATCAAATACAATCTAGAGGACCTTGGGGCGCCTGGGTGGCTCAGTCGGTTAAGCGCCCAACTTCGGCTCAGGTCATGATCTCAAGGTTCGTGGGTTCGAGCCCCACGTCAGGCTCTGAGTTGACAGCCAGCTCAGAGACTGGAGCCTGTTTCAGATTCTGTGTCTCCCTCTCTCTCTGACCCTCCTCTGCTCGTGCTGTCTCTCTCTCTCTCTCTCTCTCAGAAATAAATAAAAACATTAAAAAAATTAAAATTAGCTAGGCTTCATTAAAATTAAAAACTTCCACTATATGTGAAATACACTGTCAAGGGAAGGAAGAGACAAACCACAGACTGGGAGAAAGTTTTTGCAGAAGACCAATCTGATTCAAAGACTATCATCCAAAATGTACAAAGAACTCTTAATATTCTTACAGTAAAAAAAAAAAAGCAAAAAACAAAAAACAATCCAATGAAAAGGTGAGCTAAAGATGTGAACAACACCTCATCAAAGGAGATCAATGACAAGTGTATGAAAAGGTGCTTCATATTAAATGTCAATAGGTAACCGCAGATTAAAACAAGAAGATACCCACCCATTAGAATGGTCAAAATCCCAGACCTGGAAAACACCAAATGTTGGCGAGGACATGCAACAGAAATCCTCATTCACTGTTGGGAGAAATGCAGAACTGTATAGCTACTTTGCAAGACAGTTTGGCAATTTCCCATAAAATCAGGTATCATCTTACCATAGAACCCAGCAATTGTGTTCCTTGGTACTACCCAAGGCAGTTGAAAACATGTCTGCACAGAAATGTGCACACTTTTATAGCAGCTTTATTCCCAATTGTGAATACGTGGAAGCAACCAAGATGACTTTCAGTAGGTCAACAGGTCAACTAGGGTACATCCACACCATGGATTATTCAGCACAAAAGAAAAAAGCAATCTAAGCATGAAAAGATCTGGAAGAAACGTAAATGCATGTTACTAAGTGAAAGAAGCCAATCTGAAAAGACTTCCTACTGTAGGGTTCCAACTACAGGCATCCTGAAGAAGGCAAAACTCTAGAGACCATAAGAAAAATAATTAGTGGTTGGCAGGGGTTAGAGAAAAATGGCTAGTTCGAGCACAGAATTTGGAGGCAGTAAAACTATTTTGTATGATACTCAAATAGTAAATACATACATTATAGATATGTCCAAACCTAAAGAACATACCACCACCAAAAGTGAACTGAAACTTAAATTATGGATGTAGAGTAACTGAGGTGTCCATGTAGGTTCATTGATTTTAACAAATGTGGGATGTGTGTGCCTGGTGATGGCGGAAGGGACACACGTGTAGGAGTAGGAGGTTTATAGGAATATGGCAACTTCGGGAATTTCTGTTCAACTTTGCAATAAACCTAAAACTGCCCTTAAAAAGAAAGAATGAATTTCTGTAATTTAAGTTATCGCTTATTGATATGACTACCCAAATCTACTTTGGTAGTCAATCAAAAGTACTTTAATAGTGTTAAAAGGATCAACTGATACTTGACAGCTGGTTCTTAATTTCTAAATAAGCGGATTCTTAGATACATTATCCATCAAAGGATGTTACAAAAAGTAGGACATAGCAAATTCATTAAGATACTATTTACATTGCTCTTTAAGGGAATATTATTAAAATAGGATGGTTTCCTCAAGTAAATATACTATGAGGTCTGAAACACGTGTCTTGCAGGATTCCTCACATGCCTGCTGTTGATTTAACCTTATCTATACTGGCTTTCCTCTAACCAGAAGGGTCACTGGACCCATTATACTTGCAACTATGCTAAGTCCCACCTGGCCAGAAGGATCCTTTGTTTCCTCACTAGTCTCACTTAAAAATATTCAAAATGTTTTGCTTTTCTTTTTCATCACAAAACTTCATTTTTCTGCTGTAAATACTCGAAGAATATAATGAAGCTGAAAAAAAGTATATAAGCAATAAACCAGACGTCCCCAGGCAGCCACTGTTAAGATTTTAGCAGTTTTGTTTAGAATTTTTATGTATTTTCATAATTTAAAAAACCCATATCCCTGACTTCCCATCTTGTTTTTCATTTAACCGGTTCCCTGTTGCCAGGCAATCTGATGTTGCGATGAACACCTTTTCATAGTAAAGCCTGATTCCATTTTAAGTATCCCTTACAGGTGCTTTTCTCAATACCATATTGGTCTTAAAGAGAATTCTCATATACTTGTGAAAGATAGGCCATGAAGACCATTGTATTATTCTTTATCACATAAAAATGTCACCTCTACCTGTATCCTTTTTGGCAAACATGGCAAATATTTTCCCACATTCTCATGCCTCCTTTGCTCCTTAGTTTTTCTGCTCCCTGCCCTGCCCCCCAGTTCCTTCAGTAGTCTATGCATAATTTTTTTTATTCTGATTTCAGCTACAGTCCAGTTAATTGTCAAGTTGGTTTCCATAGAACACCCAGTGTTCATCCCAACAAGTGCCCTCCTCCACGCCCATCATCCATTTCCCCCTCTCCCCCACCCCCATCAACCCTTAGTTTGTTCTCAGTATTTAAGAGTCTCTTATGGTTTGCTTCCCTCTGTTTTTATCTTATCTTTCCTTCCCTTCCCCCGTGACCCTCTGTTAAGTTTCTCCTGATCCACATATGAATGAAAACATATGGCATCTGTCTTTCTCTGCCTGACTTATTTCACTTAGCATAATACCCTTGAGTTACATTGCTACAAATGGCCAGATTTCATTCTTTCTCGTTGCCATGTAGTATTCCATTGTATAGATAAACCACATCTTCTTGATCCATTCGTCAGTTGATGGACATTTAGGCTTTTTCCATGATTTGGCTATGAAACGGGCACCCTCCTACGCAGTTGGTAGGAATGCAAACTGGTGCAGCCGCTCTGGAAAACAGTGTGGGGGTTCCTCAAAAATTTAATAGAGCCAAGTCTCTGTGAGTGCAGTCAAGCTATACTACTTAGGGTATGTTTGACCTTGCACAGATCTTAGCTATGCTAAGTCTCGATTTTTCTCTCCTGGATAAGAACTCCACAAGCTGCAGCAATGTGTGTAAAGCACACAGCAGTATCCCTGACATATGACAGGTGTTCAGGAAGCATTACTTTCCTTCACTGCCTCCAAACCACCTCTACTTCCTCCATCTCTACCAATGCTCCTTTCGACACAACGGAGAAGGAGATCAATGGGACCCTGGATTCTTTCTAGGTAGTCTAACCCACTCCAGGAAGTGAAATAAGAAATATACACAGAAATATGGTGTTCCTTTATGATCACGAGTTAACTTTCACAAATAGCTGAATTATGTAATACAACTGTTTGGTCTATCTTACTCAAAACCAACTACTGCTTTTATGAAGAATGGTGTTGGAAGAAGAGAATTTTTCAAATTCTATTCATATGTGAAGCTGAGAATTTCCTAAAACATGCAAAATTATCTTCCTACTCTGTCCAGATTTCTGCTTTCCTCACCTGCCACTGATTTTACAGCTTCCCACCCTAAATTTCATTCAAATCCAAAACAATCAAATCCAGCTAGGCCTGCAGCTGTTACGTTCACATAAATATTCCATCCAGCTCGTTTGTTAAAATCAACTTAAGAAAAACAGAGTTTTAAAGGATTCTGTAAGAAATTAAAGGCATTTAATTAACTAAAACAGGCCATTATCCAGTAATGTTTGAAAATGCAATCTGCCTTTCCTTATCAATTTAGTTCTCTGAAAATTGGAATTTTTTATTTTGCTAATTTAAAATAGAACTAAAATCCCTGCCCTTCTATCAACATTCATATCATAGTTTTATATGTTTCAGTATAAAACATCTTCTGAGGAAATATTTGGTCTCTTGTTTATTTGGTCTATAAACCTTCGCATTCTCCCATGGATCCTAAATACATTCTAAGCAAGAAATTTTAGGTTTTTTTTTTAAAAAAATGTTCATTTGAGAGAGAGAGAGACAGAGAGAGGGAGAGTCACAGAAATTCAAGCAGGCTCCAGGCTGTCAGGTCAGAGTCCAATGCAGGGCTCGAACTCACAAACCGTGAGATCATGACCTGAGCTGCAGTTGGCCACTTAACCGACGGAGCCACCAGGCGCCCCAAGAAATTCTAAGTTTAAAAATTGTATTAACCTAGTTCTAGTTTACTTCAGTAGTTTAATTCACATAAATGTTTGCCATAGAGCTTTAAGTGCCTAAATGGGGTCTTATCTACCACCTACATTGAGAACAGATAATCAAATGGGCCTATTAATAATGTAATTAGTTTATTTAAATAGGGAATGAACAAAGAGGGTCGTTATGTGTCAAGTGTGGCAACTGGTCATTTAAAAGTGTAACCCTATTAGTTAAACTTTGCTCTCTGTTGAGACTTATTCATTTGTGGATTCTTCTGTTGAAAACCACACAACCAAGAGACACTGTCCAAAACATGCCAATTCACTCTCCTTCTGCCTTTGTTTCAGTTCCTGTTCTTCTATTTCAAGCACATGGTAGACAGAATAATGGTCTCCCAAAGAGGTCTTGGTTCTCATCCTTGGAAGCTGTGTCTGGATTACCTTACATTACAGAGGAACCCTGCTGATGTGATTAATGTTGAATATCTGGAGGAAGGATTATCCAGAATTATTCAAGGGAGTCTAACCTGATCACATGAGTCCTTGAAAGAAACGTTCTGTGTTAAGAGCCAGAGAGAGCTAACAGAGAGATACAGCTTTGCTGTCTTTAAAGACAGAAGAAGGCAGGCATACACAAGGAACAAAGGGTAGACCGACCTTTAGAAACTGAAAAACAGAAGGAAATGGATTCCCCTCCCCCCCAACCAGAGCCTCCCAAAGGGACCGCCACCTTGTTGACACTAGTTTCACCCTCCTGAGGCCCACATCAGACTTTTGACCTACAGAAGCCTGAAATACAGTCTTATTATTTTATGCCACTGAAGTTGTGGGAATTTATGATAGCTATGAAACAACCCACAAAAATTAGTCACATTTTAAAGGAAAAAAATCCTGTGGGCCAAGTGACTGCCAGGCTTTTTAGAGGACTCAGGTCATCCATGGGATTACGATCATATTTTAAAAGATTTTTTTTCTATTAGGACAACCTGTATATATTGAATCCTTAACTTGAGGCGTGTAAGATAGTGAGATTACACATGAGCCATATTTCCTGTGCTACCTTTTGGTTCCTGTCCTTCTACTTTGCTCTCTCCCCCCTATATATCCAGAATGTACTTTCATGACCGAGATTTAATCTGACCTGTCATGTGTTTTCACTGCAGAACACACGTGAAAGCCAAGATTAAAGGCTCAAAAAAAATCAATGCATGAAAGAGAGAATTCTTTCTAGTAGAAGAGAAACCATAACTATTTTGGCCACAATGATAACAATGTCTCATGAAGTAAGAGGTGATGACTGATGCAAACAATATTTGTGTTTTCTATAGGAAAAAGAGGATATGTTATTCAAAATATAAATAACCTGGTCATTTCAATTATATTTCCCTTTCTGAAATGCATTTCTCGTTCATTCTTACCCCTAATGAAATCATGTTATTTTAAGTATTCCAAAGTTACCAAAAATAAAGCGTTTACATTAAGTTTGGGCCCTTCTATCACCAAATTCTTAAAACACACGATGGCATCATTTAAATCCATCCTGGCAAAACTGCAGGCAGAATATTGGGCTTCAACATTTAAAATGGATTGGGAGAAACTGAAGTATTCTCAGTGATGCCTATTATATAAATTTTGTGATAACTCAGAAATGTATTTGTTCATTGTTGAATTCCAAGCTACAAAAAAGTAGTCAGGTGAGATGTTTTGAAAAATAAGATATTATGTAACTGAGGCTTAAGTCCAAATATAATCATGTTCCATCAATATATCATTTTTGATAACTAGAATGAACTCTCCTTTTAAAAAAAATCTAAGATTCTGGGACACCTGAGTGACTCGGTAGGTTAACTACCTGGCTCTTGACTTCAGCTCAGGTCATGATCACACAGTTTGTGGGTTCAAGCCCCACATCAGGCTCTGCACTGGTAGTGTGGAGCCTGCTTCAGATTCCTGTCTCCTATTCTCTCTTTTCCCCTCTTCTGCTTGTACCTTTGTCTCTCTCAAAAATAAACCTAAGTTATGAAATTCTGACTTGTTATAAATTTGGACATGACTTAATGACAAAGTTCTATTGCATGTAATTCAAGAACATCTGAATGGTCACATTTGTTTTTTTAGTTATAGTTCACAACATATACACCTCTCTTTCAACCAATATGTTAACATTTCAGAGCATCTTCCTCACTAGGTAAGGTTCTAAGAAGGAAAATATAGTCTGTTAGAATGGCAGTTGTTGAGAACTACTTACCAATCATCATAACTGGCTCTAATGCTAGGCATAAACATAACTTTTTAAGCTACGCTGTTCTTTACCTTTAATTCCCTCACTTCTAAAATAAGAATCCTACAAATTAAGAGTTGAAAGGATCATTAAAATGGATTTTTCTTGACTTGCTTTTTAAAAATTGTAGTTGACACACAAAGCTACATTCGTTTCAGCTGTACAAATAGCAATCAACTTCTCCCTAGTTATGCCATGCTCACCGCAAGTACGGCTACCCTCTGTCACCACACAGCACTACCACCATCCCAATGACTGCAGTCTGCTTTAGTTTCTTAATATATGGACATCACTGAAGCAAAATAAGCTTTATATATTTACAAGTATATAATTTGACTAGTTTTGACATTTGAAACCATTGCCATCACCAAAATAACAAACATGAGCTCATAAAGTTTCTTCCCTTGGTAATCCTCCCTAGGTGGCCCCCAGCAACCACCGAATTGCTTTCCACCTTTCATCTCTGAGTAGTATTCCTCAAGTTTTCTTCGTTGTTATTGTCCATGTTGTAAACTCAATGGGTCAATTAAGAGCAGGATTCATAATCCTCTCTATAGTCAAAGACTACATGTACTTTACAACATATTCTTAAATTAACGTTACTACTTAAAAACGTTTATCTCAGCCTCAGATAGCCCATTAACTTTGAGAATAAGCAAAGGGCCCTTATGAGTCAGTTTAGCTGGAGACTTTTAAATGCATGAAATGTGAAGGAAAGTTTGAGCAGATAGGGGCAAAAATTCCCTTGTGCCACCATTGTTCACCCCTGAGACATCTGAAAAAGAATTATAAAATCCTGTATAAAGTATGAGAACACTTGGGGTTTTGTACTTAGTTATTTTAAGGACTGCACTACTGTAATTAAAACATGATGAAGGAGCAGTTACAACACAGCTTCCAATGAAGCTTCCAAAGGATAAGGATTCAGGTGAGGAGGAAGGTGGGGATCTTCTGCACCACGGCCGTCTTACAAGATCCTCTCTCTTCCCTCAAGTGTCAAAGATCCATTAAAAATAGCATGATACAGCAAAGCTAATTCTAGAATTTGGTTTCCATCAATTTTGATATTGCAAATGTATTTGCAATATTAATATGTATTTCCTACGGGCCAAGCACTGAGTGAGCAATTGCTCATGAAACAGTTCCCTGCTTATTTAAAGAGACTCCACTATTGGATCAGAGCAACACAAATTCACATAGAAATAAGAGAAAACCAGTGCTGGTCAGAGATGTGAGAAAAATAATTCTCTTTTATCATTATCTTATACACACTTCATCACTGGTCTTTCCATCATCCCTGCCTCCAGAATGCAACCTTGGCTATTCCTGTCTCCTTTGCAGGTTTAACTTCCTCAACCCACCGTATAAATGATGAAAATTCTCGCGGCTCAGCAGTCCCCCCTCTTCATCCCCCTTCCTGCTCTCTGACAACCTCATCCACTCCCATGCTTTTAATTGCCACTTTTACATGATGACTCACACCTCCAGCCCAGACCTTCCCTCCTAGCTCTAGAGGTAGTCACCTACTTGAAAAATCCTACTGAGTGTTCCAAAGCCATCTCAAAACCAACATGCCCAAAATAAACTTCTGATCATCTTCTTCCCAATCAAGATTCTCTTCCTGAATTCCCTGTCTCAGTGAGTGACTCATCCAGCCACTCATGCATAGGAGCCATCCTTGACATTTCCCTCGTCTTTATCCCCCTCCCATATTTAAGCCATCATAATTTCTTAGTCTTTACTCTCTAAACACAGTCTTCCTCTCAAACTGGTCCGCTTCTATCCATTTCTACCGATTTTGTCCTAATCCAAGTTGCCATCAGAGACAACTACATAACTCCCTAGCAAGTCAATCCATACCTTCCCAGCCTCCTCTTATTCTCTCTGCAATGCAGCCAGAGGGATCTTTCCAAACACCAACCATCCCCTCTTCTCCTCAGCACCTGAAATATGATCCATGTTTTTTATTCTACCTGCTAAATATCTCTTTCATCTATCCACCTTGCCCCAACCCCAAAGCCACTAAACTAGATGCTGACATATCTCATCTCTTGCCTAGATTATATCAACGTCTTTGAAACTGGACTGTATCTTCAGTCTTTGCCTTGCTTAGAGGTACAAACCAATCATCCTAAAGCAAAAATATTATCCCACTCTCATTTAACTACATAGTTGAAATCATACAAATAGAAAAACCAGTAACAAAATTATGAATATACATAAATGTCAGTTGCATCTTATGGGACATTCATATAAGACTTTCCATTTTTAGAATATAAACACAAAAATAGTTAAAACTTTATCCATTTTCTTTTTTTTTATTAAAATGTTTTATTTATTTCTAGGAGAGAGAGAGAGAGAGAGAGAGAGAGAGAGAGAGAGACAGCGTGAGCAGGGGAGGGTCAGAGAGAGAGGGAGTCACAGACTGAAAGAGGCTCCAGGCTCTGAGCTGGCAGTCAGCACAGAGCCCGACGCGGGCCCGAACCCACGAACCCGAGATCATGACCCAAGCGAAAGTCGGACGCTTAACCGACTAAGCCACCCAGGCGCCCCAACTTTATCCATTTTCTAAACAAGATGCAACGTGTATTACATACATGTTTCATAGACTAAATGACAATAGCTACCACCAAGAGAACTTCCTGGTAAATACAATCTACTAGAAGTGGGAGATTAAATGTGCCTGTAAGCTGCTGGTGGGTTTGAGCTGGGACTATCCTCTATAAAGAGTAAAGTTTTTGTTCAGAAAATATTGAGCCGCTAATACATGCACATACACATTTGGTAAGCGACTTTTAGCACACACAGACTTAGACGAAGCCGCCCTTCTTTACTCTCAAGTTGTTCATAATCTAGTTGAAGAGATGTCACTAATAGGAAAAATTTTTTAAAGCATGTAGCCAGAAGGTATCACAGAAGAAAAAAAAAATGAGGAGTGACAGAAGAGAGATTGATAGGTGAAGAAAAGCTTTATAGAAAGTAACAGAAGAAGGGGCGCCTGGGTGGCTTAGTCGGTTGGGCGTCCGACTTTTGCTTAGGTCATGATCTTGCGGTTCGTGGGTTCATGCCCCGCATCGGGCTCTGTGCTGACTGCCAGCTCGGAGCCTGGAGCCTGCTTCAGATTCTGTGTCTCCCTCTCTCTCTGACCCTCCCCTGCTCACGCTGTCTCTCTCTCTCTCCTAGAAATAAATAAAAATATTTAAAAAAAAAAAAAAGAAAGTAACAGAAGAAGAACTACACTTTAATATGTTTTAGGCAAAGTAGCCTATGTGTTGGGGCAGGAACTCTGACTTAAAAGTTTTTATGAAATAAATTTTGGTTGAATAGACAACTTGAATTATTTTGTAATGGTAAGGAATAATGGTGTGCCATTATATTTAACCAAATTTGAGACTCCATTATATGTTTAGCAGTGGCCTTAACTCCTTCGATACCTTAGATTATTAAAATCAGGAAGTCATTCATTTCATCATAAGCCATCTTAGAGGTCATGAGACACCATACTGCTGTGTTAAATGAATATTGACATGGAAATTTTGCAAAGATAATTCACATGTGAACCACCCACCCTGTGGCTCACCCAATTAGGAGATAATAACATAGTTGGGATAAAATATTGTTACATTGAACTGAATCATTCTACAGTGAACAGTTTCTTGTAGGACTGCAATATATTCTCTTCAATAAAAATTCACTAAGCATCTTCCTTTGTAACTAGCTATCCAAACTGATATAGTATCCCAGAAATGGTATCTCAGCCAGTCATACTGCCCCAGGTTATAGCAGAGTTAGACTATGCCAACATGTTCTCTGTGAGTGAGGTGGTTACCAAGAAAATAAGTCCTGTCTCATGAACATTTTGGGAGCAAAGATGAGTCAGCTTTTTCCAACTTAAATCTTAGAAAGTCAATAGAGACTATTAAAGAGATAAACTATATCAGACAGACATATAGCCCAGGATTTCATGTAAAAGTACCACATCAACTAGCTAATTTTTTTTTTTTTTTTTGGCTGATGTCAGCCGATCTCTAAGTTCTGATGTATTTTCTTTTTTTTTTATTTTAATTTTTATCTTAAGTTTATTCACTTTTGAGAGAGACAGAGAGAGAGAGAGAGAGACAGAGCATGAGCAGAGAGGACCAGACAGAGGGGAGACACAATATCCGAAGCAGGCTCCAGGCTCTGAGCTGTCAGCACAGAGCCTAATGCAGGGCTCAAACTCACCAACTGCGAGATCATGACCCAAGCTAAAGTTGTACACTTAACCAACTGAGCCACCCAGGTGCCCCAGTTCTGATGTATTTTCAATGGGAGTTGCACAGGTAAGCAATTCTCCCCAGATCCCATCATTTCCAAAGGAAAATTTCAGTTTAAGGAAAACTGTAAATACACTGGCCTGATAAAACTAAGTGGTTCTTTCAAGTTACATGGGAGATAGTTCAGCTATTAAAATATTTGTCAACAATAAAAAGCCACTTTCATTCACCTTTTTTTGCATTATTTCTAAACCTTTTTTGCCCACTGTAATGAGAAAGGTGATACATTATAAATGTCAAGATCTGGATGGTGTATTAAATATTTTAACATTAGGGAACACAAGCAGCTCTGTTTGCTCCTGTTCAGTTCAAGCTAGTTTGTCCTGTCTTCACATCCTAGTCTCTGTTCTCCAGAGACAGCATTTCATTAGCCTCTGGGTCTTACAGCACAATCAGGTCCTAATCTGGAAAATGAGCTCAATTTCAAGTAGAAGAGCTGAAGTCTCAGGACTACCAGCTGCCCAACACTTCAACTTACCCAGGAACCACTAACCCAAATCGTACTCCTTTCTTGCTACCCAACTCTTGGTTGACACTTTACCCAACAATATCACAGACATTATTCCCTTTGATTCTCAGATTATACTTTGAAGGCAGCAGGACTATCTCCATTTTTGCAGATGACAAAATTTATGTGAATTCCCACCCAAGCTTATCAAACTAGGAAAGGCTTTGCTAAACGTGGTTCATTGTCTGCACCCTTCTCTACCCAAAACTGCTAAATGGATTAGACATGTATATTTGACCCTAAGCCAACCACCTGGGAGACGGCCTTAAAAATGTTACCAACACACCCAGAGACTACTGTCAGTTGAATGCAGACATCAGAAATGAAATCCACACGATGGTCTGATGGACCAAGAAATTATTTATGTAAACCATATCCAATATGAGCAAGCAAAGAAAGACGTCAAAGAAATAAAACTAAGTTGACATACTAAGATTTAGAGAATATGGCGCGCCTGGGTGGCTTAGTCGGTTAAGCGTCCGACTTTCGCTTAGGTCATGATCTCACGGTTCGTGGGTTCGAGCCCCACATCAGGCTCTGTGCTGACAGCTAGCTCAGAGCCTGGAACCTGTTGCAGAGTCTGTGATTCCCTCTCTCTCTGACCCTCTCCTGATCACGCTGTCTCTCTCTCTCTCTCTCCCCCCTAGAAATAAATAAAACACTAAAAAAAAAAAATTAAAGAAAAAGATTAGAGAGAATATAACACAGGAAACCATGCAGCCCAGAAGAGAGGGACCTTCATGCCTGGTTTTGCAGTTCTTATTCCCACGAGGTCAGACTACACTCCCTGCTCTTGTGTGACAATTCAGTTGACTACTGGAAACTTATAATAAATCCCTTTGCTCAGACTAGTCTGAGTGGGCTCTGTCACAACCAAAACTGCCTGGACTAAAAAACAGTGGTAGAGACCTGACTGGAATCATGATGCTCTTTATTCCCAATGTTTGTCATGCATACAATTTTAAGTTTTCTTTTCCTTAAGGAATTCATTTGCTTGACACTTTAGATAGTGTCAAA
This sequence comes from Crocuta crocuta, assembly GCF_008692635.1. NCBI lineage: Eukaryota > Metazoa > Chordata > Mammalia > Carnivora > Hyaenidae > Crocuta > Crocuta crocuta. The sequence goes on along the minus strand of NW_027529428.1, from coordinate 9,329,243 downwards.
GTGCCCACCAGTAGGACTGTCTATTCTCTATAGATTTATTGTTACTTTGCAAATATAATAGAGTTGTTACATATGGAAATCATTAGGAAAATTAGGAAATTAAGAAAGATACATAAGTGAGTGGAAATCATAGCTCTCTTGAGGAAGGGATACAAAATTATCAGTATGTTCTGTAACCAAAATAAAAAAGCAAACACTTCTCTAGCCCAAAATATTAAAATAGGCTTTTACAGGACTGAGAAACAAGACCAGTGTCAACAGAAGCAAATGTCTACATTTGGAACCACCGTATAAGAAAAGGGCCTGACCTGGGCACCTGGGTGGCTCAGTTGCTTAAGCGTCCGACTTCAGCTCGAGTCATGATCTCACAGTTTGTGGGTTCGAGCCTCGCATCGGGCTCTGTGCTGATGGCTCAGAGCCTGTTTCAGATTCTGTGTCTCCCTCTCTTTCTGCTCCTTCCCCACTCATTCTCTGTCTCTCAAAACTGAATAAATGCAAAAAAAATTTAAAAAAAAAGGGGGGGGGGCTGACCTGTCTGTCTTCTGGCACCGCACATCATCTCTGAAGGCAGCTGGCACCTGGTGCCACACATCATCTCTGAAGGCAGCAGGCATCTGGTGCCACACATCATCTCTGAAGGGAGCTGGCATGTCTGACTTTTCACACACCTGATTGTTGAATCCTCATAACTGCCTTAGAATGAAAGTGTTCTCCCATTGCACAGGTGAGGAAATTGAGGCTGTCAAATCTAGGGTCACAGATATTTTAAGTTCTAAAACTAAGAACTAAAGGGCTCCTCATCTAACTCCAAATGCAGTTTTGCCTATAGGTGACAGAAAAAGACACATTTTCAAGAAATACATTCACATAGTAAATAAATACGTTTGTTAATGAGTGAAGGAATTGCTTAGGCAAGGATCAGAGCAACAACCTAATCAACACACACACAACTTCCCTGCTTCCTTCTCAAAGATGCTGGCCATTCAGTCTCTCTGGTTTTAAAGCCTTAAAATACAAGTCCTGAGCATATTTACCTTAAGGTTGTTGGCCAAGAGCACAGGTAGTGACTGAACCAAATAATGTTATTTTAATAAAAAGGATTCCTAAGAACCCTAATATTTACTGGTAACATGTCAGCAGGTATCACAGAACTTCAAATCTGACCAGCTAGGAATGCAGTTCATGCAACATTTCCATTTTACAGATACACAAACAAAGGCTTTTCCAAGGGACTGACAATTTAGCAATGCTTATCGGGTACTCTTTTGCAGGATGATTGTTTAGCTCTATCTCTTGGATTGCAGAGAATATGTATCCCATTCATCTTTGTATCCAGAGCACCCTACAACTTAGCTGGTTCAGCACGAGGATACTGTATTGGTTGAATGAGTAAAACGGCAACTCAAGCTATTCAGGCATGAATTGTAAGTAGACGATTGCTGTTTGAATGCGATCTTTACCATGGTTGATAATGCCATGGAGCCTTTCTGACTGGCTTGCAAAGCAGTCCAAGAATATGCTTTTAAATAGGAAAAATTAACAGGAGAGGCTGAAGACAGCTGTAGCTTCCTCAGGCCCAGAAGTACCTTTCTATTCTCAGTAACCCTAATCTAGGAATGGATGAGGATCCCCTCTTGTGACCTTCGCTGGGCCAGAAGACAAAAAACAGGGCCAATGTCCCTGCTGTGACTCCCAAGCCCTGGTTCTGTGGAGTTCTCACTCCAGAACCACAACACAGGGGTTATGAATTCCCCCGGCATGACAACATCAGAACTGTCTCTACATTAAGAGTCCATGAACTAATCCTGCGGAAAACACTCCTCAGTTATGGATCCAAGTTTACACTTGGACTAGCTGTTAGGGCCTGCTCTTTTGAGTTATGCTGCTTTTCTGCCCTCCTTGGACTACGGCATCGGCTTTCTTCTGGTATTGAGGCTGAATGTCTCCTCTTTCATTAGAGAGATGCTAATAAGATTTAATATCAAGTTGGGATTTTGTACAAATGATATAAGGGCTGAAAGATTACTGAATGGAAGTGAGACACGGAGAGCAACAGACAGCCATCCAATGCCGGTACTTCTGGGGGAGGCGTAAGAACCTAGCACACCACCATAGGCTCATCAGCCATACCATACACTCTTTGTCTCCCTAGCTAATGTACCCGGCAGCAGACACACAGGGGATTTAGAAGGATAGAGAAGTATTTTATCTGCAACAGGAGTCACATTGTGTTGGAGACAAAATTTATCAGATAAATACGAAATAGGAGATGAACACTACAACCATATGGAAGAGCATGGAACAAGTCACTTTCGGGCCGACTTTCAAACCTAAAACCATACAATGATACAACGAATAAGGCAGTGTTTTGGGTCATTTAATATAGTCTGGTTTTTAATTCTGTGTCTCTGGAACAAAGGACACTGTCCTTAGGTCACTCAACCCTTCTTTTTTCATCTCTCCAACAACCTCTGAATTCTCTTCAGAAGTTAACTCTGCTTCTCAAATAATCTATGCCCACTAGCACTTTTCTGAGAGGTTCTGTAACTGTTTTAAAAATGTTGTAATGTATTAATCATTATACCATTCCTACTTCCAAAAGGGATGTAAGGGGAATTGGCTGCTGAGTGTCAGCTGTGTGTGATATTTCACATTAAGTAGCGTAAGACAAACACAGCCCTTCAAGTAACCATTTCTCCTGCCCTGAAGCCTTGCCGTGAGCATGGCACCGCTGGGCTCAATTCATCTGGGAAATGATGAGCCTATGGATCCCAAAAAGAGAATGAGTACAGAACAGATGGCATTAGCCAAGGAAAAGATCTACTGTTTTCTGAGAAAAAAAAAAATACTCCAGTGACCAGCATGAAGAAGCCAAATCGTCCCCAGCCCCTTGTCTATATTCTCTAGTTTCTCTTTCATCTTTGCTTCATCCCTAGGAGCTCAATCTGTGCCAAGTTTGACAAGGGTGTCGTACTGAGACACTTCCTATTTCATCCGGATTCCCTCCCTCCTTCTCCCTGCGCATCAAACCATAGGGTATAATGACTGAAAGGTAAATATGTGACTCAAGTGGGGGGGGGGGGTGTCTCTGAAATTCTGAGGCAAAAAGGAAGAGTTCTCAGCTAATTTACTAATACCTAAGGACTAATTAACCTCAAGACTTAAGACCTCCCATCACTCATGGATCATTGTTATAGATTGAAAAACTGCTATTAATAAAAGCATTCCAGCATCTGCCAAGTGCCCTTTTTATTTTATTTTGTTTTGTTTTACTTTGTCTCCCAATTCTGAAGAAAGCCTTAGTGGAAAGTAGTCTGGAATACTGAGTTGCAAACCAGAATCTTTCCCTAGCCCTGTAGGACAAGGCATTTGAGATCTTTTGGTAGAGTTCCTCATCTTTTCAAAGCATACAGTAATACTTATTATAGCACTATAGCTTGCCATGATAAATTCATATCTATGACCATGTATATGAAGCTGCTTTCAAAATACAAAGGATTATTCAGTTGATTTATTTTTACTAGGTCTCCTGTATTGCATTACAGCAACACATCTCCTTTGTATTTTAACTGCTACCTTCACTGCTGTCGTACAAAGAAATGCATCCCTATCACCATGGCCCAGAGGCTAACACCATCCACACTCGCCCATGAACAACCCTGAATGCCAGCAACTGCATTTTGTACAATTACATTTGCTAATGTGATTCTGAGCATACAGTAGACAGAATATAGTTTTAATTATCTGATGATTCTTCAATATTTCAAATTGATGAGTAAGAGCTGTGTATGGAGTATCCCAAAGCCATAGAGCTGAGCTGAGCCTCGAGGATATACCAAAGGGCTCAAAGCAGCCAAAAAGATGCAGCTTCCACTACAGAATCCCTATAGGTTTTATAAATTAGAGATCAGAATGAAACTGAAATAGGGTAAAAGGGGGCAAGAGTTTAAAAGAGGTGTTGAAAACCATTTCCATAGATAATAAAAATGAATGCAACCATAAAGACAAATCAATATCCTTAGATATCTTACACCAAACCATTTATTACCTCAATTCTCTATATTCTTCCTGCATTTTTTTCCTGAGGATATTATTTACATGCATGACTTGGGAATTTGGGGGGAGGTAGGAAGCAGTGAGGGAGGCAGTGAATGGTCTTCCACCAAGGCAAGGACATGTTTTTTTATGATTCCTGAATTCTATTCAAGGAACATTCCTGAGCACCTGGTGTGAACTGAGCATCCAATAACTCAAATACAAGTACTCAAACTTTTGTACCAACAAATATAGAAAGTTTCTTGGAAGCATCACATGGAATTTTAATTTGATAGAGTTGTGGGTTGTAACTTGGCAAATCAAAAAAAAAAAAAAAAAATGAGTGAGCAAAAAAAAGGACCCGAATTTAGAAAGACAATAGGAGAGAGCCAGACCCTGAGACAGGAGCTGTGGCTTGCTCCCAACACAGCACTTACACATTCTCTATGCACAGGCCCAGTGCGCCGTTCGTGTAAGCCACTCTCATGTTTGTGAGATCACACACAGGAACATCTCACTCACGCTGGCTAATTAGAGCCATAATTGCAATCTGAATTCGTGGAAAACAAAATTGCAAATTTTTTTATATTACATCATTTAATTACTTTTAAGAACATACAGTAGCTCAGGCTAACAAAAGGTTTTCAGTTCGGTGTGGGACTACTTTAATGAAGAAAAAATATACACTCATGGTCTTAATTCATACATAAATGGCATTGCCAAGATTTAGTATCTCATACGAATTAGTTGTACTGAAAGGATAATGAGTATTATTTATTAAATGCCAACCACTTACCAGGTAGTATACTAATGATCACAATCTCCCTGAAAGGTCAGAATTTATTACTGCCTGTTTTTGCTAATACTGAGGAAATAAACCCTCAGTCTGGTGTAGCATAGCACAGAATACATTTCTGATTTCTGCATCACAGAGAAGTAGCAGCAAAGGTGACTGGGCTCTCAAGGGCTAATGTTAAGCCATGTGCTAAAGGCTGCTGTAGAGACAAGGATGTGGAGGGGAAGTATAAAAAGATGGAAAGCCATCCCGACAATTGATCTGTCCAAAGATAAAAACACTCTGCATGTTGGACACTGTACACTGTGGAGGGACAACTTCCATGTTGTAATCTTGGCAAATGGCACTCCCTGGAGGGATACAGTACTTAGTCTTTGAGGCCTAAGTATCTGTTCTGAACGAGATGGTTGGAATCTCAGTACAAGGCAGCAGCAGGACAGACATGAGGGTACCAGGTGACAGGGATAAAGACACAAGCAGAAAATGGAGACAAAGCCTCCAAACACGAATGAGGAACCGAAGTCTTTCCACCCTGTCCTAGATTAAGTCTCCATCGTTCTTAAAGGACTTGCTTGAGAATTAGGAGAAAGTCTTTGTCTCTCCTTAAATAGCTATGAGATCTTGGGCAATCTGCTTAAACTCCAGGGACTCACCTATGAAACTAAGATTAGAATTCTGAGGTAGTGTGTATAGTTTTATGTGATTTCTTTTTTACAAAACATTAATTGGAAGATTTTGAAAATAACCCTAAATGAGCATTAATTATATAACCTAATCAAATCATTTCTAGATTAGTTTAAAAATTCAGATGAGCTTACAAAATTTTATTATACACAGAAACTCAAAGTTATATTTTAAGTTCTTACCATGTTTGTCTAAGATACCAAAATCAGCTTTTTATTAATGTCTAGATAACAAGCTAGCCACATATTTGTTTTGCCTAATATTCTTCACATTGAGTTAGGCGTAATGTAGACTTGTAACAAACGTGACAAACTAATACTTCAAGTGCTAATAGTGTTGCTGCACAGAGCTGCCAAAATTCTCTACTAAACTGTACATGGTGGGTATGGGGGAAAACAAAACCACCTCCCTCACAAGATCCTAAGCATACTTTATATTTATGATTCTTATTATATATTTAAAACAGTTAAAATCATGGTAAATAGACTAAATATTTACATGGGTTACTGTGCAACATTTTAAAAATAAACTGACAGGATATGGTCAGGGAATAGAAAATACTGGTTAACTGAAGATAGTTGTCAAATAACATATCTGGATAACTGACAATCTCACCCTGAGAATTATACTATGCATATTCAAATCTTGGAGAATTAAGAAGAGATACTTAAGAGAAATCAAGAAATCAATCCTATTTACAACTGCACAAAAACCCACAAAATACCTAGGTATAAACCTAACCAAAGCAGCAAAAAGATCCATAGGTTGAAAACTATAGAAAGTTGGGGCGCCTGGGTGGCTTAGTCGGTTAAGCGTCCGACTTTCACTTAGGTCATGATCTCACGGTTCGTGGGTTCGAGCCCCGCGTCGGGCTCTGTGCTGACTGCCAGCTCAGAGCCTAGAGCCTGTTTCAGTCTGTGACTCCCTCTCTCTCTGACCCTCCCCTGCTCGCGCTGTCTCTCTCTCTCTCTCTCCTAGAAATAAATACATTAAAAAAAAAAAAAGAAAGAAAACTATAGAAAGCTAATGAAAGAAATTTAAGACAAAAGAAATGGAAAAACATTCCATGCTCCTGGATTGGAAGAACAAATATTGTGAAAATGTCAATACTACCCGAAGCAATCTACACATTCAAGGCAATCCATATCAAAATAACACCAGCATTCTTCAGAGCCAGAACAAACAATTCTAAAATTTGTATGGAACCAGAAAAGACCCAGAATAGCCAAAGCAATCTTGATAAAGAAAACCAAAGGTGGAGGCATCACAATTCTGGACTTAAAGCTGTAGTATAAAGCTGTAATCATCAAGATAATATGGTATTGGCACAAGAACAGACACATAGGTCAATGGAACAGAAGAGAGAACCCAGAAATAGACCCACAAACATATAACCAACTCATCTTCAACAAAGCAGGAAAGAATGTCCATTGGAAAAAAGACGATCTCTTCAGCAAATGGTGCTGGGAAAACTGGACAGTGAATTAAGAATCAACTTGGACCACTTTCTTACACCATACACAAAAATAAGCCCAAAATGCACTAAAGACCTGAACATAAGACAGGAAACCACCAAAATCCTAGAGGAAAAACCAGGCAACAACATCTTTGACCTTGGCCACAGAAACTTCTTACAAGACGTGTCTCCAGAGGCAAGGGAACCCAAAACCAAAAATGAACTATTGGGACCTCATCAAGATAAGCTTTTGCACAGTGAAAGAAACCATCCACAAAACTAAAAGGCAACCAATGGAATGGAAGAAGATATTTTCAAATGACATGTCAGATAAAGGGTTATTAGTATCCAAAATCTATAAAGAACTTATCAAACTCAACACCCAAAAACAAATAATCCAGTGAAGAAATAGGCAAAAGACATGAACGGACACTTTTCCAAACAAGACATCCAGATGGCAAACAGACACATGAAAAGATGTTCAACATCACTCATCAGGGAAATACAAATGAAAACCACAATGAGATATTCCCTCACACCTGTCAGAATGGCTAAAATTAACTCAGGCAATAACAGATGTTGGTGAGGATGCAGGGAAAGGGGAACCCTTTTGCACTGCTGGTGAGAATGCAAACCGGTGTAGCCCATTCTGAAAAAACAGTATGGAGCTTCCTCAAAAAGTTAAAAGCAATTCTACCCTACAACCCAGCAACTGCACTACTAGTTATTTATAAAAGAATACAAAAATACTCATTTGAAGGAGGCACACGCACAGCAATGTTTATAGCAGCACTAACAACAATAGCCAAATTTTGGAAAGAGTCCAAACGTCCATCAATGAATGGATAAAGAATACATGTTATGTGTGGGTACACACACACACACACACACACACACACACACACTGAAGTATTATTCAGTGATCAAAAAATTAAATCTTGCAATTTGCAACAACATGGGTGTAACTAGAACAGATTATGCTAAGCAAAGTCAGTCAGAAAGATAAAGAGGATTTCATTTACATGTGGAATTTAAGAAACAAAACAGAACACAGAAAAAGGGAAGGAAAAATAAGATAAAAAGAGAGGGAGACAAACCATAAAAGACTCATAAATACAAAGAACTGAGGGTTGCTAGAGGGAAGGTGGGGGATGAGCTAAATGGCAATGGGCCTTCAGGAGGGCACTTGTGATGAGCACTGGATGTTATATGTAAGTGATGAATCACTAAATTCTACTCCCAAAATCTTTATTGTACTATATATTAACTTGGATTTAATTAAAATTTAAAGAAAATATACTTCAGAATATTGCATATCAAAATTCCTATCTTAAATTTTATAGGTATTATCAAAACCAAGTTTTTATTCTGGAAATCTCTTGAAGTCTCTTTACCTAACCAAAGGAAAATTAGTCTATGTCACTGGTTTTCCTTGTTATTGCTTTTTAGTAGTGAGATCCTTTGTTCACGTACATTCTTACACAATGCTCCAAATTAAACCAAAATATTTTATCAGCATAAATTCATTCATTGTAAAGTCAGTCAGCTGAGAATACATTCTGTTCTGATGAGTCAAAAACTGTGAAATCATAGGACAGAAAGTTATAATGTTAGTTCTGCTTCCTTATCAATGTATTCACCTATTTCATTTTCTAGGAAATTTATTTAATATTTTGAGAGAAAGAACATGCACGAGCAGGGTAGGGGCAGAGAGACAGTCCCAATCAGGCTCCACACTGTGTGCACAGAGCCTGATGCTGGCCTCAAACTCTCAAAACTACAAGATCATGACCTGAGCTGAAATCAAGAGCCGGATGCCCAACCCAGTGAGCCATCTAGGCACCCTGTAATTTTCATTTTCTTTGGAAAATTTCCTGAATTTTCTTTAAACCACCAGGCATTCGTGTAGCATTTTATAGAATTGTTCTTAAAGGGCTAGTACAGTGTCACAAGCTTTCAATTATTAACACATTTAGAAGAACTTAAAATACTCAGTTGAAGTTCTACGTAGAAAATTCACAAATTAAACTTTCCTGGTTTCTAAGTTTGACAACTTTTATCGAACACATTCTAGTAAGTTTTCTGTTTTTAAGTCATTAAAATATCTATGTCAATAAAGTTGAATCAAAATTTGGAGCATTCCTAAAGGACTTCTGAAAAACTAAGTGGAATAGTTAACCAACTAGTCTACGTCTTTTCAATTCTACACCTGTGACTCAATGTGATTATACGGGCTCCGTAGGGCAGAGAACGGGAAGAATTTACAGTGATGGAACAAATATTTCTACAAGAGAGATAGCAGTACTGACTGAGTAGGGATCACAATCTCAACTGCATCTACAATTCCAGCAGGAAACATAAATAAGGTAGGGGGATGGGACAAGGTCAGCTGTGTACCAGAGAGTTCATGACTTACTCCTACAGAGCCAGTCACAACTTAGGCAACCACACAGCTGCTGGGAAGCACAGAAGTGAGCTAGGAGGACTTCTACAATGGCTCCCAAAGTGCTCACACCCTTGGATAAACCCCTCCCCTCCAGTATGGACCAGACTTTGAGACTTATTTACTTTGGAAAAACCAAGAACAATACAGCCAGTGTCAAGATGGCATTTCCAGAATTAGGTTACAAAAGATTTTGACTTGGATCTTGCTTTTACTCTTATTGGCTCTCATTTTTGTTCTGATTAAACAAAATACCATGTGAGGAGCTGCCTATGGAGCAGCCCGTGTGTAAAGGAACCAAGGGAGGCCTTTAGCCAACAGCCCCTAAGGAAGTGAATCCTTCCAACAACCTTGACAGTGAATTTGGGAGAATTCTCTCCTGATCACTAAAATGGTGGTAGTCCCAGAGGAAACCTAGAGTGCAGCTTTGTGAGAAATCTTGAGCCAGAGGGCCCAATTAGGTCACTCTTGGATTCCTGCCCCATAGAGATTAAGATCACAAATATTACTGTATTAAGGAGGAGATATTTAATGAAGAGTATAAAATTTTCTCATTTTTCTAAAGTAGCTGGAAATCCAGATTCATGTGTGAAACTTCTGAACATTCTAAAGTTGAAAAACAATTCATTTAATAAATATATAGCCACGTCTAAAGGATAAAAGGGGTTAGAAATTTCCAGTTTCTCACTGATACACTAACAGTAAAAATGCCAGAGATCATGATCAAAAGTGAACACATATTGATAAACACGTGGAATGAAAAAGAAGTCCTCTAACGTAAACTATAGTTATATTATACACACACACATACATATATATTATATATATAACATATAAAATTATATATATATATTTCTTCTTGTTATCAGGTTGAACATAACAGAGCTGGTATACTGGAAGATAAGACATTTCTGTTGCAAATAGGTATGACCATCAGTAATTAGAGGAAACCATCTTAACTAAAAAATTCAGCAGAGACCTTGAATCCATGAAAGCTTTAATATTAGGTCTGCTTAACATTTTGCTCCTGTGTTTCTACTGAATGGGGATAAGCAAGCAGTCAAGTAAACCCAAGAGATTACTTTTCCCTTTTAAACTTGAATACCTATACTGTGGTTAATACACGGGAGTTGCTAACTGCTAGGAAAAAGAGGCAAATTTCTAACACAGAAATGCACTCAGGGAAATAATTCATACTAACATAGTGTAAGACAAAATAAAATGTTTCTATAAATTTGCACCACCAAATTACCATAACCTCATCTGCTCTATTACAGATGATAGCTAATCTTGTCTTACTTAACATTTCATCTTTCACTTCTATGAGAATGAATCCTGAATATGTATTTCTCTCCCTGTCTACATCCCTAAACTACAATCTTTTTTCTCAGATTGTTTCTCCTAGCTTTCCTTCTTATTCCACAATCCTTTCTCCCCAAATCTCCTCCCTCTGCACTATTCCACTATAACCATTTTCATTCATTTATCAAATCTGATTAAAGAAATAACATGAAAGAGTATCTAATTTAATTATCTTAAATATTGTTTTCTTTAGCTCTCCCCGAGAAAGACACTGGTTCAAGCCCTCATCAAAGCACCTTAATTGCTGCTATTTTCTTCTGTTCATCTTTTTGTTTCCAACTATTCACCCAATATCATTGAATATAGTTATCAGTCATTGATAAGGAGATAGAATTTTGTCCCACATTACAAAATGCAATTACCACTGTATTTGTAACTGCCATAATGGGATGAGATAAACTAGGAGGTATTAGGAAGGAGATTGAGGAAAACAAAGTTACAGATAAAAGCAAGTATAATCAGTTTTAATGGCCTGGAAGTATTAATGATTTTTCAGACATGAGACATGATCTTGGCTCACTGAGGATTTAAACAAGGACTCTTCTCCTTTGCAAGATCTTCTATTTAGCTTAGATTGGTTATTATAGACTGCAGTAAACCTAGACTCTCCCCCAAAAACCCTAGGGAGAAGTTTGGCATATCATGCACTTTTCGATTACCTTTTATTTCAATTTATCAGAAGACTTACACAAAACCATTATTAAGAAAATAATACTTCATAAAATAAGTAGCCACTCTTAAACTTAACTAGTAAATTCTCATACTGAGTACTTAAAATAGAACATACCCTTATAGTCTTCCCCATGTGACTCACACCAAACGCTTAATAACTTGATAAAACTGCATATGAAAATAACTCCCCATGGCTGATATGAAACAATTCTGAAGACAATTGCCAAAATTAGGTTTACCACTTTTCCATTTAAAATAGGAGGAAAAAAATCCAAAGTGGGATATTATGCCCCTAGGACCAATAAACTGAGTTATTTAAAAGAATAAGCAAATCACCTTATTTATGAGTTTTTCCTCTTACAGATTTAGCATTTTATTTTTTCATTCTTCAACTTTATCTTATCAACCTGAGAATATACGGGGTAAGGTTTTCTATCAACCAGAATCTATTAGAATTTATTATTTAGAAACAAGTATGGGGCTTCAATACTAAGTATCTTTAACCCTGCTAGACTTAGGAAGATCTGGTGCTCTCTGACCTTAGATTCTGTACACCAACAGCATAAATGTGAGTGAAGTCACAAAAATCACATGGGGTAAGTCCAGGAGAAAATATTCAAGTGGTTGTACCTCTCAACTGTCAGCGAATTGGCATCAAAAAAACTACCATCAAAAAACTATTAGCTTAGTACCATACTCTCTCAGAATACTACCAAATAGCTTCTGAAGATCTGGCTTTAAAAAATAACCAGAAAATAATAATCACTTTTCATACCTAGGAAGTACCCATCAAGTAGGTAGGGTTGTATGGTAAAATGCAATAGGCATATACTTTGGAGTTAACTCTTGGTTCTGGACTTCTGAATCCAGAAAATGGCACAGATATAATGTCTGTAGTAATAGTCCAGGTAATAATGTCTGTATCAGACTATATTGTATCCTGCCAATAAAAAATTCAAGGCAAAAGTTTGTGTGTTTTTTCCCCCAGTGTGTTTGGAGGTGCGCACTTTTGATTTGAGAGTGACAAAAGTAGCACTAGAAACAATCCACCCCTTGAAAGATGGGAAGGACCCTGAAAGAGAGCCGCATGTATACACCATTCCTCTAAGAGCACCAGCCATCCCTTCCAGATCAAGGCCTAGAAAAAAAGAAAATGGTAATCTTAATCGATCAGATGTCCAAGTCTAAGGGTGCCAGAAAAAGTGTAAATCAAGGAAAACACTCCCTTTAAGAAGGGAGCCACAACGTAGGGAGTCCCAAAATCTGCATAGAGTTCTCTCAAAATGTTTGGATGACTCCTAATTGCATATGTTAAAGTCCAGGAGGAAAGGAATATACAAAAGGTGAAAGAGCTGACTAGAGACTTCGGCAGCTGCCCCCTACAGTAAGTCAAGAGCATGGCCAACACCTTAGTCATTCCACTGAAGCTCTTGGTTTGAGTTTTAAAAAAAAAATCACATTCCAACATTCCATGATTAGGATGTTCCTTAGCTTAATGGCAAACCTGATGCAGAACCACGCCAACAAAACCTGAAACCAAGGCCCCAGAAAATCAAGGTAATCTGCTAGTAATTTAAGTGTCTGCTGAAGAACACTCAACACTCTTAAGAGGGACATGATAGAATCCAAAGTATCCTCAATGTGTCCTACAGAATCCCCGGTGTATTCACAGAGAAGCATGAAATTATGATTTATGATAATAGAAGTAAAATCAACAGAAAAAGATCCACTGTCAAGGAAAATTTTGGCTTTAGCACACAAGAATTAAAACCAAAAAGAACTTATGAGCAATGTTAAACTACAAGAAAAGATAAATTTAAGAATAAAGAGGAATTTCAGGAGAGATATAAAAACTATAGAAGTAACCAATGGAAACCCTAGAGCAAAAGAAAAAGCAATACCTGAAATAAATATTTTACTATGAAAAAGTCATTAGCAAAATTCAATACCCACCTCTAATAAAACTCTTTATGAAGAGGAATGGATGGGTAATTCCTTGGAAACATATCCCTACACCTCAGTATCAGTCAGCATTTAAACTGACAGAGTACCAACATTCCTATTAATGTCAAAAACACTGTGAAGACTCTGATACCCACTACTCCCCAATACTATTTAACACTATATTGGAGGTATTAATCAATGCAATTAGACTTGACAGACAGAACCATCTTTATTTGCAGGTAAATTGTATATCAGGAAACACCTAGAGAATCAATGATAAGAGTACAAATTAGACACGGTAGCAGATATACAATTAGCTTGCAAATCGTTCCTTATTCAGTAACAAGTTAGAAGGTAAAATGGAAGAAAGCTCAATTCACCATGGCAATAAGAGAGAAGTACTCAAACGAACCTAGCCAATTAACTTCAAAGCCTTTATGAAGTAAATTACAAAAACATCCTCAAAATATGTATATGGAGCCTTATGTAAATGGACATTCCTTTTTATTGCTTTTAAAAGCTCAGTATCTTCAAGATATTTGTTTTCTCAATTTTATAAAGTTAATGTGATCACAGTAAAAATCTTTTCTTGGCACTAGACAGACTGGTATAATTCAAACGGAAAAATATACATGGATAACTCTGGAAACGGTGAACAGGAGCTCAGAGAAAAAGTGAGAATCTAGCTCTGCCTGATGTTTAAACACATTACTAAGCTTCCCAAATTAAAGCTGTGTTGCTATTAGTGCATGAATAGACCAGTAAACCAATGGAACAGAAAGCCCTGATATAGACCCAACAACTTATGGAAATTTAACATATTATATATAAAAGTGGGATCTCAGATCACTGAGGCACCACACACTCTTAAGTAATGTTGGGATGATGGTACTGCCATTTGGAAAAAAAGATAACGCGTGAGATCCACTGATTCATTCCTCATACCACAAACTAAAATTCCAAATGCAGGAGAGAGCTCTATTGTTTAATGTAAATGTAAATACTTCAAGAAAAATAAGCAGTTCTTCTGTAACCTGAGGGTAGGAAAAGACCCGCCAACAAGAGTTAAAAATCCATGTTCAATAAAATTGTAGATTTTAAAGCTTGACAATATACAAGTAATTACATAGCCAAGAAAAAAAAAAAAAGACCATATTACGACAACGAAAAGACTACTCAAGACTAGAAGAAATGCTTAGCAAATCATATATCCAGAATACACAAAAGAGCTCTCCAATTTTAAATAAGCAAACAAGGCAATTTTTGAGACTGGGTACAGAACAGATACCATACCTCCATTACAATGGCAAAAAAGAAAAAGAAAAAGTGCAATTATCAATCAAGTGTAGGCAAAGATGTGCAACAACCAGAATTCTGATGTGGCAACACAAAATGGTAGAGCCACTTTGGACAACATTTGGCTTCTTATGAAAGTAGACACCTACCTTATGATGCAGCAATATCACCCCTAGGTTTACAAAAGAAAATGCAAATTTATAGTCATACAAAAATCTGCACATGAGATTTATAGCTGTATTCAAAATCACTAAAACCTAGGAACAATGCAGGTGTCCTTTAGCCAGTGAACAGATACATCATGACACATCCATATAATGGTACACTACTCAACAATATAAAGTAATCAACTATTGTTTCATGTAGTAACAAATGAATCCTCAAATTTTTTTAAATGAAAGGAGCCAGATCCAAAATATTTACTGTATGATTGCATTTTTAGGATCCTTGAGAAAAAGCAAAAGGTCACAGGGTTAGATAAGACATCAGTGGTTTTCAGAGGTTGACTGTTGGCAAGAAGGATTGACTCTAAAGGGGCAGCAAGAGGAATTGAGGAGTAATCCAACTCTTAATAAAATGGCCACATGAAAACACAGCCCTGTGCACTTGACAGAAGTCCTAAAACCATGCACCACAGAGAAATTTTTCTGCATGTAAATTAAAACAGGTTGTAGGGAAAGATGGTAAGTGTATTCAAATAAAATCACAGAACCGCACTGAAGAAATGGGGAAATAAAACTACTGTAACATTAAAGACAAAAACAAGTCTGAACAGAAGTTGATAAATGTGTTTCCCTTAGGAGTATGGTTTAGCATTTCTAAAACTGTACGTCTGGTAAGGCTAAAAAGAATATGTAAATACATCATAATGAGAACCACATTTATCATTGTCAGAGGAAGAAATAACAGAGATGGAAAGGCCAAAAGCAAGAATAAATCCCAGATATAGGAGAGTAGCCAGAGGTATCAGTTTCAACACAGACTCGGGTTTTGTGATCTAAAAGTATGTGTGAATTCATGAGTTAGTATACATACATTTATCTTGTAGCTCTATCCATGACAAAGGACTTAAAGCAGTTACATCTCGGTAGCAAGAAGCATACCTAGCAACCAAATTTTGGGTTTAACTACATGTTCCAATGGAAGAAAATAAGGCTTCTTGTACAAGTAAGGATTCTAAAAAGAAGCAGGGGGAAAAAAATACAAAGAGCATCCTGGAGCATCTTGTGGTGATCAAGTGCTAAAACGCAAACCACAAAATGGGTTTACATCAAAGGGCACAGAAGCCAATGTGAAAGAGTTCCCAAAATACAAAGTTGGAATTAAAATAAATCTTACAATAATTTAAAATAAACATTAAAATAACAATGCTATTAAGTAATGAGCACTTAAAGAGATTAAAATAAGTATTTGCAGAAATAAAATATCATAAATCCAGAATGATTATATAAATAACTGAATAAATTTGGGAGAGAGGGACAACTCTTATCGATTTTCAAGATATATATAGAAGGGATAAGGGTAAAAAATGACCATTGAGATTCCATAATAATAAATCCACACTAATGGATACCAAATTAGTGGACCAAATTTTAAGCAGATACAGGATGTTCACATAGTCACAAAATATCCTCTCCAAGTATTAATTACAACAGGGAAGTAGTGACTTTACAAGCAGAGAAACCTGACAAACTCCAGTTTAACCAAATGATCAAAGTTAACATCACTGATAACATGACCTATTGCCCTCATCAGTGGTAACATGACCTCTCCCCCTTTATAGGACACACAGAAGGCATATCACCTCTGTGGGTCTTTTCCAATAATGAACAACCTCAAACTCTTCACTTAAAACTCTGACATAACCCCCAACTGAGAAACACGCCACACAAATGTGGGGCCAGTACCTTTCAAAACTGCCAATGTTGTGAAAGACAAGGCAAGACTGATAAGTTGTCAAAGCTGGAGAAGATTAACGAGCCAGGATAACTAAATGCTAGTGTGGGGCTCTAGATTGGATCCTGGAAGAGAAAAATGACCCAAGTGAAAATGTTGGTAAAATTCAAATAAAATCTGTACTATAATTCATAGGACACACCAATGTTGATTTCTTAGTGCTGCAGAATTTTCTGAGGTTAATTAACTTAAAGAGAATCTAAGAGAAATGTATATGAAAGTGTTCTACTGATTTTCTATCTCTCCTCTATTAACATATATACCATGAGCAAGAAACAAATGACAATTTGGAGGAAATATTTCCAACAGGAATCCCGGATACAGAAGAATCTTCCTAGAGAGTAAAGCACTTCTAAAAACTGAGGGGGGGTGGGTAAATGAGCAAAGGCAGAAACAATTTATTAAAAATGGTTAAAAATAGACCACAGTACATGAAAAGATGAGTTTTAGTTGCAAGAAAAATGCAAGTTAGCACTATGGTCGAACACTATTTCTCCTCCATCAGATATGCAAAAGCAATGTTAGCAAGGCTGTGGGGAAACAGGCCCTCTCAAATATTGCTAGGCATAATGATAAATGGGTCAAAATTTATGGAGCAAATTTTGGTGATATCCAAGAAAAAAAAAAGAAGGAAACACATTACATATACTTTTATTCTTCCCTTCAGCAATCCCACCTACAAATATTTATCCTGAAGATACACTTCCAAAAAGATGAAAACACAGGGCATACCATTATTTAATGAAGCAGTCATCACTGTGGATGCACTGCAAACTACTCAAAGGATCAAACATGGAAGACCAGTTGAATAAATTACGATACATCCACACAATGAAATGCTATGTGGCTGTAAAACTATGCTCCATGAATTGATAGGGAGTGGTTTCTAAGCCATGCTATTTAGTGGGAAAAAAATGAAAAATAATAACTTGCCCATTATTGACAAGGATTTAGAACTATGTTGTTCATTGCTGGCAGAAATGCAAAAAACAGTTCTTACAGCATTTCTTCCAAAGCTAAAGACAGGCTTACCATCCAATCCAGCAATTGCAATCCTAAATATTTTTAACTGAAGGAGCTGAAACCTATGTCCATATAAAAACCTATACAATATTCATAGCAACTTTATTACTACTAATCGGAAACAACCAACATGTCTTAATAGGTAATTTTTTTAATGTGTGCAATAGAACATTCAGTGATAAGAAATGAGCTATGAAGCTATGAAAACACATGAAGCCCTAAATGCATATTCCTAAGTCTATAATAATTTTTTAAAAGCACGTTTTATGGTGTTCTACTTTTTCTGTAAGAAAAAGAGCAAGATATATCTACTTTGCAAAAGAAAATAAATTTATTTCCTACAGAGGCTTAGAGTGAGGGTTAGTAGAATAAAAGGTATTGCATTATTTCGACTTCTAAGAGCATAGTAATGCTCTATAAATGTAGAATATAAAATTAAAGATGAGGAAAAACTCAAACTGAATGCAAAGAAATGTACAAAATTTTATTTCACAACAGTGCCACTGAAGAGGAAAAAAATAGTTCAAGTAGCTTTTCATCACAGTGTTTTTACTATATACTTTCAATATATAGGTGTGGGGAGAGGATTCAGACAAGTCTTGAACTTTTTTTAAGATTTTTTTTGCAAAGGCATGGGACAGAAATTCTGGATTTTATGTGTATTATATTTAACAATAAACCAATGTGCAGTTATTATTGGGAGCTAGGACATCACATGGGAGAAAGAATAGATCTCCCATGGATACAACAAATATACAACTACATATAGATTAATTTTCCTCTGGAAAAGACCAGAAAATTGGATGAACAGAGCTTCCACAACAGATAACAAAAAGGACAACATTCTGACAGAAGACAGGTCACCAAAAAGCCCCAGATACAATGATTCAAAATTGAGAGGGATTGCTCCCCCCAAATACTCCATTTTTCCCTCAGGTGTGAGGGTTTGTATTCCACGTCAGGCATCCCAACCCTCAGATCCTGCATGAGAGAGACAAACCCTATAAATGACTGACTTTGAAAACCAATGACAATTATGTCCTAGGAAACCGTAGATATGTAAGGAAAGGAAAAATGTCCTCAGAGGACTTATGCACAGACTCCTATCACCTCCCCCCTCCAACAAGATTCAGCAAAAAAAAAAAAAAAAAAAAAACCAATTTACAAAGAGG
>NW_027529428.1:9224532-9310372 GCF_008692635.1 Crocuta crocuta | reverse complement strand
CAAAAAAAAAAAAAAAAAAAAAAGCCAATTTGACAAGAGGCTGGACCGTACTGCAGAAGGGCACACGAAGGATGCTCTGTAAGCACCTAGATCTAGAGGTCAGAGAGGACTATGCTTCTGGTTTTCACATAACATTTTGTACACAAGGCCACCCCTTCAAGATCGGGAGAGGTAGCTGATTTGCCTAACACATAGAATTAAAAGAGGGAAAAAGAAGAGACAGCAGAATAAATTCCAAATTAAGGAACAAGACATCAGAAGAAAACATTAATGAAATGAAGGTAAGTCACGTGATTGGTAAAGAGTTCAGAGTAACGGTCTGGTGGTTCTAGTTCAAGGTAGGATCTCAGGAAGACACTCAAGTCCCGTCCTCCATGGAGCACACCGAATGATATCTATTAAGAGAACAGTTTCTCCTGAAGAACTGAGAGATCACTAAACCAAAGAGAGAGAACTAAAGAGATGGAAACATGTTATGATTGGCACCTCTGCTCCCAACACTGCAAATGGTAGTGGGGAGGGGTAGTCCTAACAGACTGAAACAGATTCCTCGGTCCCTGAGCACAGGGAAAGGAAAATTTTAAAAAGCCACTGCTTAAGAGACAATTAGCACATAAGAACAGTCAACACGAGGACTCTGCCAAGTGATACAGGAAAGCCCTCCAGGTCAGAGGGGCTGGAAACACCACAGCTCACATTCACTCCCCATCTTAAAACCCTACCCTGGAGCAGGGTCCAGACTCCCTAACAGGTGAGTCAGGCCAACTCAGTGAGTTTGCTACCTTCAGCAAGCTCAGGGTCCCCAAGCCCACACCATCCCTAGTCATGATGGGGCACAGAAAAAACAGCCAGAGTTTAAAATGGCCTACAAGTTGTGGGAATGCTCCCTTCCAGTGTGAAAAAAACCCACAAGAATACTCTACCCAGTAAGATTATCTCTCCTTCAAATCGCAATGATAAAGAGTTTCCCAAAGAAACGAAAGATAAAGGAGTTTATCACTAGTAAACCAGCCTTAGAAAAAAATGTTAAAGGAACTTTATGAATAAAAGGATGTAGGATGACAACATATATATAAAATGTGATCTTTTTATATATCTTTTTTATATGTATCTTTTCAAGATATATATAGAAGGGATAAGGGTAAAAAATGACCATTGAGATTCCAAGTGTTGGTGAGTATGTGACTGAGTCACCCAGATGCCCCCAAAACATTCCATTTTTTAAGCCCCACCTTCCCAACCTTTAGGTACCTTATACATTTGAGAATATCAACTGAAGACCAAGAAAGGTCTTCAATCTTTTGAAGATTGCCTGCTCCAATAAGACCTCAGAATAAACAAGGAAATCACATGAATACAGAAATGTATCTTCTATCAGTATTATGACTCTAAAATTATTTCTCGAGTACCCTAAAATAAGAATAAAAATTACACTAGTATTTTTGACTGAGGAAAATTCTAAAACTACATGTGTTCAATATTGGGACCTAGTACTCTTTTGAAGGCTCAATCGAGTAGACGTTATCGTGTAAAGATGAAACCCACACCATGAAGTGTAACAGAAATGTCCATCTCCAGAGGCATCACTGAAGTTTAAGCAGGAATTAGCAATTCACATTCCAGAAAACTAGTCAAGAGAAATTCCACTAAAGAGATTTCTGGATGCTCTAAAAATGGATTCTTTCAACAGAGCCTGATGTTAGGTTTATAAAACCCCAAGACATTATACTTTACTAGAATACTGAAATTTTAACTTTGTCCCCCAAATCCTTTTCAAGTCAGTGAATGCCCTTTCATATGTACATTTAAGCATCATTACAGTTAATGATTTATTTAAATCACTTACCTTGAAACCATTAAATCTTTCAACCAGTTTTCTTTCTAAAACCGGTTTGTAAGGGAGCCTCCGAAGCAATTCATCCCTGCTGTGGGATCTTTACCCCTCCCTCCTTGGTGTTTTCCATCAGCTATGGAGGAAGGACACGTCCATCTCTTGCTTGAATAGGCCATGCATTCTTCTACTCCTCCCTTCCCCATGGTGAGCAGGGATAGTGTGGGAACCTGGAGCCCATCAACCCTCCCTCCAAACAGTGTTTGTATTGCAGTCTTGTAGATGGACCTCAAAGCCTACTTGGAAGCTGAGAAGTTCACATTTACTCAGACTTAAGGGTTTTTCATTTTTCTCTTCAAAGCATATCTATCTTTCACTTATGGTTTTCCTCCATATCCTGATAATTATGTATCAACAGGTTAGAGACTTTATTTATTCGATTCCTTTTTCCCATCTTCCTATTTATGATTTGTCCAGTCTGGAGTCATCTGGAATATATAGCATATATGTTCTGCGAAGAGAAAATCACCATTTGCAGTGTTTTAATGTGTTTCGTGTAGTCTGTGTCATCTACGGTTCATCACAACACTAGAATTATGGGTAATTATGAAGAAACTTTTCCACAATAATTCTTCAAGGGCACAATTTCCAAATCTTTTACTATGCTGGTCAGGTTCCCAACTTCTAGTTTATCAATGTGCCAATGAAAATGCAGGTCCTAGAGCTGTAGACAAGCCTGCAGCCGTGGTCTGACTAGAACAGGTGGATTATCTCCTCCTTGGCTGCGGAATTCTACTTCTACTGATGTAGCTGGCAGCTTATGTTTCCCGTCCCACTGCATCCCTGAACTGCTGACTCACTTTAAAATACTACTGTGATCCAAAATCTCAACATGTTGTTCCACATGAAATTCTGCCAAATATACTTGACCCAATCTAATGCTTTTACACTGATTCTTTCAATTTCTCCTCTCAAATTATTAAATTACCAATTCTGTCCCCTAGCTTCTGAGTCAGGTTCTAAGCTTTTCATCACTCAAACTTAATAAGCATTATTTTTAATTCATACAGCAGAAAAGATATCTTCTGGTGAAAATGTTTGAAGCAGCAACGATAACTGACGCGGGAGGTATTTTGGAGAGAGGAATCCTAGTCTCTGGTGATTAGGCTATATTGACATCTACCTCCATGCTCATGAAACAGATCTCTAGGATGCCCTGGGAATTAGGGATGGCTAGACATAGTTTTTTTGTTATCTTTTTTTTTTTTTAAATTCAGAATTTGACACTGAAAAGGTCAAAAGTATGACAGGATCTGATTGGTTGACCTTTTCTTTCAGTAAGCCATGGTTTTAAAGGTGAACCTGCTAAGCCGTCCAGAAGTGGATACGAAATTTTTTTCCTACAGTTAGCTACCAATTCATTTGCCTCTCTAATAACCTCACTGGAGCCAGCAAGTATTAGATGATGGGTTTAACCAACTACTCTCCATTTAGAAAGTCATCATTATTTCCAACTAGAGGCTTAAGTATATGGTATTCAAGCTGGAATTATTAAAATATTGTCGCAGGGAGCCTGGGTGACTCAGTTGGTTAAGTGACGGACTTCAGCGTAGGTCATGTCACAGTTCTTGGGTTCAAGCCCCGTGTCAGGCTCTGTACTGACAGCTTGGAGCCTGGAGCCTGCTTCAGATTTTGTTTCGCCTCTCTCTCTTCCCCTCCCCTGCTCACTTTGTTTCTCAAATATAAACAAACATTGAAAAAAAATTTAAATGAAATGTCTCTTCAATTTTCTTTTGGAAATAATAGCTGTATACCTTATAGAATTATTGAAAATGGAAGGAGGCAGCTATAAATGACAAAGACTGAATAATTTATAATTAGTCAAAGAACTTGACATTTAGGTGGTTTCCACGTTAAAAGTCCATCAACAGGAAAATGAATCAATAAATCATGATCTTTTTCTACAGTGAAATACTATAAAGCAATGAAAATGAATGAAATAGTATTTATGTCAACAGTAATCTTCAAAATATAACATTGGGCAAAAATGTTCTAGAAACCTATGTATAGGAAACCAGAATTTCAGTAATGTTTTAAAGTGTCTAAATTACTATGTACTTTTAGGATATACTTAATTTTTTTTAAATGCCCACAATATTAGTTTCTATTTAGGTGTATAACCCTAAAACCTATAGTTGGACATTTAAAAACATTAAAGTTGAACACCAACTGAAATTGACCAGTTCAATGAAATGTGTTATGGGTTGTGGGGCAGGGGGAGGTGATTAAGAAGTAGAGAGAAGGAGGGGCACCTGGGTGGCTTAGTCGGTTGGGCGTCCGACTTTCGCTTAGGTCATGATCTCGCGGTTCGTGGGTTCGAGTCCCATGTCGGGCTCTGTGCTGACTGCCAGCTCAGAGCCTGAAGCCTGTTTCAGTCTGTGACTCCCTCTCTCTCTGACCCTCCCCTGCTCATGCTGTCTCTCTCTCTCTCTCTCTCTCCTAGATATAAAAAAGAAAATTTTAAAAAGCAGAGAGAAGGAAACAGTTGGGAGCAATTTTTAAGTTAGTAGTGTACATATAGATGCTCATTTTTTTTTTTTTTAGCTTTTATGTATTAGAAATTTCCTTAATACAAATTTTTTTAAAATGACACTTGTGGGGATGAACACTGGGTGTTATATGGAAACCAACTTGACAATAAACTATTTGAAAAAAAAAAGAAAGAAAATAAGAAAGAAAGAAAGAAATTTCTCCCTTGAGTGCTCTGAAAGTAACTCAAATACTGTATGTAACTTGATATTTCCCCTAAACAATGAACTCCGTTTTCGTCCTAGGCAATCATACATACAGGTAGGTCACTGAGACCATCAACAAATGATCCTGTTTACATTCTTTGATGGTAACTGATTGATAAAAGGGATAGGCCATCGCAACGTTTGGCCTAAGAAGTTAATATAAAATATCTACAAAAGCCATTGTAATACTAACACTTGCCACATGGCTCCCAGAGGACACCTAAGTCAACATAATTCTTCCCATGATGTAACTCTGCCCTGAATCTGAGACTTAAGGTATCCCCTAAAATATAGTTTAACAAGAAGGGAACAAATCTCGTCAAGTCACAGCAGCATCTCCTCAAACTTACCCCTTACCTGCCCCCCAGCTAGCCTCAACCTCTCCCAGACTGTTCCTCAGGAGGTGTAGCCTCTGTCTGAGACACCACCCAAGGAAGTTTCCTCAGAAGTGCTCATCTTTCCCTGTGACCTTGCTTTCTTCCTGCCCTCTTCCCAAATGGCTCAGATCCTCGAGCTGGGGCCTCAAAACCATCCTGCCTGCATGTGGGACTCCCAGACTCAAAACAACCTAAAATGTAGGGTCCACAAACCAGCCTGGTTATCAAACCACTCTGTGTATGATATAAATGCCCAGCCCCCAACCCACACCCGCCAAATACGGGCCTCAAGTGATGCTTAAGCCACCAGGTCAGCACCAGTCCAAAGCTTAAGAGCTAGCTCTGGATTCTTCACACTTCTGTTTTCTGCTAGAAACAGTCTTCATCTACTTCCTTCTCCTCTCACCTGGTACTCATCCTTCAAGTTGTAATTTGAACGTGAGTTTTCTAGGATACCCGCCCTTTATCAGCTCTTCTGTCTTAAGTGCAGCTTAACTCCCTTTGTTCCTCTACTACACTGAAAACACTCAAGGCAGGAACTGGACTTCTCATCACAATTACATCCTTACTGTCTGGAACAGTGACTGGCTTTCAGTAAATGCAAAGTAAATGTGGAGTGAGTGAACGCGTAGATTTAAGTGAGGGCTCAGGCCATTACAGAGCCCTGGCTTTACTCCCCAGCTGATCTCTATGTGTTTATCCACGGTGGCATTAGAAGGCAGGGGATAGAACCAAACGCTCAACAATCAGGCCACCTTCTATTTGTTGGGTTAGTTTGGGCAATTATTTTAACCTTCCGTGGTTCCATTTTTTTCTCTAGTATTATACAAAAATTATATGTACAGAAAACAGAACAATGTCAATAAGGATTTATAATTATACTCCATATTTAGTGTACTTTTTTATGTTGCCAGTATACAGTTCTGATATAAAAGAGGGTTATTTCGGATTTGATAATATAAACACATGGCAGTTTTAGGATATAAAGCCTCCCCTGACAATGTAGTTGATCGCTTATTCTCCATAATCCATTGACCATATATACTGATGAAGAGAAAGTTGCAGAAGTCTTAACCACCGTTTCTAGCTAGAGAAGAGCTCAAGAAGGGTCCATTTTGATTTTAAAGAAATTGTGGCTCTGGTGATCTGCCAGAGCCACAAATGGTTAATGACAAAGCTTAGCCCGGAACCTAGCTCTTCCATTCTTCAGTCTTTTTCCTCCATTTATGGCCTCTCATTTTGATTAACTGCTGACTTCCTTCAGATCTACACCATTTGTCATAGGCCACCATTTTAGCCCTTCTCACTCATTCCCCCATTCTCCACCCTCTTTACTCCTCAAATACTTTGTCATTTTTTACAGATATTGGAGATTCTGATACATGAAGGGTTTCATCAACCACCAACCCCCATCCTCCACCCCCAAAATGGTGGGACACAGGCCATGGAGGGACACACAGTGGAGCTGGGGAAGGCCACAGAGAAGGGTCCAGCTAGAAACAGATTCATCTTGCAATAAAAGATGGTCCTTAGAGAACAGTGACAATGACTATTTTGCCACTTGGGAGTCCCAAGTACTTCCAGCATCCCTACCTACCTACCTACTAGTTAGGAACACACTGTTCCTGAGATGTTGCTGCTACTTTGATATACAGAGCCAGGATCATCCTTTATACTAGACCCTTGACTCAAACCCCATGGGTTTGACTCATGTGCACTTTAAACAAGCTTTTTTGTGCATTTTGCACAGCTGATCTGTTCAGACAGAATTCTCCTTAACCTACAGAATTTAAACACAAAGCAGTTTTATTTTAAATGACATCCAATAGTAATGGACCAGAAATACAGTTTGTCAACTTTTCAATACTGCATTTTTCCATCAATTTACTCTCTCTCTGTCTTATGCTCTTTGTAGTAAATCCTCAACCTGAGATAGTCCTGGCACTGAGAGGTTTTACTGGGTCCCCATCACCACCAAGACAAAATTCATATCCTATACAAAGTGCTCCAGTTAGGTAAAAGGATTTGGTCTGTATCTCCACCCCTATGTTCACAAAAAGCTGATTCACTTCCTTCCCTGAGATGGCAGAGATAAGATATGCAGAGGTCTCAAACCACTGGGACTATAAATATCCTTGAGGCTACATTCGCACATAGCGGCTGTTATTCAAACATTGTTAGCAGGTCTATTTGGTTTATGTTCATAATGAAGTATTAGTTCTTTGAGCTACTAACCTCTCAAACTCCTAGTAACTTCTGAAAAGGTCTGTTTCTAATTTCAAAGAGGAATGTAGTCATCATCAGTGCCCTCCCATTTTTTTCCCTTATCTCTTCCTTTCCAACATCATGGTCCAGTTGTACTTCGTGGTCCCTGATGTGAGTTGGATTTATTTCCCCCACCAAAAGATCTATCCAAATCTTAATCCCCAGGAGCTGTGAATGGGACTTTATTTGGAAAAAGGATCTTTATAGATTTAATTTAAAATGAAGTCATACTAGATTAATATGGACCCTAATCCAATTACTGAAGTCCTTATATGAGGTAAGTTTTGACAGACAAGGACACAGAGAAGGGAGAGCCCCACATGAGAACAGAGATTGTAGCAATGTTTCTACACATGAAGACAATGCAAGGATGGTTGGGGATTACCATAAGCCAGCAGAGGCATGAAACAGGTTTTTATACAGCCTTTAAAAGAAATCAATCCTTCCAAACATCTGGATTTTGGATTTCTAGCTCAGATCTGTGAGAATCAACTTGTGGTTTTAAGCCACCCAGGTCTGTGTTAAATTGTTATGGCAGCCCTAAGAAGCTAACAGTCCTCTTTTGGGTATTTGAAGTTATGGGACTATTTCTCTCCAATATGCTGTAAGGGCAAGTATACATATTACAGGCAAAATCAATTCACTGATGACATAAGACCCTCCAATTCTTTTTTTAAAATTTTTTTAATGTCTTTTATTTTGAGAGACAGAGAGTGAGTGGAGGAGGGTCAGAGAGAGAGGGAGACACAGAATCTGAAGCAGGCTCCAGGCTCTAAGCTGTCAGCACAGAGCCCAGTGCGGGGCTCAAACCCACAGACTGAGATCGTGACCTGAGCCGAAGTCAGATGCTTAACTGACTGAGCCAGCCAGGCACCCGTGACCCTCCAATTCTTGATCTGGCTTGTGTCTCTAATAACCTACAATGGACATGGACACGTTGAGTGAGTTGCAATGAAATCCTCATTATTGTAAACTGCTGACGATCCGGATACCATTACCACACCGTAATACAGTCTCTCCTGGTTTTTCTAGGGGACTCTAACTTCTATCCCTTGAAAGCAAAGAACACACTGGAAAATAATTAAGATTTTTAATTGATAATCTATTAATGTCCAAATAATCTAAATCATGCCACTTAGAAAAAGCACACTTCAGGAAGAATACAATCTGCTAGGTAGTGGCTGATTAGGGATTTCCTCCAGGAATAAAAACACACTGAAGCCTAATCATAAAATTTCAGGCAATAACCAGCAGGTGGGTCTCTCTGCTGCACTTGAAATTATGCCAAGTAAATGATTATACACTCAGCCAATGGAAACAGCTACACCGACTGTGGGCCAAAATACCATGTATATTGAACTCTTTTTGTGGGAGATCTGTGGCCAAAGAAACTCAGGTGAAGGTCTCCAGGAAGGTCTAACAGACAAGCGACTAGGACAAAGTGCTTGAATTCAAACTCAGCCTCTTCCTCCTCTAGGAGCAGGTGACATCACTTAGCTGGGCCTCAGTTTTCACAACTATAATGTGGAGATGATTTCATCAGGATGATCTAAGAAGTAGAAGAGATCGTTTGTGGGATCCACACAGTTCTCAAGCAATCCCAACAATGGCTGTTATAGACAATGTAACTTTATGACATAGTGACATAACCCAGAGACTTCTACTCTTTTCTCTTTATCATGTATATTTCATTCTGAACCCTTCTCACCCTCTTCTGTATCCCAGCCTGAGCCAGGAGGCTAGTGGAAGAGCCGGAACCCCATCACAACTGGACCAAGTGGGGACAAGAAAATTCTGCCAGAGTAGCTCCCAGTGGCAGGATGACACATGTGAGCACAGTGAAAAAGAGACAGCAGGATGTGTGTGAAAAGAGAGTGACCCTCCAGCAAACTACTGCATTTACAGTTACCAAAACATTAGGTGATGGGGAAATATCGTTTTAATAAATGAACCCATTTCATAGTTGCAACTGATTTGTTTCTTCTTCCAACATTGCAAATTTCCTTCTTGCTGCAGTACCACTATTTTCTTTGGAATGTTTTTTTAATTTTTTTTTGTTTATTTATTTTTGTGAGAGAGACAGAGAATGAGTTGGGGGTGAGGGGAGGAGAAGAGAGAGAGGGAGACAATTTAAAACAGGCTCCAGGCTCTGATCTGTCAGCACAGAGCTCGATGCAGAGCTCCAACTCATGAACTGTGAGATCCTGACCTGAGCCAAAGTCGGACGCCCACTGACAGCCACCCAGGCGCCCCTGGAGTCTTCTTTTTAAGAAGCAAATGGCACATAGGAAAATACAATTTTGGGTCCCTGATCTTCCACGTGAAGTGTTAATATTTCCTAAAAAGCCTGTTTGCATTCTTTAAGTGCCATTAACTCAAGTGGTGACAGGTGTAACTAACTTGAGGACTATCCCAAGCCCAGAAGCTTCAAGAACAAGAATAAGCAGACATGTTTTATTGTATTGAAATTCAGGGAAGTTCACACACGAAGATAGCACGACTGTCCCCACTGTAGGGTGAGCTTGCCTCCACCAACATTTTCTGGTCCAGTCTCTAACCACAGCATGCATGTGTCAGATGTCTTGATGGAATTGGGCACACTGTTGTCTGATGTCCCACACCAAAGTTAACTGTCCTTCTCTGAAATACAAATCATGCCCTCAGTTCACTAGAATGAAGCTCAAAGCAAGCCTAACTGCTTCACACTCAACTGATTTGCTATCCTCAAAAGAAATGCATTTTTTAAATTATACAGAGATATTCAGTTAGCTAGCTTTTCCGTTCTAAAGCTTTAGCCATGAACCTGTGACATGAAAGAAAGGAGCACTTGGAGAGGAAAGGACAGAGGATACTGCATCTTGCCAACAAATTTCAGTTTGTGAAAATGGGTTAGGTCACTTATACACTTCTGTCCCAGATCTTAATGCAACAGGGCCTTGGGGTGTAGTAATAAGTGCTGAACCAAGTCAACAATATAGTGGACATGAAATATTTATTGTTTTTTAAAGAATAAAATCATTCCTCAGCATTTTTTCTTCTATCAAGCTTGCTAAGCTCAGGTTCAAATCTCACTTTTGCCCAAGTAGTCTGGAAGTTCAGTAAATACCAGCACATCAACTTACTATGTTGTCAAGCATGACCATTCCCCATGTTTGTTTCCTTTTTCCTCTTGGCTTTATCTGTCAATAATTCACTCATTGGTAGGATTTAATGAGACCAAGGTTATGGGCTCAGTCCTTAATATTTTAATTATGTATCGCTTTCAAAATCATAGAAATCTTAGACAAGCTTTCAGAAGATGGGGATTATTTGTCAGGGCCAAGCAAGATCTATGCCTAATGAACACAGTGCATCACCAATACTGGAAACCCAACTAAAGAATTCTACCCTAGTGATTATGGGTTAAAAGCAGGTTTCCAAGGGGTGCCTAGGTGGCTCAGTGGGTTAAACGTCCGACTTTGGCTCAGGTCATGATCTTGCAGTTCAGGAGTTCAAGCCCCACTTCAGTCTCTGTGCTCACAGCTCAAAGCCTGGATCCTGCTTCAGATTCTGTGTCTCCCTTTCTCTCTGCCCCTCCCCTGCTTACTCTGTGTCTCTCTCCTTCAAAAATAAGCATTAAAGAATTTTAAGGTAATTTCCAAAAACCAAAGTCTATGAGCATATCCATTTGCTCAAGCTTCAGTTTTCTTCTTCAGACTAAGTGGACCTGGACCTGTCAGCACCTACTCACAATTCCTCTACTTACAAGAAGAGATTTCAAATTTCAAACCTTTAAATAGAGAGAGAACATGAACAGAAAATAAGGGATCACCAGAAAATCAAGAATGAGCAGGATAGAAGGCAAGGTAAAAGTGGAAGTCAGCATTATTAAAAATGGCAGATGAATTATTTTTCCCCCATGGAAGAAGTTTAATACAGAAACAATCTATTTTTCAAAGAACAAAAAGGGAATACTTCCCCTATTATACGTTAAGTCTTATAGTAAATCCATAGAGTCTATAACAGTACAATTCTAGTACCATAAATACAATGAGGAAATCTAATTTAAAAAAAATACAGAAACCACAGCATTTACATGAAAACGTGGTATATGTCAATTTGAAAAGGAGTTATCTAGTAAATAGTTCTGGGAAAATTAGCTTTCTATGTGGAAGAACATAAAATTAGATTTCCTACCACATAGCATATTCAAAAGTCAAGTCCAAATAGACCAAAGACATAAATGTAGAAGGGAAAAAAATGAGAAAGCCACTAGAAGAAAACATAGGAGAATAGATGTATAACCTCAGGATCAAAAAAAAAAAATGTCTTCCAACAGACCCATAATGCAGAAGTCATTAACAGAACCATCTACAGATTATGTTTTATGGAAACTGCATGAATTGGGGGATTATCAGGACTTGCAATACCAAGATGCTTTGCCAAAGGGATGAACAGGTATAGCCTAAAACTTCCCAGTTTTTGCCAGCAGCAATCACACCCCACGGTCTTTCTAATTTTTCTCAAAATATTTTCATGTGTAAATGTCACTTAAGCTCAAATAATTCTATTGACGATTTATTCAAGAATTTGGTCATAATTGTTTTGATGATACGGTATCTCGTTGAGGAGCCTTGAACCCAAGGTTAGGTATCATTTATCTAAAGGTTAGGAATTGAAGTCAGGTGACGTGGGGATTATAGAAATTACCCTGCTCCACCCAGAGAATGAGGGTAGAGCAATCAACACATACAAGAGGGGTAGGGCTTGAATAAGAGGCAGTGGCTGTTAGAATTTTCACAATTCATTTGGTTAAGAGTCAAACAGTGGTTAGTAAGGAAAAGTGCAAATATGTCTGTTTTGGTATTTATGATCTGCATTCACATATATACGACTGTATCCAAGAACAAAATAAAATCTCTAATGAACATCCCTGAAACCTTGACAGGAAATACTGAGATGTGCCCAAATAAATGCCTATTAGTCTAAAATATAAGTAATTTGAAACCAACTAAATTTTAGTTTAATTGCTAACAGCAAACATTANATTCTCCCCGCCCCCCCCCCCATTTTCTTAACTATCTTCTGGGGCATGTATTTCCACCCAGATTTTAAGATGTTCCTGGATTTTCACATTAGACAGAAAACCTGGTTATTTTCAGGACTCAGGCTAACAGGAGTAGCATTAGATTCCCAAGCAAGCATGCCAAGATGATCTATGAATGCTGTTAAATTTAATTAGGCATTACCCTTGATTTGTTATAACAAAAATGCCTACGGTGTCTTACTGGTCTTAATCCATTTCAGAATTCTTCAAACCAATTCCTACAGATGGATTCTTTCATAGAACCCTTCACAATTTTTTATCTTCAAGACTCAGTATCGTTAACACTCCTACTTAACAGCTCACACTAAAGAGGGAAATACTCCTACTCTCAAATAGCTCATCAATTGACTTATTTTCTATGGAACACCTTAAGAGAATACTTCTGTTGCTAAAAGTATTTAAATTCCCATGTTGTCAATTTCAGGCTGTTTTAATTAGTTTGTCTTACTGATTATGACCTATTTTATTTTCTTTTTTAAATATAATTTATTGTCAAGTTGGCTAACATACAGTGTATACCATGTGCTCTTGGTTTTGGGGGTAGATTCTCAGGATTCATTGCTTACATACAACACCCAGGGCTCATCCCAACAAGTGCCCTCCTCAATGCCCATCATCCATTTTCCCCTCTCCCCACCCCATCAGCCCTCATTTTGTTTTCTATATTTAAGAATCCGTTATGATTTGCCTCCCTCTCTGTTTGAAACTATTTTTTCCCCTTTCCTTTCCCCCATGGTCTTCTGTTAAGTTTCTCAAGTCCACATATAAGTGAAAACATATGACCTACTATTGATCAGACAGTATGAGGAATATACCAGGTTTGGTTTTTTTCTATTTGTTTTTCCCCATAATAAAGTTGGGTGTTTTTTTTTTTTTTTAGAAACAATTAAAATGCTTAAAATATGGTTGTGATTTTCTTTAGGTCCATCTTTTTTCCTTTTAAACCCAATCTTCTATAGGCTGTCTTAGGGCAGATCAGCAAGGCTACTTCCCCAAAGAACGGATCCTGAGGAACAAAGTTGCTCACATTTTGAAAAGAGCCAGGAGTCTGTGTGGCCACCAGAAAAATCACAGTCACAACTGAGGATCTGAACTAACAACCCCAATGTCCAATGAAGGTGGAAATACAACTGCCCCCTTTGCCTCCAACAGAAGTTGTCTGGAAACAGGTGGAGAGTCCTATGGATCTATCACTGGTTTTGCCATCCATGGCCTCTGTATTGTTTTTACTGACGAAACTAATGCACCACTAGAGGCGCAGTGGGGCAGAGTGCTTACACATCAGGCTGTGGAATGCAACATAAAACCAGTACGGAACAATGTTCATGCTATCATTTCTGCAATCACACCAAGTGTTCACATTCCAAACTGTGTGACCTTGGATTTAAGATACCTCAACCCCCTGGGGCACTTGGGTAGCTCAGTTAAGTGTCTGACTCTTGATTTCAGTTCAGGCCATGACCTCCTGGTTCAGGAAATCAAGCCCCTTATGGGGCTCTGCTTGGATTCTCTCCCCTCCCCTTCTCTCCTCGTGCACTCTCTAGATACATAAACCTTAAAAAAAAAAGAAAAAAAAAAAAGATACCTCAACCCCATGACTCAATTTCCCCAACAACAAAATAGGATTACAAGCAGCTATCCCTATAGTTGCTAAACAGATTCCAGTATGATGAGCTGTATACAATACTACAATGTAAAATGCATTAGAGCAGGAATTTGGCACTTTGCTTACTGTTACAGTCTAGCACCTAGAATAGGACTTGGAACTTAAAATTCAACATCAAAGAATGAACACAAATGGAAAAATAACTAGCACATGGCTAGAATAATTTTCATCATTTTCACTCTTATATCTGTCCTAATCTTTAGTTCCCAGCTGTGTGACCATAAGGTAGTTATCTCTAAGTTTCTATTGGATTTGAGAGAACACTAGAAGATAGTGATAAGTATCCCGGTCTCAATCAGGAATCACTCAACCATATATAATTCTTTTACTTTGGACAAGCCTCTACCATCTTGATCATCAAGGAACTGTTAGAACAGTATGATAAATATAGTTTTGCCATTAACATTTCTCAGCACAAAGAAGATAACTGAATAATGAAAATGTTAAGCATCTCAAAAGGAGGTTATTTTAAAGTGGATTTCAGTGAAATTAAGTCAGCTAGCTTACCATAAGGTATTAGATATGGTGGGGTGTTTAAAGGTAATAGATCTAATTTCTAAATCTCTAAGTTTTTGCATTATCCTGTTCTCTCAATAGATAACCACAGACCAAACATAAAGTGAACTTACTTTTTAAAAAAGGTGCTCTCATGGGGTGCCTGGGTGGCTCAGTTTGTTGAGTGTCCCACTTTGGTTCAACTCATGATCTGATGGTTCATGAGTTCGAGCCCCGCATCAGGCTCTGTGCTGACAGCTCAGAGCCTGGAGCCTGCTTCAATTCCAAGTCACCCTCCATCTCCCTCTCCCTTTTTCTCCCTCTCCCTCTCTCCCCCCCCTCCCTGCTTGTGCTCACTCTCTCAAAAATAAACATTAAAAAAGAAGAAGAAGAAAAAGAAGGTGCTCTCACAAGCTCACCTTCTAGTAGATGATTCTTAAGAGAATATCATATACTAACTCCTGGAGACAGTCTCTGTATAGTATTATAATCTCTCTTTGGAATCAGCAAAGAGTTTACTTGTAGTCTCTGATACATAGTCATTTGCAAGATTTTCTAATTAGATTTAATAGCCAGAGCATAGTACAGTATCATCCTTTTTATTAACTGTGCAGTTTATAGAAAAATGCTCCAGAAAAAAAATCAAGAGGATTGCCAAAATGCTGAAAATTATGGGATCTAGATTATAGATATGTAAGATTTTATGTTTTCCCCTTTTGTGTATAATAGAAATTACAAAGTTAAAAATTAGACATTAACTAATCTTAACTATCATCCAGCTTTGAAATGGGCTTTGCATTTCTAAGAATAGCTATATTAGGACAAGATATGTCCCCCTGATGTTTCTCGAGAACTTAGCATAATAAAGGTCGCTCTTGAAGATCCTCAGAAAAATAGAAGAAACAAGGTAGAGACAGATCAAGCAAAAGGGACTGGAAAGTTTTCTTCAAAAATGCCACCTCCGTGAGGCAGAAGTATTGATAACAGGGACTGGTGAAGCCGTGGTCCTTGTGGCTGACTGTAACCAAGACCTTCACGCAGTCGTAGCCACATGAGTGTTACATCTGAGGAAGTCAGGGTATGCAAGCCGGCTGGAATAGAGAAAAGGTTTCTTCTCCTGCACCTGTGTTTGTATGTGAGCTCATGGCTTTAACCAGACTGTATTTATTAGTGTGTCCCCATCACACTACCACACCAATGGAAAATTTTCTGGCTCCTAAAAAAAAAAAAAAAAAAAAAAAAAAATGGTTTCCATGGTTTCTAGGGCCTGATGAGTTATTCTCTATGAAATTCTTGTAGATTTTCTCAGTCTCTACCACAACTTCCACCAAAGAGCTGGCATTACAAAGGATTTATTACAGTTGGAGGACTAGTCATTTTTCCATAATCAGTTTCAAAGATATTCACAAAATAAAACCTTGCCATTTTTTTTTAACCTATGGTCCAATAAAAGCAAGTGTGCAAAAAAGATGAAAGAGTTTACAGAATCACAGGATTTTCTAAGTCTCCTTGTTGTGCAGGTAAGAGACCCAAGGCTCAGCTTCAGGAGGATTTGCTTTAAGACCATTACACCTTAGTTAATGCCACAGTGGAATGGTGGGTTGGGGGGAGGGGGGCGTCAGGCTGTCAACTCCTGGCTAGTGCTCTCTGTTGTATTAATCATGTCCACACATAAAGCCACACCACAATATATATGGGCGACTGGAGAAACTTCAGGCAGTGTTCCTCTATCCCCCATGGTTCACGGACCTGAACATCCTTCACTGCACGGGTTTCTTAAGGTTTCCTTATTTGGGAATAATTAAGTACAAAACTAATTCTAGGGGATGGGGGAGAAGGTAGATGTACATGGAGACATTAACAGTCAGAGCAAAGGATAGTGACCTTGCAGAGAACAACGTCCAATAAATAGCAAGTTCAAGAGGCTGACCTCAGGGCTTTCTTCAGAACTGCAAGGAGAGTTGTGGTACCTGAAGCCATGACCATTGTCAAAGGAAAACACCTTGATGAGTTTTCCCTATGGTGGCCCTGAACGACAGGACATTGTTACTCTTCACTACTTAGAGAAATTTCAGCAAGGGTAGCTACGTGCTCACCTACTCTACAAACTTTAAGAGTTGAAATTCAAGGTTTCAAACGACCAATATTCAGAATGATCCTTTCTGCTTAGCATCATTTCCCGTCTCCAGGACTACAGGTAAGCTTCTGAACATAGTAAGAACTCTTGTAACTTCTAACTAAATACCTTTTCTAACATCATGAATTAGATCCGAAGTTTCAACTTAAACAGTACCTATGCCTACTAAAGCTGGGTCACTTGGGAACACACTTTATGGCTCTCATTAACAATTCCAAGAGATTTATTCCAGAATTTGTAGAGATAAAATAGCCATCTTAGCAATAAAGCTGAGCGGGCCTGGATTTGGGGCAAGCATACTGATATTTCATGGGGACTGCTTAAGAACAGCGATCCTTTCATTCGAAATAAGCAAATGAGCTAAACAAGCAAAATCGTCTTCAGAGCAGTATTAGGGAAGAAGCTTTGCTAATGCTCGGGTTGACAAATCAGAACTGTTCATTTTATTTGTTTCACTACCTGTACTACTGCAGAGGGACCATTCCAACCAAATTTTCACATGGCCCAAATTCTGCATCTGGGCTCTGCTGGAACTCCAGTTAGTATTGGAGAGTTCAGAGTATATTAAGAGAAACACTCAGCTAAATGAGAGGATATTTGCTATTACTCCCAGGTTTATAACACAATTCTACCATTTCTTGGTATGATCATAGAATTAGTATTTTTGTCTTCACCCCTGCTTATTTTATTTTGTCTATTACTAGACATACAAGTAGTCTACTTACCAACAGACCTGAAATTATACTTTTATGTTCCAAACCAAATTGGGAGGTTCTAATTATTACTACTAAATACAAGATTACCATTGACCTCTTGCTCTAAGCATGTAGTATGTGCTTTGAATTATCTTAATGGATGCTGAAATCACTGACAGGTGATTGTTACTGTAATTATGCCAATTGTTAATTGTCCCAGAGGCTTAGGGATATTAACTTGTCCAAGCTAATATTTTGCAGAGCCACAGCTAGAACAGTGAGGGGAACTCTGAAATCTAAGCCCCCCCAACTTCTGCAAGGCCAACTTCCCAGGAGATGCCTGTACGCACTGCTTAAATGGTAAGTGGAAATGTGCTCCAAAAAATCTGGGTTGAGAGACTGTTCAAGAAATACTGTTACTTCTATACATTTTTTAATTAAAGGCATAAAACCTCAAACTCCAAACTCCAAAAATGTGCTCCAGAAAACCACACAGCGATGGAGTACTATGGTATGCTGGACAGAAACTATGGTAAGCTGATACTTGATATCCCATTTAAACAAATCCTAAGTAGGGGCTCCTAGGTGGCCCTCTGCTTATATCACACTTCCTCTGGGAATTCTTCCTTGCTCCCTGGACAGGAGGCCCCTGACACAGGTCCCCACAGCTCCCCCACTACACCGAAACACATCACGCTGGATTTGAAGCCTGCCACCCCACTGGTCCAAGTTCTGGGAGGGGAGATCCTAACTAGGGCTTAGATCTCACTGTGTCTCCAGGCCTGGCACATAATGGATATACAAGGTATTTATGAAATACATAGACAAAATTTGCAACACATGGTGGTATCTGAGTTCATTTGGATTCTGAAAGCTGTTTGTTGATATCAACCAGAAAGTAACTAGTAAGATTGGGGAGAAGACTTAGGGCTGTCTCACAATTGTACGAGGAGACTTCGCTCTTGAGCGTAGGACCATAAAAAAGTGTGAGACCCCCACATACGAAGAGAGCATGGTCCTTCCTGAGGCAGCCTTATTATTTCCAGTCTTCCTTATTAGGGTAGATAAATTCCAGAATAGTGTTGAAGACTAATTCCTGAATCATCCAGTTAAGGGGACTTCAGTATTCAAAGATACTATGAGACACATGCAGCCATCGTTTGTCTATGCCTAATTAAATGCGATATCCCTCAGGACATTTTCAACCACTAATTGGTTGGTCCAAAACGTGTGTCTGTGTCGTGAGCAGATTACCTGAACACATCTGCCTTCAGCAGTGTCAGGAAGAGAGGGATGGTCATCAGGGGAAGGTTGGCTAATTTGTTTGCTTATCACAGAACCCAGCTGCTTATTCCAAATGACTACAAAGGATTATAAATCCTCTTAAAGTTTAATGTGAAGTTCAGAGCTGAACTGGGGCAAGAAGTGATTTTTAAATCTTCACAAATCCTAGGAGAGAGGAGGTGGTATGGATCACATGGATGAGACAATAAAAGAATATTTACACCTGCAGCTTCAGAGTAGTGGGTTTCATTAAATAAAAGGTCTTTTATCATCCTGGGTGACTCAAGTTACTGACCCAGGGCACAAAGTGATAAGAGAGAGGTCTACGATTAAGAAAACCATCAACTGTGAATCACTAAAGATTTACTCAGACACAAGAATACATCCTTTTCTTTTTAACTGAATAATCACATGAATGTTCATAAGCATCTTCCTGGGGAAAAGAATCTATTTTTCAGAAAGGAAATAAAACACAATCTTGTCTCTCATTAGAATCTGCTCACCTTAACAGTGTAGACCTACAGACAAAATAGAAAGTCCTGGTATCAATGACACCAGGTCAGAAAGGAAAAAAAAAAAATAACCCAACAACAAAGCAAAAAGCTACAGAAGGAAATAAGCTCATTAATCAAAGCTTTAAAAGCAACAGATGTCTTCCCTCCTTGAGGTCATCATAGACCACAGACCATGTGGACCAAAGGCAAAGACCTCTTTCCCCGCCTCCGTTTTGTGACCCTGGGTCCCTGGAATAAATGAGTGAATGGAATCTACCCACATATATCCCACAGTTTCGTAATGAAGGTATTTTTTACATTAAGTCACAAAATAGCATGTTGCTTATTGGGGTTTTCTTAATAAGCAAACTTCAGACCTGATTCAAAGTGCTTATGAGTTCTCTGTTTTTTAAAAACATTTTGCCAATATCCAGAGGACATATTGGACTAATCTTCATATGGTTTCTTTCATCCCAAGAGGTTTCTTTTCACTTAAGAACTTAGATTATAAGAGTTCCCCAAATATGAACATTAACAGGGTTAGCAGCACAGATCCAATACAGGACAACCCACAGATTATGATTTTAGGGATTCTTAAGGGTGTGACTCTGCCTTAAGAGCTACTGTTGTCTGCTATGTATTTCATTAGGATCCTTCCTTGTTAGAGTCAGGATGGGGAAAGTTGCAGCATGATGTAATGAAGTATGAAGGATCTGGAGCCTAACAAGCCTGGATTCTGATCCATTTCCACCACTTTCTATCTGAGATTTAGGCTTTATTAGTCAATTTTTCTGAGCCCAGTTTCCTCAACCGTGCAAGTGAGGATAATGCTCAACCTCACTCAGTATGTAACACCTCCTGCTCCAAATATAGGGGATATAGTGGCAAACAAGAGATGTGCCCTCATGAAATTACCACCTTAGTTGATGTGTTAGAATGTAAGGAAATATAGAGATAAATATGGAGTATAATGTCCGTGTGATAAATGGTATGAAACAACATGCAGTAAAAAAAGGGGACAAAGATGGACAGGGATGGGAGTCATGTTAGAGAGAAGGGCCTTTCAGAGGTTACACTTGATCTGAATCATAAATACAGTGAGGTCAAAGGCTGCCCAAAGAATTTTCAGAGATTAATAATCAACTTCTTGATGATGATCAAAAGACCTAGTACAGTAAATGCTTCATATCCAGTAAGCACACCTACAAAACTTAATACATACAAAGATTTGAGCTCATGTCTCTTCTACCATTAAGGCCCAACTTATTAAAACATTGAAGTGTTATTACTTGTATGGGAGCACTCACAAGCACCTTACCATGGACAGCTTTCTCCTCCTGTGGTTTCCTTGGAAAACAGGAGAAATGAAGTTAGAGACTGAAGGAATGCTGGATTGTAACAACTCTACGGAGTGGAATAGGGAGGTATGTGGGGCTTAGGATGCACATGGACCTAAGAAGTGAGGGACCACGTTAGGCTCTCAGCAGTCCTGCAGACAGCCTGGGGTCTCATGGCGTGAGCATCAAAAAATAGGTTGAGGCAACGGAATGGGAAAAGATAGTTGCAAATGACATATCAGATAAAGGGTTAGTATCCAGAATCTATAAGGACNTGGCAATGAGAAACAATGAAATCTGGCCATGTGTAGCAACATGGATGGACCTTGAGGGTGTTATGCTGAGCGAAATAAGTCAGGCAGAGAAGGACAAATACCATATGTTTGCACGTATAGGAGGATTAGGAGGAACTTGATGGAGGAACAAGGGGGAGAAGAAGGGGGGAAATGGTGGGGAAAAGGGAGAGAGGCAAACCATGAGAGACTCTTGAATGCTGACAAAAACTGAGGACTGATGGATGTGGGGGGGAGGAGGGATGGGCATGGAGGAGGGCACTTGTGGGGATGAGCACTGAGTGTTATGTGGAAACTAAGTGGACAATAAACTATTTGTAAAAACAAAATAAATAAATAAATTTAAAAAATAGGTTGAGGTGGTGTGGGTAGGAGAGAACAAAGTATGGGTCTCCACCGCACCTAAGCCTGCCTAGATGACCGTTTGCTCAGGACATGACAGTGCCACTATGATCTTCGTATTTCACAGATGAACATCCAGTCCTGTCTTAAAATATCTCCCCAATAGAGCACTCCTCTAAAAGTTTATTCCACAGGGCAGGGAGTTTTCAGTCTTACTGCAACTTAGGGATTTTAAGTATGTTTTTGTTATGGGAGCCCAAAAATGAATTCAGTAATTTCAATGCAGATTACTCTCTCATAGAGAGAATTTGGCAATGGTGAATCTGCACATTCAGAAATTTAAAGGTCGTTTCAAATTCAAATGGATTTCTTATAGAGGAGATTCCACCAACAGAAACCAATTGAGGAAGACTTTAAGGCAAATGAGCCTATTTAATTGATGGTTTGAAAGTGCCAGGCAGACAGAAGGCATTAACTCATATACGAGGAATAGAATAAGGAATTTCTTTCAGATTTTTAGGTCTCTCTTGTTCTAACAAGATGATGAACGAAACAAAATGATTCTAAGAAAAGTGTTCAATGTAATCTCAGAATCAAATTTTCTTCCTTAAAACAATAGCTTGAAGAAGCTGGTGATATTAGAAAGGTTTTACCCCAGGTTAAGAGCACAATTTGAAAAGGATGTATATGAACAATCCCGAGAAACCATGCACAGGAAAGCATTTTAGAACGCCTTGCATTTTAACAGCTGACCTGCCTCTGTCCCAGATGCTGGCAATAAAGCCATTAAATCCTCAGGAGAACTCCCTGGGGGAGATTTTATGATTATCTCCTTTCATCGATCAGGAAATGCTGAAGTTCACCCAGCTGTCTACAGTTTACATATTAAAAGGTAACATTTCGTAAGTTTTTCTTTTTTTAATTCTCTTGATTAGGAACCAAGTCATGTCCCAGAAAGTAGCCACTGAAGGAAAAAGAGACCTGAGCTCTAATACCGGGACCCCACTTTCTCCCAGCCTATTTTCTCAGCCAGAAAGATCCATTCCGAGTCCAGGGTTGCCAAAACCATCCAATAAGTGGGGGAAGAAAAAACAACTCTAAACAAAAGAACAAAGGCATGCGGAATTCGCAATTTCCCCATGCTACTACATTACTGGCGGGTTACCCATGGGGGAAGTGGTCACATCTTGGCAACTGCAGGCAACTAGGGTCTGCTCAGGTCCTAGCTCACTTCCTCTTAGCGTGGTTGGAGGTAGCTTTTTTGCCATACTCTTAACTCCTAGTAGAGATTTTTCTCCTTCCAAAGTCTAAAACAGTTGATCCTTCAACTTGCTGTCTTAGGGTCTTCCTAAGTATGCATCTATGTTTACAGACTGAAGAAGCATCAAGAACTAGAAACAGACCTGCAACCGTTCAAGAGAGAACCAAGATTTTAGATGAGCCACAGTGACCTCAAAATAAATTTCTTCAGTAAAATGTGATGAGACTCCCAACAGTGCTATTCCCTCTGATTGGGGTACCGTTGTAGAAGCTGATGTGGACCCTCTGATTACCTGTTTGACAGCTGCAGTTGGTCCACTAGCTCAGGGGAGCTAATCCTAACCTGAAACTTTCTCTGACAAACTGAGTCAGTGGAAAATATTCCAGGCACTGGCCAAACTCCAGACTAAACTTCCATGTGAAGCCTGGGGACAGCTAAGAAATTTTTCCCCAAGGCCTATATGGAATAAAGTTCCAGTGTTGGACAGAGAGTGGGGACACCATCTTACTCAACCATGTTTGCTCTACAGAGAGCAAAAGGGCTAGCATATGGTGGCATGCTCTGACATAGATTTGTTGAGTGAAGGAACAGAGGTACAATAAAAAGAGATACTAAGCAGAGCCCCTTAAAGGCCACAAACAGAGTCTGAGGGTGAGCGCAAGAAAAGCAAAGGCAGAAGACAAATTTTTATGACTGGACACCGATAGCTATTTCAGGATACTTCTGAAGTGCAGAAGTTTGCTCACAATAATTTATGCCAGGACTTGTTCCAGTGAAGTTTACAGACACAGATCACAGGGTTTCTTAAAACTCTCACTACTTCTGTGGGTCCTCAAGTTTCCTGCTTAAGAGCATTCATCAAATCATTTAGTGCTGTAACCTACTGCAGTGGGTAGTGTATTTACATTGCATATGGCAGACCTAGTCAGCACCACAGTCAGCAAGCATATACTCATTAAGAGGTACCACGAAATATATATGTTGTCCTGTGTACCTCAAACCACATTCATTTAACTGGCTCACTTTCTTTTTTCTATTACTCCACCTTTTTTCATTTTCCTTTTGGGAAGGAAAGTTAATAGCTCAATTTGCTAGTTAATATGTTAAGCTTGCTAGTTACTTGGCTATGTAGGTAATGCCACTTAGCAGTAATCACATAAATGATTTGATGGTAGCCAGAGAATCATCTATATAACCATATTTATTAACAGATTCTCTTCTAAAGTTTTTGAAATTCCATTATTTGTAGGCAGGTGACCAAAGAACACACTGTCCTTTGCAGAAGTAAAATAAGGCAGTCAATTTTAAAAAACCAATTCCTTAATTATAAGGAGAAAATTGTGAGCTAAAAGAGGTTTAAGAATTACTAGTTCAACTAACTGAAGCCATCATGAGGAACCATAATACACAAAATAAAGTCAGAATTGCTAGTCATACCAAAGACGTGCTTTGGGAAAAGTAGTGCATATGAGGGTCTTGAAGTCACCCCCTGCTTCAGACATGCTAGGTCCAAGTCATTTTATTTAGCTCTCACCGAAGTCTTCTATTCCAATGGAAACAAATTTTTGTCCAAGAATCGTTCCCTACCCCCACCCCAACCAAAACCCCAAATGGGCTTATAGTACAGTTCTGTATACACAAATCATGGAGCCCCTTTAATAACTCGCAACAAAGTTCTACTTCTACCTTCAAGCAAAGGGGAAAAAAAGCATAACTGTATATTCTAAAGACAGATGGTTTGCATTTGTAATACAAATAAACATCACATTTTTATAAGACATTTCATTTACTCAAACTTTAATAAAAAAAAAACTCACACTTTATGATCTCCTATACTTAGAGTACTGCTTTGAGAGAATTCACAACTTCCTCACTAGAAACTAGAAATGCACTACATGCATCTGTTTTAAGAATATGCACATGCCAATTTTCAAAATCTCACCACTTGACCCTGTTGCAGGGATACTCTGATTTTTCTAACAGTGCAGTCCATCTCCACTGTAGGCACTGTGAGCTTTCTATCAAAATATGGGATACCAGATCATGAGCCAAAATTTTTGGTTACCTTTAATTGCTCTAAAACATTTTTCTTACTATCCAAATGATAAAATGGCATGTTAATTTCTATTGTTGCTTAAATTGTTAAGCTATCCTTTGGTATGTAGAAAGATCATGACTCACCAGTTACTGTTAAAAGCTCTAAAGCCTTTAGCATTCAATGCTTTTGGTTTTTCAGCCACACTTTTCTTAGTAAAACTTAACCACCAATTTTAATACTATCTACTAATCTTATGTTTTTCTGAAGCTCGAAGCATTGAAGAAAGGTTTTTTGGTCTTCTACGAAGTACATTTGTTTAGGACCCTAATCAGAGCTCCAAATAGTCACCAATATCATTACTAGACTAAAATGAGCTTAATCTTCCATCATGCCAATATGCCATGTTTAGGAATATTAAGGGTTTCAAAAAATCAAAATAGGTAGTGCCTAACGTGTATTATCTGTAGTATTTTTGTTATGTAGTTATCTCTAGCCTTAATATGTCTGCATATAATGGTTTTAGTGGTTTACTATTCTGAAATGTTTGCTATCACATCTAAGTTTAGGTAACAAAATGTTTCAGCTCTAATTTATGAAAAGAATATTTTCCATGTGGTCTAACTAGAGAAATACTAAACAAGTCAGACAATTTGCAATAATGGACTCCAAATCCACCCAATTTCACATAAAAATACATGAAATTATATGACAAACAGGAAATTCCCAAGACACTTAGATCGACAGGAAAATCACAGTGGAAACTTAAAATTGGTAAACTGGAAATAAAAATATGACATACCAAAACATGCAGGGAAAAAAATAAACATGCCTAGAGGAGATAGAGTTTTAAATACATAGACTACAAAAACTAAGGTCAGTGATAGTTAAAATCAGTAAACTATCAGTCTTAAGAACCTAGAAAATACACAGATTAACACCTCCCAAAAAAGAAGAGAAACAGTGAAAATATGAGCAGAGATAAATCATATGGGGGAAAAAATGTAAGAAATTATGAATTTTTTTCTGAGGAGACAAATTCCTACTAATACTGATCAAAAAGATATTCCTCTATTTAATATTATCAGCTTTATGCCAACACACTTGACAGTACAGATAAAAGGGCACATCTCAAAAAAATATCCACTTGGAGAAGCTGAACTAATATGGACAGTCCTCTAGCATTTTATCTAAGGGTCCAGCAACTGGAATTTCCATCTTGCTGGTGATAGTCAATTTTCTGACCAAGGTTATGGTTACACAGGCATATTTCTGCGTATTCTACTTCTGTGTTTGTATATTTTTTACATGTATATAATGTTGCAGTAAACCACTACTTTCAAAAAGAAAGTTACATACTTAGATACTTCCTAACAAAACTA
The DNA here is from genome assembly GCF_008692635.1 of Crocuta crocuta. Classification (NCBI taxonomy): domain Eukaryota; kingdom Metazoa; phylum Chordata; class Mammalia; order Carnivora; family Hyaenidae; genus Crocuta; species Crocuta crocuta. The sequence goes on along the minus strand of NW_027529428.1, from coordinate 9,284,597 downwards.
CAATCTTTTACCCCAAGCTCGTAATTCTTAATACTTGGTGGTGAGGAGGTGGGGGTGAGACTCCAAATTCTGTGGAATCAACCTAGAAGAAATCTGGAAAAAAGTTTTTATATTTCATTATTTCCATTTATGATTAAGGGAGATCAGAAAAAAAAAATCTAACATAGCTGCAAGAATTTTAAAGCCTACTTCTGACTTTGAAAATACAATTTTCCCCTGCAAATGACTGACACAAAACCCCTTCAATAGAAGGAGATTTAAAATCTACAACATTGCATTTCATAATTATCAGTGAAAAGCTATATAACAAGTAATTTTCCAAGAGTTCTATATTTGTAATGTGTAAAATGAGGCCTTAACCTCTCTCTTTCCTACTCAGTGTAATAGAAATGTAGTGTTCTATTTTATCCAAGTTGTTAGGATTAAATTGTGAAATGTGTAATAAAACAGTGCCTGTCATGTAGTAAGAGTCTACTAATTGCTGATGTTTTGTCCATTAGAAAAACTCCTTTTCTCCAAAATAAATGCATACTTTCAAGGTCTAGTCAAGTAAGTACTCCGATTTACATTCTAGTTTAACAGACTAACAAAACTTGAAAATTCCGTGTTCCTATTCGCAAAGGCACAGCAAAGCATGGATTAAAAGATATCTTGATCTTTGCTAAGTATTTAAGCAAAATTTAAATGTTTTCTACTTTCTAGGCAATTCATGAAAATTTTTATCTCTATCATTAACTGAAATTCTCTTAGATTTTAAAATTTGAAAGGCTCCAAAAATTGCACAGCTACCCGTGTCATATGCCTACTATATGCCATGAGAGTGTTTCCTGGTCAACAACTGATGGACGGTTCAAAAATTAAATAAACTTACGCGGTGCCAACAACTGATAAATGGTAGAAAAGAGTTTAAACCACTTTTTGGAGGTACCCAGTCATTTTTAATTTTTCACCATGCTATACTGCCTGATATGGATAAACTATTTAGATATACATTCATTACAACAATTCCTATTAACCTAAGATATTTTTGTAATAGAGTATTACAATAAATCTGAGGTGTCTGAGCATTCAAAACCTAAGAAATTAACTTTGAACCTCAGAGAGTATTAATAAGCATCATCCAAAAATGAACATTTGCGTCATTTTAGAGGATGAAAGAATCAGAGGTAATGAGAGCATAAGGCAAGCTGGGTGCAAAGCAGAAGCTAGCATACGTCCCACCCACCTACCCCCTACTAGGTAGGAGGCGTGTGACATTCCTCAGGCTCTCCTGAGTGACCAACAACAGGAGAAAGCAAATGTTTCACTGATGCAGATCGTGGTCATGCAGGACAGGTGTCTCCTTCAGTTTATAGATACCTTCGTAAACTGCAAGAAAAAGGCAATCTGATCCATAGCTAATTTCCAGAAACCCATAGGAAATCCATTTCCTAAAGCCCTAATATCACCCTCATCCAGAGGAGGTTTAAGTGCTTGCCATGGTGATGTAGGAAACTAAGGCAAATGAAAACCTAAATTGCCTTCCTGCCTACAGCCTTGAAACAGGCAGTGTCCTCCTCCTAGGAGCTCAGCTGCTTCCATGAGGACACTTTGCTGGAGCAAAAGGAAATCCTGGCTTAACATTATTCATTCACCCGCCTGCCCACCAGGTTCCTGTAAGTCTACTTTAGCACATGAAAATTCCTTTGGAGACTTCCTTTATCTCAACTCCCCCAAGATATATGCTGGCAATTATACTCCAAGTTTATGGCCCCCTGATAAACATCCGAAGGGTCTCATGACTGAGGTTTTACTAAATGGCAATAAATGGTGTTTTCCTAACAGGAACCAGCCCCTCAAGGTCCTGGAAACCTTGCTTCCAAAATTCCCTAGAGACTTACCCAGTCCCTATAACCCCCTCCCAACCTGAGGGTATGTCATCAGTTACCAGTACAACTTGTGTCGCTCTTTCTGCCCAAGGGTCCTGTCCCATGCTTTAATAATATCACCTTTTTTCCCCCTGAAGAGGTCTCCAAGAATTCTTTCTCGGCCGTCAGCTCCTGACCTCCACCGTCACCCCAAAACCCCATCATATGGAGGTTCTAATCCAAGTTTCTTTAAACCAAGTCAAGTTTGGGGAACCTGAGTGGCTCAGTTAAGTGTCTGACTTCAGCTCAGGTCAAGTTCTCATAGTTTGTGGGTTGTGGGTTCAAGCCCCACATCGGGCTCTGTGTAGACAGCTCAGGGCCCTGGAGTCTACTTTGGATTATGTGTCTCTGCCCCTCTCCCACTCGTGCTCCGTCTCTCTCAAAAATAAACATTAAAAATAAAATAAAATTAAAAAAAACAGTTTAAGCTTAATATGAAATATTGTCGGCTCCATTAAATCGCTTACATTCAATAGCGAAAACTTTGATATGGACCTTGATCAGAACAAACTTACCATAAAGGAGATGTGTAATAAATCATTCCTATTAATTGCATCCCTTGTAAGATAATTTGTCTCTGATAGACTAACTACCCTTAGAAGAATAATCTATCTTGAGGTTTTTACTTAAGTAGAATGTATAGAAAAATCGACAGAAAAAAGAAACACCCACAAATCCTAGGTGTGTAACTCCAGGTCTTTTTACTAAATAAACATACCAGGGTAATCAACTTCCATACGAATAGCACCTAGATATAAAAATAGGACATTACTAGATGCACATTACTTTTGCCTGTTTATGAATATAACACAAATAGACTCATTATGCACTATTTTGTACCTTGATTCTTTCACTGAACATTAGGTTTCTGAGATTTATCTATGTTGTCTTGTTCAGCCTTTACATTAGATATTATAACACTACGTACTATTGAGTAATATATAATGTACACAGCTATCTCAAACATGATACAATTTAGATGTAACTTAAAATTCTACCAACAGTAAAATTATAACTGCTATATACCATAAGCTTGAAGATATAAACATTAAAAGCAACATTTTTAAGTACCAAAATTCAGTGGTGTCTTAATTTTTAAACTCTAATTTAGGTATGATACTGCCTGACAGAAATTTATAACTACCTTGACTGGAAATAAGACCCTGTTTCTGTTTCTAAATCATTTTTCAACTTCAGACAAATAGAAGACATCAAATAGCATAAAACGTATGTTTAGTCATGTATTTATGATGCTTGACAGAATCCATCTGCATTGTTTAAGTATTATGCAGATATAAAATACTAAAGAACATTTGGAACAATATTTATTATCAATTTTTGCAGAACAAGGTTCTACAGAGATTGCTCAGTTGTGAAAGCATGTATTTTCACTTCTTTCACAATCCTTCAACATAGTCCATTGACTAATATCAGTAGATTCAAGAAGTCTTGACTTACAGTATTAATGCCCAACATTCCCTGCATTAAAAGGGATGCTAGTTTTTCCTCAATATGCAGTGGTCTTGGTTTATGCCTTCTTCCTTCTAGAAGCAGCCTGACAAAATGTCACTAATATTCTCTGAGCTTGATACAGCAAGTCATGGACCATTACAGTCCCAAGAGATAATCCCAATACAGGTACATGACACATGAGGAAACAAATGCATAAAACAGTCTGTAAATATGGTAGATTTTGCTGGAGGTTATGAGAAATTTTGCATGCTTGTGATTTTGTAATATTACAAAGTAGAAGAGGAGGAAGCCCAAATCTTACTACCATAATTAAGAAAAATTTTAATTTGGTTTCATCTTAGTCATTTCACAGCCTATGTAGGGAGGCAGGTCATCTGGATTCTGGAGACACAGTAACCAACTGAAGTGCACAAGACTGGACTATGGATCAACTTAACACAGGCTTCCCAGAGAAAGAAATTCCATCAGCAGAGAGCTCCAAAGCCAAAAACAGGATAGCCAGTATCTAATTATTGTAATCCATGAATAGAGAGAATAACCACTACCCTTAAGTCTCATGCATATGGAATGTTTTCAGACAATCTCAGACACCATAAAAGAACACTGTATAATGTGGTGGAGTGTCGAACACTCAGATGCCAATAAATACTAGAAAATAGGGAAGACTTAAAGAATCAAGACTGAATTCTTAAAGCGCTAGTAACATTCAGATGGGGGAACAAAGAATAGGATCCTAGACCTACAGTGCATATAATCAGAACCAAAGGTAGAAGAGAGTAAGTGAGTCCATCCCTGGAGACCACAGAGTAGTGGGAACTAAGTCCCTTAAGTATGGTGAAGCCAGAACCTGACTATTTCAATGACTGGGTAATGCCCCGTGTATACTTTCAAGTAGTAATTAAATGAGATTCTAGGCAACTGTCAAGTTCAAAGCTAAAAGAAAAAAAGATTTGTGGCTGGACAGAAAACAGAGGTCACTGAAGTATTGTTACTAGCAACCAAGTATTGGGTGGTTATATTTTGCGGCACACAAATGCTAACAACATATTGAGGTAGCCCCTATTAACCACAGCTGACAAGTAAGGAAATGGAGACTCTGAGAAGTTAAGATTACTTAAAAAAACAAGCCAATCACAACATGAAGGCAGGTATGTATCTCAGAGCCCTTACAGTTCATTATGCTACACTGCTCTACGGTCAGGAATGGCTTAGTTTTTAGACAAAGGAATCACTCTAGGTTCCTTCCTCTTTGTCCTCCACACCTGGAGAATGGCCTGAGTTCAGTAAATGTGGAATGATTCTACAGCTTTTGAGCATCTCCTTTCCACTTAGACCTGACCTCAAAAGTGCTGCCCAACTCACAGAAGACAGATGTAAACAATCACAACCTCCCGTGGTTCAGGCCAAGGCTGAGTGAATGAATAAATGCATGCCATTTAACACAATTCATGCATTTGAAATTGTGGAATTGGTTAAGAACATGGCTTGAGTGATTGACTTCATTTTGAATACTATTTCTGGCATTTATTAGCTGCATGGCTTTGTACAAGCGATTTGTCAGGACTTCAGTTTATTCAACCATAAAATGAAGCTAATACCTAGGAGTTGCAGGTTCCCATTGAAGTAAAATCATGCATGCGAAGATTTAGCACTGTGTCTGACATGGATAAGCACTCAACTGCTATCCTTGTTGGTGTCAGAAGTGGTGGTGTCCTGTAATCTAATAGACCAAGTCCTAGGTTTTTGTGCCACTAGGCAAAAGGACCAAGTTTGAACGTGAACAAATGTCCACTATTATTCAAGTGTTATAACTGCCACATTAATCCACGAATTTAAGGAAGCCAGTTCATATCTTCCACAGACCTGGAGGAGGGAATCCTTTTATAAGATGAGAAACAAAAATCGTATATACCTCATGGAGTCAGTCTAAGGATCCAGTTACCAAATGGAGTCCCTGAAATAAATGACTCGTTTTACCTAGAGAGCCACAGACTAGAAAAAAGTCAATGAGAATTGTTTTAATTTTGTAAAATACTTATTTTTGAGGAAAGCATGGGCATGGACAAGCAAGGGAGGGGCAGAGAGAGAGAGGAAGAGACAATCCCAAGCAGGGATTGTACTGTGCTGTAAACACATTGCCAGATGTAGGGCTCAAACCCAACTAACCTTGAGCTCATGACCTGAGCCAAAAATCAGAGTCAGAAGCTTAACAGACTGAGCCACCTTCGGCGTCTTAGGGAAAGAGTCAACGAGAATTTTAATTAAACCTTCTAAATGGTTACTTTCCTAACTCTCACTCTCCATAAAACCCCCAACTGACTATTTAACTGATAAATAGAAGGATAGAACCACTTCCTTCGTAGGATTTACAGTGTGCCAGCCGCAGGTAAAACCCTTTTCATTCATTATTTTATTCTAAGTTTACGTTTCACAGACAAACAAGCACTAATATGTTAATCAGAATCCTACTAGAAAATGATAAAACCAAGATTTAAATTGATGTCTGTTGACTCTGAGTACAGTGGTATTTAAGCAAGGAGAACAGGTCCACATGCAAGGCTATGTGAAAGAGAATAGAAAATGCTTCCCTCGGGTGGACCCAGCGAAAATACAAGATTAACTTTTTAAATGAGGAGTATTCTGATTCTTCTTGTTGATAATTTTTAGCAACAACAAACTTCTCAATACCTGTAGAATTCTTCCATCTGTAAAGTCATACTTTTTATAGTTCATCACATGTTGCTTTTGATGGCCTCCAGTCTCTTAAATATAGGCTCCTCTCAATTAAATGAGTAGTTCCTTAAAGGTCAGATTTCATACTTCCTTTTTCACCTTTACTCAGGAGTAGATGGATTCTACTCCACCACTAAGATAGGTAATAATGTCTTGTCTGAAAGCTAAGGCTATGTATTCAGATAGTACCTGATAATCCTTTTCAGGTCTGGGATACCTAAAAGTTTAGAAGAGGGGACTGTATTAGTGAGCTTACTTTGTATAAACCCCAAACAATATTGCATACTGTACGTGGATATTGGATAAACGATCAGTAATGAACTGAACTCGTTAAAAATACTGCAGTCAATATTCTACATTAATATTCAATGTTTTTATGGAGTGTAACAAGATTTCTCTAACAGCTTACATCAATATTTATACCACTATTTACCCAAACTAGTACATATATGTATGCACAAGAGATCTTAAAATCAAAACATTTTTCATTCTTGGCACTTTGAAAAATGTGTCATTATTTGTGGCACTAGATAGCTGGCTTACCGGATCCACCGTTCTGTGCCCTTGAGAATAAGCCTTTAGGGATTTTTTCTATTTGGGTCTTTGTCTTCTCACTTCTGTTGGTTCAGTCAACAGGGAATACCAACAGGAACTTGGGAAGGGTGGAGAGATTAGTCGGAGTATTTATTCCCCAAGCTCCTGCTCGGTTACACTGCCCCAAGTTGGCCAGCTGGGTCCCTCTACAAAAGGCAGCATCTCCTGGCAGGTGACTCTCCCCAGGGCCATTCTCCACAGGTCCTGAGCTTACTTCTTTCCTCTTGTCCCCTTAGTCTAACTGCTCCCAGCCAGTAGCAGCCCTGAGGATATTATCCCTTCTTTGCTTTTCCAAAACCCAGTTTCCAGTTTTATAATTTCACATGTCTTCACTAACACAAACAAATCAATCTTACTAAGCACTTCTCAAAAAATTATTACACAAGCATCTGCCTATGAAACAAAATGAAATGTGCTCACAAAGGGTTTTAAACCTTAGGCATAAGGCCAGCATTTGTTTCTATGGCTGAGTTCATCCTTTACTAACCATTTGTGTTTTGGTTCTTAATTATGCATACAACACCCTAAAAGGTATGGCTCATCTCCCTACTCCACATAGTAGAGGTTTCAAAACACACCAATAAGGAAAATTCACCAAAGGTGATTACAAATTGAAGCATGAGAGGAACCTGAGTAGTAATTAGTTTTGGGCATTCTTTTATTCTGTGACTGTGGTAATAATCCTGTGGGTTTTTTTTTTTTTTTTGATGCAACAGGAATAAAGCTTTAATGCATTATGCATGCTGGTGGTTGATTTATGTTCAGAAACATCAGAAAGTTTAAATAATTCTAGTTATTTTCACATTTGGAGGCACTGCTCTCAGAACTAAATGTTGAAATTTAAAGTAAATTTGAAAGATCTGCATTCTTTGGGTGCTTTTCAGACATGCAGCCAACAGAGTTATTTATAAGTCAATAACCCTTCTTAACACAAATATTCAAGAATGGTGCTTTCTCAAAAATACAGGAAGAAATAGAATCCCTTATTTTGACAATATTTCCCTTAAAAGATAGAAAAAAATATTGATTTGGCAAGCATTCTCTTCTAAATTAGCCCAATAGGCTTTTAAAACAAAATCTCATGAGCATCCATTTCCCCATTCACATTGCTGTCGTCATGGAGACCAATCTCTGGCACATTTGATGGTGTAACCTACACTTCTCTCTAGCCCCGAAAATTCCGTTGTTGTCATGGAAACTGCCAGTCACTAGCCTTTCTATTCCTCGATGCTCCCATAGATACCACTGAAATTTCAGCTAGGATTTTCCTAACCTTTAGCAGTCTTAGGGCTTTCTAGCCATGAAAGGAAAAAAAAAAAACCCACCTTGGTGCCTTGTACCTAAATTTAACAATTTATTTCAGTCAAATGTTATGCCATGAACACAGTATTAGCAATAGTTTTAACAGAGTCCCAGGTGAGCCTTACAACTATTCAGGAGCTCAAAATTCTCAAGAGATTTTTAATGTCATAAAATGCATTAACCCCTAAGTTAATAAAAAAGCTCTCAAATAATAGAGAAGAGGCTACAATGTACTAGACTTTTAAGTCCATCCCTTCTGGCCAAAGATAACCAAGAAATAAGATGATGAATCTCCTAAGATACCTCAGTAGGGACACAATTACACATTGGTCTCTTCAGTAGTTTCAGAGTATCAATCTAGAAAACCAATTTCTGAGAAATAAGCTATTTAATAACTTCAGAAAAAAAAGTAAACTGTATATGACACATGGTACCCAATGAGACTTATATGCACAGATCTAAAACTGGCAATCCACAGGGTAAATTAGCTTTATAGAACTCAAGTGGCCTGGCATATTCTTTGAATTATAGGCTTACATTTAAAAATTAAGAGCAGACAGAGATTCAGATTCTAAGCATCTCTCAAAACACTGGAATATGTAAAAACACGAAGCCTGCACTTCCACATGGCTACTATCCACATCACTTGCCACAATCCCTGCCATCCCCAATTACATCACAACCACACTAAGACACTCTTTCAAATTAAATGTCTAGTCCATATCTACCATAAGATCAGTCACTACATCGATATTCACAGACTCTTATTTTCAAGTGATTCTTAGAACATGTAGGCAGGAAGTCAGTAAAAAAAATAGTGATTGGTTGGATGTGGAAGTTACAAGAGAAAAATGGAACTAACGAATCTCTTGGTTAGCGAAAGGGAAAAGTGTGGTGCACTACTCTTTGGAATAGAAAATACAAAAGGATACATTCAAGGGATTGAGAGAACAGAATAAATGGAAACAAATCTTGACATGTTAGATGTGTAGTAGCTGTGCAAAATCATGGTACAGATACAGCAGGTAGTCAATATTAGGGGAATAAATATATAACTAATTTTCATGCTGTTATTAATGGTAATTTCTAAAAAATAAATATTACATAAAATTGTTCGTTATAGGATACTAGATCACTCATAGTTACCCTGTGGCTTAAGCCATGGATACTCAATATTAAGCTTATTTTTAAAAGTTATTGCTATAAACTATGCCTGGGAGAGGGGCAGAGAGGGAAAGAGAACGCCAAGCAGTCTCTACACAGTCAGCACAGAGCCCAATGCAGGGTCAAACCCACAAACCAGGAGGCCATGACAGAAGATGAAGTCAGATGCTTAACCAACTGAATCACCCAAGCCCCCTATGGCAGTAATTTTAAGGAGTATTCAAAAGCCTAGGTGATAACATTTCTGACAAAAATAGCAATATTCCCCAAAATCAGTCTGTTTCTTAGTTTTACCATACAATTTGATGAAGACCTTATATGCCAAGAATAAGCATGTACCTTTCTAGTAAACGTGTTCTTCTCCATTGGCACTAAGAGCTACAGCTGAGTAATAATCAGACTAGAGGAAAATGTCATCCCTGGGGAAAAGTTGCATGCAACTACATTTACTCAACTGATAACCCTTGCACACATTTAAGCTAACTAATCAAGAAGAGTTGTGTTACAGCTGGTCATCAACAGGATGTAACAGCCAGTTGGCCTGTGAGCTGGCCCCAGGCAATCAGAGGCTCATTACCTACTCCCCTGTCCCTGAAATGTATACTCTACCTTCTATGTCCATGCCAGTTGTTTTTCCAAGGACCCAACCTTGAGACAGTAAGAAGTTGGTGAGACCATTTGGGCTGAACATGTGATTAAAACCATTCAAGGGCTTTATATAAACTCTTAAGATACTGGCAGGCAGGAGCTAATATGCACTCTTCTTGCAGTGGGGCCCCCTACAGGTCTTATACCTGAGCTCCATTGCTTGGTACAGCCACCAACCCTACCCATCTTCAGTGTCTGTTTCTTTTCATCTCTCTCCTTGTCCTCAGTGCGAGAGTATCTGTTTCAAATTTCACCCAGGAACTCCAAAGTTATGGGCCACAAAGTTGAGTCCATTTCTCTTGAGAGAGAAAAGGAGTATAGATGCTTTAGGAGCTTGCAAGGAGAAAACTGGACTTGGTATTTTAAAATTTAGGCTCCATCTGTAAAGAGTAAGGTCTTCTCAGATTCTGGATAGTGAGTCAGTTAACCAGCTTCCTCAACAGCCTCAGGAACCACTGAATCGGACACCACCAGACACCAAAAGCTGACAAATGCCAAAACAATGGTTTCTGATGTCTAAATCCTCATCATCCCAAAATCAGATAGGAGAACCTGATCTCTAGTGTGACTGCAGATTATCTGTGGGTTATCACTCAGAAAACTCTAGTGTGGGCACATCCATAGATGACTGGAAGGGATGGGATCCTCAACACTGCACCTCTTTTTTTTCTTAAGCCAATAACCATGGCATTTCACATCCACGTATGGAGTCTATGAAGAGGTTTCTTAAATTGAAGGAAATAAAAAGTTGAGACTTAAAAGGAATATCAATGCCATAATTTTTCAAATATTTGATACTTAAAAAATTAAGTCTGTACAAGGAATGTTAATGTCATAATTTTTCCAATTAGATATTTGATATTTATACATCTTGCTTTTATGTGGCAAGATGGGAAAAGAAAGTAACATTCTTTTGGAACTTTTTTTATTTTATTATTATGTATTAAAATACAGTATTACACCAGAAGTGAAATGATTTAGATAAGGCATTAGCAATGCCTGACATGTAAGTAGCACTCAAAATTTACCATTACTTTTACTATAAAACCATTTTAGGAGCACCTGGGTGGCTCAGTCTGTTAGTCATCAAACTTCAGCTCAGGTCATAATCTCGTGGTTCATGAGTTCGAGCCCCACATCGAGCTTCTGCTGTCAGCTCAGAACTCGCTTGTGATCCTCTGCCCTCTTGATCTTTAACTTTCATCCATTCATGCTCTCTCCCCACCAAAACTAAGTATTTTTCAAAAACTTCATTTTAACACCAAAATTCATATTCAGAAAATATGCACAGCCCCAGGCACTCACAGATGCGTATACATAGAACTCTTTTTGGATAAAATCATACTTTAGATAGTAGGATGTGTCACATTTTTCTATTCCATCATATATTGTGAATAGGTTTTTGTCGGAGGCCGCTCTGGCTCCGACAGGTCCAGGGGTCCCTGAAGGATGGACGGTGTCGGTGAGAGAGTGAGAGAGCCCCCGATCCTTTCTGATCACCAGGCAGGCATCTCTGTCCTGTCGGTTTTGGTGTCTTTATTTATAGGTCAAATGTTAACATGGCATCAGGAAATGGAATTTTTACAATGGATAGCTCTTTGTGATAAGGTGTTTTTGGAAAATGTACAGAAACAGGTTTTACAGAAGTCTTCTTGCAGAACTGCCCCAATTATAGTGAGGTTGAGTAACTAAGAAAATAACAAGGTGTTCACATTATAATAACACTAAGATTAAGTCATAGGTTTGTAGATACTCTTATCCATCCTCATCACAGCTGCCAGGGTAAGGGAAGGTGTTTGTGGAAAGTAGGCCTTAGGGAAGGGGCTGCTCTACACCATCAGTTAGCAAAGGTGTATGTACTAACTTATCTTCTGCCCTTATCTGTTCCTTCTCTCTAAGTTAGGCTCTTTGTCTCCGGGCAAGACTTGGTTTTCCAGTTATATGCTTTATTGCACCAGAGAGCCAACCATACCTTTAAAGAGTTTAGCTTATTTCCAATACATAGAATAGCCTCTTTGAGTGCATTTACCTTTGTGTCTACTTTTATGATTTCTAGAATAGCTAGGGCATGAGAGACATTTTTGGTTAGTTGATTTACATGTTGAGCTGTATGAACATCTTGGACTAATGCAACGGTAGAAACAGAATTGTACATGTAAAGGTCAATCTTTTATGACTAGGAGTCATTAGCCTGTTCATAGCTCAAGGGAAAGTATGGAGGGAAACAGGATCTGCTGGAGACACAATGTCTGTTCCCGTAATCAAAAGAAGTTCCCACAATAAGTTACTTCACAAGGTGCAATCATCATACCAGGGCTGGAATAAGGGGACAAGTCACTCCCTATATTGATCAACAAGGTACCCTAGGGTCAGTGCTCAAGCAGAAATAATTGAGTGGGGGTGGATATCGGTCATCATCTGATTGGCAAGAGACCGTGCAAACTTTAACCTCACCAGGAGTTTTCTCGACTAGTGGGCTCAGAATGGCTCCCAACAGATTTTCACATTAAAATATGTATTTGTCTATTCTTCAGTAACTTTTCTACTGCCAAATTATATTCATTGAAAGCTCCAGTTCTCAGAAGTTGAAGGATTCTTTTCCAGTCTTCAAAGAAACCACAGTAATCAAAGGCTCATTAGTCCGATTTCTGTGCCACTGTCCAGAAAATTCAGGCAGCACCCATTTTTTTTTTTTTAATCTGGCAATGTAAAAAGTGCTGCCACTTACAAGAGAAGAACCAGGAGGGGAAAACCTAGCTTTTGTCTCGGGTTTGTCCTTTCTTTCTACACTCTCACACAAAACTAAACTGGCATAGAAGGTTTAGGGACATCAAGTTAAAGCGCATCATCTTTTTCAAGAGTTACAGAATCTAGCTAATTACTTCTGCCTGAGAGAGTCAAGTTATATCTACAAGAGAGCCTTAAAAATTGAAAAAGGGAGACGAAAAATTTGCCACAGATCCTTCCCCACACAATTTCAGAGATAAAGTCGGGAATGCATGTAAGACATCTGTTGTATGATCGTGGCCTCACTACGTGGAATGCATGCAGGAAAGATGATGACAGTGTGAAAAATCCCTTAAGAAACCTGTAAGTCATCTGATGCTGAAGCAGAAATTAATCCACGGTCCTGTCAGGTCTACGTATTTCAGCCAAGAGTGGTTGACACAGTACATTAGGGCCTACGCACATTTTACTAGCCTCTCAATTCTATAACGGCCGTACACATACGAGGCAAGGGGAACATTAGCTTCGGAGCCAATTCATTTGAAACTGGAGAACAAAAAGAATTTTTGTCTTCAGTTTTCCTGATGTGGGTTCAGCACCCCAGGAGAGATTACTCTATCAGTTTGAAGAAATGCACATTTGCAGTTGGAGCCTAGGGTATTTTTCCAGAGAAATCAAAATGAGAATTCTGGGGACTTGAACTAATGGGAATAGGGTTGGCCACTTGAAAACTAGCAGAGCCTGCTGGAAGAATTACAGCAAAACAGCTTCTTAGAGGGAAAAAAAAAAGAAGTAGGATAGAAGATAATCTCATCCCCACATAAAAATTCAAATAACCCATCTAGAAACTTATTTAACCAAACAGTATGCGTGAGGGAAGACTGATATATACACAAACATATATTCATCTACATTCCCCATGTAAGAGATGGATAGATCTCAGTGGCACTTAGAATGATACAGGAGATCAATTAGGAGCCCATTTAAGCAAAAGAAAGGAAAGGGGGAGGAGAAGAGGAAGAGAGAAGGAATGAATGTTCTATGTCAAGTTCATTATGCACATAAACCCTGGAAATTTAAAGAACTTCCGCATCCACATTAATAATTGATGTGGGCTCTCAGAATCTCAACAGCATGTTTATTTCTAGGAGTTCTCCCAATTTCAGCTTCAGTTACTTGCAAATCTTTAAGTTCTGGTGATTCTAAATGCAGAGCCCACACCCTCGGTTTGGCTAAAAACAGGATTCTCCTTTCTACCAGCTCCATAAATAAGAGCCAGTAGTCTCTCCTTCAGACACAGCCTATCGCTAAAAAGTTAGGTTACGGAGGCCACCTAACAGACTTTTCCTCCATCCTGATTGTCATCCCAGAGTGCCACTCTGGGTCTAGAGTCCTTAGAGTCATCAGTCATTGATTCTCCAAGGATTAAGCACATTGATTCTCCAAGTCTAGGCCAGGTACCATGCTTGCCTCTGTAGTAACAGCAACGAATGAAACCGACATGGTAAGAGAACTGAATTTTCAATCCTGTGAAGGAAGAGAGTAAACATTAAGTACAGGATTTCTTTTTCAATGCAATTGTGGTAAGTGCTACCAAGGAGAAAGAAGCCCAGGGCACAGGAAGACGTACCTCCAGGAATATATGGAAAGGTTGCGGTTTAAGCAAAGATTGGAAGCCAACGAAGCCAACAGTAGACCAAAGAGGTAAAGATGTTCAACAGAAGACCAGGGATATTAGGCAATCCAAGTCGATATGAAAAAAGCAAACATTCCCCACAGCCTTGAGGATAAGTTGACCTCATTGGTCACCAACATCCTCCCAAAAACCATCCTGCCTGAATAAAGGGAAGGATATCAACATGAGCATCTATTACATATTAATTACCATCTTTGGCTTCTTACTCTTTATTAGCTTATTTGATCCTCCCAACAAACCTACGAAAAGGATGTTATACCATTATCTCTAATTTACAGAAAGAAAATGAAGGTTACGTTAAAAGAAAAAAAAAAAAAAAAAAAACCCTGCCTAGAACCAGAAATCAAGTTCTGATAACAGATGCTCCAATAACATTTAGTAACTACACTTATCTACATTTATCTCATTTCTTGGAAAAAATATTAGTAAGATATATAAAATTAGTCTTGTGAAATATTTCCCAAATTTTTTTTGCCTATTTAAGTATAGGTTAATAACTATTAACTATTATTCATATATTCAAAGTTTTTTTAATTCTAATTTTTTTTTTTTTTTACTATAAAGGTCAAGTGTTATTAAATGTTCTTGGAATTTTTCCACCTGGAGAATTTAAGATAAACTTTTACTTATAATGAAAATCCATTTTAGGAAGTTTCATAAATTTTGAATTAAAAAAAATCAAACTTGATTGTTATGCTGGACCATTTGAAATTGTTAATATTCAACCATTTGGATCAGCAAAAATAAGGTCATGAGGTTCAACGTGATATTTGTTTTATCCATGCTGTATATATGCCATTCTTATGGGCGTGAAAAAAATTCTAAGACACTTGTAACTCTTTCAGTTTGCTGAACAGATGAGGTATAAACAGTTAAACATTTAGGGAAATTTATTCTTTCAATCCAGGTGTTTAAAGCAGTACATAATTTCCAACTGAAGGGCATAAAATAACAAGCTCAGAGAAAGAAGATCATTTAAAAACAGAAGACATTCCCATGGGCTACTGACTTGGGAAACCTTAAAACTTCAGTAGAATCTGATGGAGCTCACGGGGATGGCAAAGTCAAATGCTGACAAGGGCCTGTGTGGGACTAAAAAGAAAAGCCATTTAAAAGTAGGACATCAGAAATTAGGGGCACTGTGGTAAACTAGATAAAGCATGCGTGCCTCACATTTGGGCATTGAAATTTAATCTCAAAACACACACTGTACTTACTAAACAAGACATCTTCAGAAGTGAAGCTTTTGAAACTGATGGTCTGTGAACTCTGGTTAGAGAGAAAACTAAATGAGCCTATTAGAAGAACATAAAAGACAGAGGCAAAGAGAAGGACAATCAAGGCATTTGCTGATAAGAAAGCAGAGGCCAGGGGCACCTGGGTGGCTCAGTCAGTTAAAGCATCCAACTTTGGCTCAGGTCATGATCTCACGGTTCATGGGTTTGAGCCCTGCACCGGGCTCTGTGCTGACAGCTAGCTCACAGCCTGGAGACTGTTTCAGATTCTGGGTCTCCCTCTCTCTCTGACCTTCCCCTGCTCACACTGTCTCTATCTCTCAAAAATAAATAAAACATTAACAAAAAAAGAAAAAAAAGAAAGAAAGAAGGCAGAGGCCAGTTTGTTAGGGCAAAGGGTGCATATAAGGAAAAGGAAAGTGCTAATCCCAGAAAGGAGGTCTGCCAAGGTCAGAAAGGTCCTGAACAGAAGACAAACAGGTTTAAGCTTGACAACCTGAATTTCCCTAGACATGCCTGCGCTTGGTATCCGTCTTTATTCCTATTTCATTTTCAAAGCCTGTTCCTGCATTTCTCCCCTGGTCTCTTTTCCATTCATTTTTGGGATCTAGCTTTAATAAGCCTGCCTTACAGCTCGCAGTCAGAAGGAGCCAACCACACTTTCTTCAAGTTCACTAGAATCTTCTATCTCTCAAGACTTATAGCACCTCTTATCTGGCATTGGAGTTAGTCACACACATCTTGGTTTTCCTATGCAGTGGAGTTTGGGAAACTACATCTAAATCACATTTGTACCCTGCATGACATTGACAATGGCACTTAAGACCTGGAAGTTAGAGAATTATTCCATTGAAAGCACTTTACCCTCTAGGAAGTGGGGAAACCATTAAATGTTTTAGAGTACATGTGTAACACGATCAAAGTAATGTTTTGGAAAGTTCTTTGGTAGGGATATATAGAAAGAGGACAAGAAATCTGGGTTATGATGTATTGGTCTGCATTAGGGCGTTAGTGCCTAGAAGGAAGGGATTATCTGTTTTCTGGGAAGACATTGTGGTTCTAAACAGCCAGTGACGTGAAGAAGTCAAAGAAGACTGGCCAGTTAAGTGTGAGGGGATTGGAATACTGGGATTAGTAAGAAAAGGAGAGGCTGATTCAGGCGAAGAGCAGGAGAGAGAAGAGAGTTGACTTTACATCTGTTCAGGTTTCTATGACAATAAACCAAGAGAAAGCATAGAATTAAGTTTGAGAGAGGACACCTCTTTCTGGGTGTTTCTATAGCTATTGAATGGCCTAATAGAGAGTGAATTACTCCAAGTACTGAGCAAAATATCTACTTTCATTCTAATGTCTCTGAACCTGGCTTAGGTTGAAAAGAATAAAATAGAGAAAATAGTAACAAGACAAGAACTGAACAGGGAAATGTTGCCAAGTGCTATGTAGTGGTGCCTGTTAGGCAATAGTTGTAGTATAGCTTAATTTAAGAGCACAACAGGGGTGCCTGGGTGGCTCAGTCGGTTAAGCATCCAACATCGGCTCAGGTCATGATCTCACAGTTTGTGAGTTTGAGCCCCGCATCAAGCTCTGTGCTGGCTGCTCAGAGCCTGGAACCTGCTTCAGATTCTGTTCATGCTCTGTCTCTGTCTCTCGATAATAAAGAAACATTAATAAAGTAAAAAGAATACAACATACCCCTTCCAGCTCCACATAACTAGTTCCATCAATAAGTTCTGGTACAATGGATGTACTGGAATGCACACTCTAGATGGCCACAGTACTGCACAGTTGGTAATAATAGTACAGCACACTCCTATTTAGTATGAAGGAGACCAACTGGCATACGTCTCAACAATACACTTCTTTTTCAACTTTTCCCACATTGGATACTGTTTATGCTGGGAAAAAAAATGGAAGTTCATAATCCAAGGTCTATATTCTTCCAGAAGATCCATGAATAGTTCTCTGGTGATCTAGAAATTTTCTTTATGTGCACATATGCCTTTTTTGGAAGGGAGATCCATGGATTTCCTTTGACTTTGAGAGATTTGGGATGCAAGAAATTAGGAATGCTAAAGGGTAAAAATCAGTGGTGCCTACTTGCCAGAATTTATTTAACAGGAGAAATCTCCTGGAACTAATAGAAAATATATAAAATTGACTCAACCATTCATGGCCCTATCGTCTTATTGCTGCAAAGATATCCTTAAGAAGAGTTAAAATTATGAAAGCATTTTATGCCTATTAAGTGAAAAAAGGAAGGAAACTATGTCATACATATTGTATTATTTCAATCATAGAACATCTATTTTGGATTTTTAAAAAAAAGTCCCTCATCAAGGATATACATTTTAGTTTCTCAAGATATTTGGCATTCTCCAAATTGTTATAGCATGTATTGTTTTAGTATGCTGTTTAATTTGCATGTTTATATATAATTTTTGAAGATACATGGAGACCACAGACTTCCAAGATTAAATATATGGAGACCACAGACTTCCAAGATTAAATAAAAAGGCATTTTATCTATGTGAGTATAAGCGTCAGCCAAAGATGACCTCAGATTTTTCTGGACACTCACCAATTTGAAAAAATTGTTTTGTTGAGCTTTTTGGTTATATATGATCTGCTTATCTCACAGTATAGATTATTTCCCCTCTAATCTGCAATAAAGTTCCTCCTAGATACCTAAAATTACAATTTAGAAATAATTTGAAGAGAAAATCCAACCTGTCCTTTAAAAGTACACAAGTCTATACCTTCTAAAATTATGTGGCAGTAAACCTCCACCTCCTGCTACTTGGCATCATGAGCTGGGAATGCCAAAATCAGGGCCACCCATAGAACAATGGTGTGTTCCAGCAATGGTTCCCAGCTAGCGTTTTGGGCATGTGGGGGGTATTTTGATCACCACTGTAACCAGGGGCTACAACTGTCATTTGGAATACAAGAGCCAGGGATGCTAAACACCCTACAACCACCAAAGCACTCCCGCATAATAAAGAGCCATACTGTCAAAAATGCAAGAGCATCTTTATCAAGAAAAATTGAGCCTTTGGGCTGTGTGCCTCCCACCTTTTCTTCTGCAGGCCTCAAGTCCAAATCTATCTATTCTAGGAAACCTCCGCCAATCATCTCATTGCATCCCTTCCCTGTATTTCCATCTCTTGTACTCATTTGGTCCTAAATTATATGGTTTCTTATAAGAAGATTTAAGAGCTTCATATACAAATGCTTTGCCATACTCAACAGACCTATTAACTCTCAAGGGCATGATCACCTAGGAAAATTCTAAGTATGATCACTCAGTTTAATTCTAAGTAGTTTCTGAAAAAAATCAGAATATATCGTATACAAAAAGGTCAGATACTGCAAAAGCTTTCAACTTTTCAGGGAGAATCATTCAACAAAAAACAACCACAGCAACAAAAACCAAGTACATGCTGAGCTGAATAGTTAACCTTAACTTAGTGAAGCTGACCATAGCAGCAGCACCGTGCTCAAGCCACAATGGTGCCAGAAGATCACAGGAGATTTCCCTTTCTTATTTTTCTAACTGCTAGCAAATTAATGAAAGGTAACTTCAACATTTTGATCTACTAAGGCCTTAAAACTCTAGTTCACTCTTTATCATAATCAAAAGCACTTATTAGGTTCACATGCTAGGGAAACTCCACACCAATTAAAACCTAACATAAAGTGTGGGTGCCTGGGTGACTCAGTTAAGTATCTGACTCTTGGTTTCCACTCAGGGCAAGATCTCATGGTTGGTGGGATCGAGCCCTGTATCAGGCTCTGCACTGGCAGCACAAAGCCTGCTTGGGCTTCTCTCTTGCCCTCTCAACCCCTCCCCCACTCACAGTTTTTCCTTTCACTGAAAAACAAACAAACAAACAAAAAAGCAAAAGATAAAAAAAATTTATAATTTGGAAAAGACATGAGGGAGATGCCCCTCTATAACCAGTAAAGTGAAGATTTATTGGGAAGATGGAATTACACAATTAATATAAATGTTTAAGAATTTGCAATCTGAAAGAAGAACAATTTCTGTTGGGTGTTAATTTGGAGAATGAACAAGGGTAGTAGTGGGGACAAAAAAAGGGAAGGAAACGCTTAGGAAAAGCATCTAGAAAAATCTGAAATGGAGAAAAAGGAGCATAGAGGTTAAAAATTAAGAGGACTGTTTTGAATTTATTTTTGGACTGAGACACCAGTTGCCCCAAGAGGACTACTTTGAAGAAGAGTTTGGGAAATTTGGTCTTAATTCCATTATGAATGGGAAACTACTAGGACCATAAAAGGATTCAAGCATGTAAGTGACAAACGCTTTTCTAAGTTATTTTATGCTCTCCCTATATCCTGGATATTTAGAAGCTACCACAGACTTAGCATATATACATTCCCTATATTCAAGTTCATGAACTACTGTTTTAAATATTCTTGATGTGCACATGATTGTATATCACATACATATGCATGATTATCAAAGCACATTTTTTACATTTTTATTTAACTTCTGGAAGTCCAGAGAATGACACTTTTGTCTTCAATACTAATCACAATTTAAAGAAATGGCAATTTCATTTTCTCTTAAAGCAATAGGTTTATTACTATGGAATAGAGCATTTAAAGGGCAGAGGGCCACTCGGGGGACATCAGTTGGCTTTTCTCAATACATTCAGATGGCCAACAGATCCTTGAAAATACGTTCAACATCACTAATCAGGGAAATGTAAATCAAAGTCACAAGGAGATAATACACCTGTTAGAATGGCTAAAATCAGAAAGAAATTACAATTGTTGACAAGGATGTGGAGAAAAAGGAACCCTCATGCACTGTTGGTGGGAATGGAAACTGGTGCAATCACTGCAGAGAATATGGAGGTTCCTCAAAAAATTTAAAATAGAAGTACCTTATGATCCAATAATTCTCCTACTGAGTATTTATCCAAACAAAACAAAAAACACTGATTTGAAAAGACATAAGGACTCCAACATTTACTGCAGCATTATTTACAATACTCAAGATATGAAAGCAACCCAAGTGTCCATCAATAGATGAATATGTGGAAGACACACACACACACACACACACACACACAAATATTACACAGCCATATAAAAGAATGAGATCTTGCCATATGCCACCAACATGCATGGACCTGGAGGCTCTTATGTTAAGGGAAGTAAGTCAGAAATACAAACAACATAGGATTGCACTCATGGGGAATCTAAAAAGCAAACAATCAAGAAAAGCAGAATCGCACCTATAAATACAGAACTGGTGGTTGACAAGGGAAGGGAGGAGGAAAAAAGAGCAAAATGGGTAAAAGAGTGGAAGATACCAGCTTCAGCTATGGAATGAATAGGATATGGAAATAAAAGATACAACAGACGGAATATAGTCAATAATACTGTAATGGCATTGCATGGTGACAGAGGTAGCTACAGTTGTGGCAAGTGTAACAATGTATAGAGATGTCATATCACTATGTTGTACACCTGAAACCAATTTAACTATCAGTTGTATTCAAGATTTTTTTTTTTTTGGTATCAGAGGGCCACAATTAGAGAGGAGAGTACTCCTATTATACCCTTACACTTGGGAAATCCAAACCATAGGAGTATCTGCTGAGGAGAAAAGGGTTTTTAAGAACCTTATCTAGGAAAATTAGTCCATCTTTGGAACAAAATCCCTAAGAATAAAGAGACACAGTTGAATGAAAAAAAAATGCAATGTGTTTCTTATTGTTTAGGTTTATACTTAAGTATGTTAATTTGTTAGGCAGGAAGAATCGAGCTTCTCACAAAAAAAAAAAGTTTCCAACATAGAGAATTAATTCAGTAACATTAACATAGCACAGTAAGATATTTCCCAATAAAGAGCACAACTGGTAATTGGGATAAAACCATGCCCCTAGAACAGTGGTATGCATTTCCCTTTAAATAAGAATCATTATTGAAGCTATTATGAAGCTACTATTATACTCCATTACAGCCAGTAGAATATAGTCTTTATCTGGAGTATATTGGCCAAGAATTACAGATTTTACTTATGAAACAGGTGTTTTCTAGTACTATTCTACTCTCTGACGTAATACTTTAGTGCAAGAACATTTCTCAATCTTTGCTTTTTCCTTTTCACTCTGTAGAAGGTCTTTCCGGAATCAGATAATCTTATGAGCTCAATCTTAACTGGTTTCTTGACACCCTCTGGTGTGTTATTACATATACAGCATCACAGTGGAGTGATCGTCGAGTCAACCAAAAAAACACAAACTTCACAGGAAGAGCTGGGGTTCTTCCACTCCAGTGAGGTTCTCTTTTGGGTAAATTCCAAAGAATTTAAACTCTGGCATTAAGTATGTGACCACCTAAATCAGAGGCTTGAAATGAAACTTTGGAAGAAGATTGTACCATTTGAAATGTAATGACTAAATGCAGGAGTCTAATATTACAACACACATATTCAGAATTTTTACACTATTAGAAACAGAAAGATAATCTATTTTCTCTATTCTAGAACATTAAGTCTATCAAATCTCATTTAGCCACATTGGAGATTCCTTAGGCTGACCAAAGTGACTTTCACATGTAGATCTGAACGTTGCATGATAAATAGGAAGGATTCTTTACCAAGCCAAACTCCTAGCCCCATCTCTGAGATTTTCACCATAACACACACCCTTCCAGCAACTTTATCTGGTCTAAAAGAGACTGTCGATACACTTACTCTACAATCATTTATTAAGTGGTCAACAGGTCTCAAATGCTGCCATAGACACTGAGGAGTTGTTTGACACCTGTTTGCTTCATGATAAGCTTCATAGCACATCAGCTTAATTATACTTGGTTCTCATGTAGTTTTTATTTCTGTTTTACAGGTTCAAAGATCTCTCCTTTGCAAAGACTTCCTTTAGGCAAGGTAGAATGGAGGGGAAAAGCTTTGGGGGAATATTCAAAAGCCAGGTTCAGGTCCCAGCTGCATCTGTTAGCCCACCCCGAGCAAGCAACTTAACTTTTAGTCTCATATAGAAGACTCCTCCAGGGCCCTATTTATGCCACAATGTTGTGATAATGGATAATGTGGTGCCGCACGCACTCCACGTCTGTAAGTCGCTGTAGAAGTGTAAAGTGATAAATGTAAAGCAATGTCCTTTTAAAATGAAGGCCACAGAGCAAAGAGGCAATTAATAATCCACAAATGTTAGGAAATATTTAATTTCATGAATAATGCAAACCTGAAGCTTCTTTCATCCATTACAGAAAAATCTCTCAAAATTGGTATTAAGGACATTAATATCTACAATTTGCCTTTATATAGAAGATTTTTGGCCATTTTATTTGCTTCTCCTTCTAAATCAATATTTATATTTAAAATACATATACAGAAATGTTTGTGTTTAAAAAGCTTCATAGAAGCAATTTCATAGGAGAAAATGGGGTAACAACCTAAATGCACAGAAATAGGGGGATATTTAAAATAACATAGTAGGGAATGTTTAAGAGAACAGTAAAATTCATGGGGCACCTGGGTGGCTCAGCCAGTTAACTGTCCCACATTGGATCAGACCATGATCTCACAGTTCGTGGGTTCGAGTCCTACATCAGGCTCTGTGCTGACAGCTCAGAACCTGGAGCCTGCTTTGGATTCTATGTCTCCCTCTCTCTGTTCCTCCCCTACTCTTGCGGCCTCAAAAGTAAACATTACAAAAATTTTAATAAAACAGTAAAATTCAAGGATAGAATGTAATGAGTCATTAACAGTCATGATTTTGAAGACTATTTAATGTGGCAAAAATCACCAGAGATTGGTCTTGTGAATGCCCCACATACACAGAATTTTCATGATCCTAATAGCAGAGAGTATAACTGTTTCATGAAGCTTATAGTCTAAGTGGAAATAACTAGATAGAAAACTAGATTTTGTCTGGTCACAGTGATTATACTTATGTATTAGATATATATTGAAAAAGATTGCAAGGAATCTGTAAAATGAGAAGTATCATCTTTAGATAATTAGAAAATAGATGTTACTCCTCTGTTTTCCAGAGGGTTTTTTTAGAGACCTGGAAAGAAACTTTATAAAAATACATCCAGGGAAAGGGGATCTAATTTTCATTAATAAAGTAAAACACACACATAAGCAATGAATCACTAAATTATATTCCTGAATTATTACACTAGATGTTCCCTAACTTGGATTAAAATTTTTTAAAGAATAAATGAAGATTACTAAAGAATAAGTTCAGGACCTTAGGACTTCTAAACATATATGCACATAATTATATGTCCTTAAACTACAGGAAGCTAACTTAGACAAAACTACAAGAAAAATGTAAAAATTTCCCACTGTAGTGGACATTTTAACACACTTCTAAATAATGGATAGATCTTACAGACAAGAATCAGCAGATAGGAGCAGCGTAATTAAGAAGACTGAGAGGTGCCTGGGTGTCTCAGTAGGTTTAAGCATTTGACTCTGGATTTCAGCTCAGGCCAGGATGTCATGGTTCAGGAGTTCGAGCCCCACATCTGGCCCTGTACTGACAGTGTAGACCCTGCTTGGAATGCATGCTCTCTCTCACTCGTGCATGTGCTTTCTCAGTCTCCCTCTTTGCCACTCCCCTGCTCGTGCTCGCTTGCTCTCTCAAAACAAAAATAAATAAAACCAAGCACATAAAGAATCAATGTTTTTTTAAAAAAAAAAAAAGACTCCATAGCCAGCAACTTCTGATTTCAAGAAACTTTGTTCCATTTAACTAAGTGGACATGGGGTGGGAGGAAGATAACAGGGTCAGATCAGGGTAGGCTGGGGTAGTCAGAGGGTCTCAAAAGTCACCTCGACTACCTAAGAGCAGACTGCTGATTAAAAAGCATGAGGATAGAGAACCTGGTTTTTACAGGCTCAAGGGACAGCAAACAAATTCATCTGCTGGGAAAAGTTTTAACTTTGAGTGATCTTTGATGTACAAAAATTATACATATTTAAGGTATACAACTTGATGCTTTGACACATGCATACACTGAACAGCTATCAAGGAAAATAACTGATCACTTCTATATAGTTAATGCTGTGTGTGTGTGCGCGCGCGCGCGCACGTGCATGAGAGAGAGAGATTTAAAATCTACCTCTTAGTAAATTAAGTGTACAACATAAATATTAACTACTCTTAACTATTATCACCATGTTCCTGGTGACATTAGATTTCCAGAACCCATTCCTCTTGCATAACTTTGTATCCTTATTTCTTCCTTTCCCACCCTTGCTGAGTGCCAAGTTTAAGAGACCTCTGTATACTCGTATTCACTGTAGAACTCACAGTAGCCAGGGTATGAAAATAGGGTTTTAAGTTAGGTAAAAGTGGGAGTGGGGCGGGCAGGCGGAAATTGAGGGTTAGATAGACAGCACAAAACTCCATGTTAAAACTCTAAAAAGCCAAGTTGAAGAGTTTGCTCTTGATGTACACAGCAAGGATTCACTCAATCTTCTGGAATAATACTCTGACAGCAGAATGAACTCCCAGGGCAGCTGGGGAGTAGAGAATGGACCAGGAGCTAGGAGGCGGAGGTTCTGAAGAGCTCAACTCCACTGGTGGCAATGAGAGGAAGCAAAACACCTGCTTGCCATTTCAAAGGAAAGGAAATTCTGATTCCTGGGACTCTGTTAAAATAGAGCTTAGACTCAAATCTAACCACAGACAACCGAATAACTGAGGAATGGTTTCAAATCAATGACTTATCTAGCTGAAGAGCCTTTAGGCAGAGGTAAAATATTGAAATTCCAGAAGTTATGGGGTGCCTGGGTGGCTTAGTCGGTGAAGCGTCCGACTTTCGCTTAGGTCATGATCTCGCGGTTCGTGGGTTCGAGCCCCACGTAGGGCTCTGTGCTGACTGCCAGCTCAGAGCCTGGAGCCTGTTTCAGTCTGTGACTCCCTCTCTCTGACCCTCCCCTGCTCACGCGGTCTCTCTCTCCTAGAAATAAATAAAAAATATTTTTTAAAAAAGAAGTCAGCCTACTCTTTAAAAAAAAAAAAAAAAGAAAAAGAAAAAAAAGAAATTCCAGAAGTTATTATCTACTCATTCTCATGGGTTACTAGGAGAAAAGACTATTCTAAAAAGGTAAACCATAAATCATCAGTGGGTATGTACTGAAGTGATGGCTGGTCTACATATCAAAATGGTTTCTGACAACTTTCAGCCAATGGAGAGAGAAATTAAACATTCTAACAAAAGGTCATCAATTACTTATTACAAATTAGAATCAATACGCAAATCCACATAGTGTGGCACTTTGCTGCTTACATATGCCAAAATAAATTAAATCCAAGCCTATTTTAGATCTGATTCATTTTTATGTGGCAAAACAATTTAATGAATATGTGAAAAGATGCTATAAAATCTTGCTATTTTATATCCTGAAATTGAAAAAAACAAGGTCTTAAATTTGATCATTTTCTATCACCTGATTTGTCATCCCTTCTAGGTCAATTGTTGTTTGGGAATTTTGATAATCCCTACCCTCTGTACTCAGCTATGTTAAAGATGTTCTAAGGTCTTGTATGGGTACAGCAAAGGCCTAGAAGATAGAAATCAATGGAAGAAATACATTTGACAATTATTTCTAGAGTATACAATCAACATCTCTTTCCCAATTTAGGTTTCCCTGTAACACTAAATTTAAATTTTACATTTAAAATTCACTTAACTGAATCATCCCATTTCTCAGAAACAAAGGAAAGGTTTTTATTTCACTTCAATGGCCTCTACTATTTTATAGGGAAAATACTTGATTGATAAAAGGGTGGTTTATGCCTATTTTGCAATTTGAAGCAGAGATGCCTTTCCCAATAATGATCCATGTGGGTTTGGCCTCAGTTTGAGCCTTCCACTCATCTTACCAGTTTAAGCCCAATTTTTTAAAGAGCGATTGAATCAGAAAGCTCGTACATAGCATCCTGTTCATGAATTCATCCAGTTACTCAAAATTAATGAGCCTTCTCACCCTCGGAAAGGGCGTATAAAGTTGGATAAGATGCAATCCCTATTCTCAAATCCCTACTCAAAGTTCTCACTCTTATAAGAGAGTGAGTAAGAGCAAGAATTTTCCAAGTATGAAGGGTGTTTGGTTACAGGTGAGCTAAAGGCTCATGTCAAAGGGCACCCACCTCAGCCTCGGAACTTTATGAGAATTTTCTAGTAAAGGCGTTGTCAATATGCCTGGAGGTCAAATCCAATTCAACATGTTGAAAAAAAAAAAGGTTTGTTGGAACACAGACACAAGTATTCTTTTAATTGCTGTCTAGGACTGCTGTTGTGGTACAATGGTGAAAGTGCTAGGTATATCACATAGACCTCCAAGCCTAAGATAGTTATTATCAGGCCCTTTGCAAAATAAATTTGCCATCTCCTGTTCTAGGGAAAGAGCTGATGGAAGATTTGGAGATAGGGTTTGACCACTCCAAGTAGGGAAGCTTGTGCAAAGTTGGCAAAGAATAATGATTATTTCTGGAAACTCTGTGGCTTAGAGTGGCTAGAGCATTGAATGTGTTTGGGGAGTGGGGAAGAATATGGCTAGAGGGATAACCATGCACCAGGTTGCAGAGCATTTGATGCTTAGCTGAATGAAAAGTAGAGGTCAATAATGACTACCATGTTTTAAATGTTTGCTATGTACCAGGTACTATGAACTTATACATTCAGTAGCTCATTTCATCTTTTGTCACATGAAGTAAGACTAACCTTCATTTGTTAGGTGAGCAAACAAATACAGAGCCTTCAATTGAAATCACATAGTTAATGAGAGACAGGAGGGGTCCAAACCCAGGTTGTGTGGCCCTTAAGCTCTAGTTCACTTGTAAGGCAAGTAACAATGTCATGTTCACCAAAAAGTCTTTTGGAGATCCCATCAAAAGATGTAGGACCAAGAGGAATCCGCGTTGTCCAAGAAGTTTATATGGTCACTATTTGCAGGTGACACGATACTATACAAAGATCCACCAAAAAAGATGAATTCAGTAAAGTTTCAGGATACAAAGTGAACGGAAATTAGTGACATTTCTATGTACAATAGACAATAAAAATATCATTTGTAACTGCACAAGATACCTAGAAATAAACTTAAAAGAGTTTGAGGACCTACACTGAAGCAAAGACACTGATGAAATTGATGACACAAACAAATACAAAGATATTCCATGCTCAGGGACTGGAAGATCATCAGAAGATGCATGCTAACCAAAGCAATCTACAGATTTAGTACAATCAAAATACCGAAAGCATTTTTCACAAAACCAGAACACAAAGATTTGTGTGGAAACCTGAATAGTCAAAGCAGCCTTAAG
Organism: Crocuta crocuta; assembly: GCF_008692635.1. Classification (NCBI taxonomy): domain Eukaryota; kingdom Metazoa; phylum Chordata; class Mammalia; order Carnivora; family Hyaenidae; genus Crocuta; species Crocuta crocuta. The sequence goes on along the minus strand of NW_027529428.1, from coordinate 9,256,777 downwards.
GGAATAAAGCTGTAGTAATCAACATCATAGTAGTTATATGGTCCTGGTACAAAGAGAGACACAGATCAACAGAACAGAATGGGGACCCCAGAAATCAACCCACATATATATATATGGTCAATTAATCTATTGTGGAAAGGGAAAGAATATACAACAGGGGGAAAGACAGTCTCTACAATAAACGGAGCTGGGAAAACCAGACAGCTACTTGCAAAAGAATGAAAGTGGATAACCTATGAACACTATGACCAAAAAACAAAACAAAAAAACAAAAACAACAAAAAGGCACAACCTCAAAATGGATTAGAGACCTTAATGTGAGACCGAAAACCATAAAAATCTTACAAGAGAGCACAGGGAATAATTTCTAACACAGGTCATAGCAATGCTTTTATACCTCATTCTCTTAAGTCAAAGGAAATAAAAGCAAAAATAAGCTATTGAGACTACATCAAATAAAAGCTCTCGCACAGCAAAGGAAACCAAGACAACCTACTGAACAGGAAAAGATGTTTGCAAATAATGCATCTGATAAGGAGTTAATAACTAAAATATTTAAAGATATTCTACAACTCACCATCAAAAAACCACGAGTCCAATTGAAAATGGGAAGAGGACCTGAATAGACATTTTTCCAAGGACAGGCAGTCACAGGAAAAGATGCTCAACCTCACTAATTAGAAAAATGCAACTTTACACATGTTAGAATGGCTAAACTCAAGAAGAAAGAAGTACTGGCAAGGATGTGGAGGAAAAAGAGTCCCTAGTACAGTACTGGTAGCAATGTAATTGGGTGCAGCCGCTGTGGAAAACAATATGGAGGTTCCTCAAAACTAAATAAAAAAAGCAATTCCACTACTGGGTATTTACTCCAAGAAAATTAAAACACAGACTTGAAAAATATGCACTCCTATATTTATTGCATTATTTACCACAGACAAGATGAGGAAGCAACCTAAATGTCCACCAACAGACAAATCGATAAGCAGTAGCACATATACAATGGAATATTATTCAGCCATAAAAATGAGACCTTGCCATTTGCAACAACATGGCTGGACACAGAGGGTCTTATGCTAAGAGAAAGAAGTCATGCTGAGACAAATACCAGGATTCCACTCTCAAGTGGAATCTTTAAAAAAAAAAATTAAAAGCAGGATCAGACCTATAAATATAGAGCACTGGTGGTTACCAGATGGGAGGGTGTGGGAGACTGGGCAAAATGGGTGAAGGGAAGTGGGAGATACAAGGTTCCAGTTATGGAATAAGTCATGGGAATAAAAGGCACAGCATAAGGAACATGGCCAATGATATTATAATAGCATTGTATGGTGACAGATGGTAGCTACACTTGTGGGGAGCATAGCATAATGCAGAAACCGGTCAAATCACTATGTTGTACACCTGAAACTAATGTTACATCGTATAGCAACTATACTTAGAAAAAAAAAAACCAGCAGCTAGGACCTACGGAACCCCATAGGCCACCACAACATAAAGAACAGGAATATTTTCTTAAGGAATGATGGATCTACAGGAACAAGACTCAAAGGAATTTAGAATCTTTCAACAAGTCAATGCTTCCTAATGACCGATCAGGACTATTTTTCAAAATCTTGAGAACACAGGTATATAAAATTCTGACATATGGAGGCTGAGTAAGCTACTGAAAAGAGCAGAGTTTTAGAATTAGAAATGTAATTTTGTCCTACTAATGAAACATCTTCCAAGTTCAGCAAGGTACCCAAGACGCTAGTTACTCAGAGCCTTGGTATGATCTACAATACGAGGGCTATAATACACACCCCCCAAGGTAATGGAGGAGAATTAAGAACATCTAAGTTCTTAGCACCCTAACACAAAGCAACTCAGTAAAGCTATTATCACTGAATGGTTAAAAATGAAACCAGTATCCAACACAAGAGAAATAAACAGGTGTTTCATAATTGTTGCATTAATAGATTTTCATTAGGAAGTGATTTTAGCAACTATCAACCATATTCAAATTTCCACTTAACAAAGCATAACACGGGAATCTTTTAGGATTTGAAATTATTCCAAGTTTCTCTTATTTGTCTCTCCCTTTTCTATAATTGTTACTCCCCAATTTTCAAACCTACCTAATAAAATCTTAAATCTCTCCTCCTTGTCCCTCTGTTAAGTAGACCCTGATCATCTCTGGCCTCTGACTGCTTTTGCTACCTGAAATCTTTCTCTCTCCTCCAGCCCATTCTCAAAACTTGCTGATAGAATCTGAAGAGAAGGGGTTGGTCCTCTTACCACCTCCAGTTCTATGAAGAATTCGGTCTGAACTTCACAACCCACAAGCACCATCCCTACCTGGCCTGTATCTAATTTCCCTGCCTCAGTTTCTGCCATTCTCCACACATACACATACATACACACCCAGTAGGCTCATCAACCCTGGCCTTGTTTGACACCTAGAAAACATCTAGCTCTAGACTGAGTATCTTCTGTATTTTTATTTTGTTTTTAATGTTTATTTTTGAAAGAGAGAGAAAACAAGAACACGAGCAGGGGAGGAGAAGGGAGAGAGAGAGACACAGAATCCAAAGCAGGCTCCAGGCTCTGAGTTGTCAGCACAGAGCCTGATGCGGGGCTCAAACTCACAAACTGTGAGACCATGACCTGAGCCAAAGTCAGAGGCTTAACCAATTGAGCCACCCAGGCACCCCTATCTTCTGCATTTTAAGGCCCTCTCCTAACTTAGTCAGATTTGATACACAGAGCAAATGGATCAATAGTTCCTCCGCACTTTGTATCTACATTTTGGTATTCCTACTTTGTATTATAATTAATATGCAGATGTCACACCTCAACTGTGGTTCTCTAAGTTGAGGAATCTCTCTCCTTTGTCCTCACATCTTCAACACCTCACATATTTCTTGCTTGATACTAATTGCCAATAAATATTCATGGACTAGTAAATAGGGTGGTAATTACTCCTTGTCTGACAGTCTTCACAGGTTCTAACGTCATACAAAACATTCTGAGTCTAGCAGAATTTAGCGCTTCCTCATTGAGCATATGCATGGCCCTGTTCTGTGCCCAGTGGGATATACAAAAGTCAAGGAGCACAATCTTTTCTCCTGCGCTAAGTTCCAGGAATCTAGAACAAGGAAGAAATGATCGTTACACACTGGGTTTAGATTAGGTAGCCATGCAAACTAGCTACCGGTGTCCTTCCAAATCCCAAAGGTATTTCAATACTAATGGATAATTAGTCGGTTTTCCTTTACATGTGAAGAAGAGCTTATCCTGAAACTTCAACCATTTCCATAGGCCTTTTCTTTTTGTCAATGTTGTAAGAAAGGATATGGGTCTTTTCCATTAAGAACAGAGGGAGACCAGAGTAAACAAACCATTCTAATCACCGCAAGTTCAAGTTCTATTAGAACATTTGCTTACCTATTGAAATTTAATTGCTTTATAACAAAAATTCCATTTTATAAATTTCTTCTCTTCCTAATGGTTCTTTTTCACAGTATTGTTAAAGAAAAAAATAGACTGTTCCCTGTACCAGGGCTACATCAAAGAACAGTTATTAATAGTTGGCAGACAACTAATACATATCCAAAATTAAAATATATTTTAAAAGATGCCAAAAGCTAAAAAAAAAAAGAAAAGAAAACATGTAGGTACCTCTTCTCCTCATTGTCTCACATCTAAGTACTGGACCACTAACACTAATAGAGTGAAAACAGGAAAGAGATAAAGCTTTCTATCATTGAATATAAGGTTTCTGAAGACAGTAAGAAGTTGGTAAATAGCTCCCTTTATGAAAAGAATCCAACTCCGTATTTTGTTTACCGTAGCATTTCCAGTGCCTAGACAACACCTTGGCTACAGAGAATACTTAATATTTGTTGAATGAAAAAAATGAATGTAGAGTAATGTAAAAAAGCAAACCATAGTCTTAGAGATATGGTCAATAGAAAAGAATAATGGAGGTGAAAAGTCAGCCAAGACTTACCTCAAGGAAGAGGAAAACCGTGCAAAATACTGGTAAGGGGAAACCTCCAAGAGAAGAAGCCATCTAAAAGTTAACTTAAACTTTGTCAATCTCTGTATTTAGCCAAGGCCAGCCTTTCTAAATAAGGAAGCCATTTATAGCAGTTTATCAAGAGAAAAATACCACACACACACACACACACACACACGTCTTTCTTTCAATAAAGAAAGTAGAAATTCTGTCCATGGAGTAAGGGGGGTGGGTGGCCAACATGGCTAAAGTTTCTTCAGAGATTTAGAAGGACCTGAAATCAACCCAACCCAAAGATGTGGTTTTGTCAGCTTTGTTACGATCAGGTCATCTCGGTCACTGCATTTATAAACCAGAACAAGTAGTTTCCATTGGATTAGTGGACTTGTGGGGGGTGGGGGGGTGGAATATGGAGTTCTTTGAGGAAATGGGAAGCATAGTGTTGCTGGAGGGATCAAGTTCAATCAAACTCCATGACAACAAAATGATCTGGAGTCAGAACTCAGACTAAAGGCATGCGGGTTTAAAGCAATGATTGGGTTTGATATAGGGGATTCAAGGGCCAGTGTGGGGGGTTTAAAGAAATTCAGATCCCCATTGAAGAAAAACAAAAAAAATGTTTGGCATGTGCATGCAGTATGGATTTTTAGGTCAGAGGAGGGTGGTGGCTTAAATTCAATTCAACTGGGTATTTGATCAGTATATGGTTTTACATGTAGTTCAGAACCTGAAAGTCAACCCACAGTATTGAACATTTATTATGTGCCAGTCCTCAGTGTTTGGTATGATTTATCTAATTTTACCCAAAATTGAGATAATAGAAACTATCTTTACAGATAAGAAAATACTAGAAACTATAGATACTATGGACAACTTTCTCAAGGTCATAAAATAAGTAGTCACAATGTGACTAGTCTGCATGTGGTCAGACCTCCAAAATAAACCCTTTACAAGTCTATCAATATTATAATTTCTCTGTATTCATTCAAGGGTGAATAGTGCTTCCTGGGCAGGGTTACCTCCTCCATAGCTCATGTACTGCCTGCTCACTTTTCATGTTCTTTTGTACTTCACATCCATCTGGGAACCCTTCTCTAAAAATGGCTTCTTAGAATTACCTTCTGCGTGATGGAAATTAGAAGTGCACTTGTTGGGATGTCCACAGGGTGATGTATGGAACTGCTGAATTACTGTATCATACCCTGAAACCAATGTTAGAAGAATAACCCTCTCCTTTAGAACATTCACAAGGCTAAACTAAAAAGTAATTTTTATACAGAACAGTTAAGAGGTTAGACTTAATTTGTCCCACTGCATTTCAGCTGTTATTTCTTCCTAACAGATAAGGTAGCTCCAACCTCTCAAACAAGCTGCATGTTCTGTGGTCTACAAAGCTAAGAGACAGTAAGATTTAAAAAAAAAAAAAGAAAAGAAAGAAAAAGATACCATTTGAGGTCAGATGCCAGCATCTAAGTGAGACCATGGAAATTAAATTTTAATAGGATGGATTTTTTTTCCCCTCACATCAATGCCTTATTACAAGAATCGGTTCATCATCAAAATAGGCTGTTGTGAAACAGACTTGATATCGCCACTCTCTGAATGGCTTATTCATTGATGAGTTTTAACTTCCTTTCAAAATGAAAACAGAAAGGGGATAGAGACTAGCTTGAAAAAAGGAAGATGCCGTTATTTTCTTGAACCGATACTTTCAGAAGGCTTACTCTGCCAGATGAGCTGTGTATGGCAATCACATTTTCTAAATAAAAAATGTAAGATGCAAGAGGTTCGCTGGTTCATAATAGGACTGAATGTTTTAAGTTACTATTGTCGGGGAAATTCTCCAGTGTGTTATACGTGGCAGAATATGTACATAGGTCTGCTCAGTCTTTAGTCATGACAGAGACAAAACCCTAACAAAGCAGAGAAAGCTCAAGATTCTTCTTCTGATTATGAATGACAACAGGCAGGATTTCTGTTCTTATACAACAGAAATAGTCTGAGTAAATAAATATATTTAAATTATAAAATGTGTAGGAAAGACCATATGTGCTCTGAAGTGACAGGAAAAAGAGCAATGTAATTAGAAGAGCAAGCTTAGTTTTTTTGTTTTTTTTTTGTTTTAGATCATGTAGCAGCCTGCATAATGGCACCCAAACGTAAGAGGTCCAAATTAGTTTCTGAAATGTGAAAAGACCCTTTGTTAAAGGGTCTGTGTAGCAGTGACGGAGTTAAAGATCTTGAGATGGGCACACCATCCTGTATTATCTGGATGGGCCCTAAATGCAATCAGTGTCCACAAAGGAGAGGTTGTGGCAAATCAGACGCATAAGAGAAGGAAACAGGCACACTGAGGTAGAGATTGGTTTGGCAATGAGCCAAAAAATGCCTCTATCCACCACAAGCCCTAAGAGAGCAGAACGGATGCTCCCCCCTCCAGCTTCTGCAGGGAGTGTGGTCCTGTGACACCGTGAGTTCAGCTAACTATATTAATTCCTGGTTTCTGACAATGTCCAGAACTATGAGAGATTAAGTTTCTGTTGTCTTCAACTATCAAGTTTATTGTTGTTAGGCCCAGGGTAAAATAGTCACGATTGTTTCAATATAGCATAATTGTCTATTATTCCTCATATACAGGGGAATGCATTTTTCTGTTTATCTAGATCTGCTAAAAACAACCTAAGAGGGGCGCCTGTGTGGCTTAGTAAGTTGAGCATCCAACTCTTGATTTGGGGCCTGGTCACGATCTCAGGGTTGTGGGATCAAGCCCCACATCAGGCTCTGCACTGGGGATAGAGCCTGCTTGGGATTCCCATTCTCTCTGCCCTTTTCCCCAGCTTGTGTTCTCTCTCTAAGAAAAACGTGTTCATAAATCATAAATAGAAGTATTAAGGACGATACTGAAATATTCTTTTAAGGAGATAGACCCTCAAGTAAGTTTCAGAACTATCTTTAAAAATTGCAGACTTTAGGGGCGCCTNAAAAAATTTTTTTTTAAATTGCAGGCTTTAAAGTCATAAACCTCAGCTGTTTGCATGGCCAATTAAACCCTTAATATTGAAATGGATTCCAGCATATAAAATGTTTCATCTGTCTTTTGTTGCTGCCTTACCAGGCGAGTTTTCTAGATCACCCCTCCCCACCCCTGCAAATGGCTGAGAAACTGGAGGCCCTGGTCTGGAACAGCTTCTCTACGTTTATGGTACAAGGATTTTCATAAACATTAAAAATTAACAAGTATTAGAAGGGTGAAAATGTGAAGAATTGGGGAGATTGTTTTCAAACAACTTATTCTTAAATTGCATTAAGAAATGGATGGTAGGAAAATATTGAATTTTTACTGCCTGAGGCTTTGAGAAAACACATTTTTTAATAATCCTGTTATAATATCCCAAGGACTTTTGTTAAGGTATTACTTTCCATTAGTTGACAGCAAGGCTGAAAACTGCCCTTCCCAATAAGTGAATTTTTTATATGTTTTTGTTTCATAGAGGGGGGAAAAGGTACCTATGCATTTTACCTAAATCAATGAATTGTTCAGGATTTCAAGGTCAATGAATAATTTAAATCAATATAAATTTAACTTAAAGCAGGTATTAGAAGTCATACACAGTAATGTTAAATTTTTTTAAGAAATATAATCAAGTATGAAGAATTTAAAAATTATGATCACTTAATCTTACCATCAACAACATGGATGGGTGTAGAAAATATAAAGCCACGTGGAGTAAGTACGAGAAAGAGAAATACCATAGGATTTCACTCACATGTGGAATTTAAGAAACAGAAGGAAAAAGACAAACTTAGATACAGATGACAAACTGGTGGTTACCAGAGGGGAGGGATGGGGGGACGGGTAAAATAGGTGTAGGGGATTATTAGGAGTTCACTTATCTTCAGGAGCACAGAGTACAGAACTGTTAAATCACCATATTGTTCACCGGAAACTAACCTTCTGTTAATTATACTTGAATAAGAATACCAACACCTGGAAATAAAAATCATCATTTTTGTCCTCAATACATCAGTTTAGGGTAGTTGATAATTTCTCACCACCTAAGACTGTTGCAATTTTAACATTTTTCCCCCCAAAGAGCACAAGCTAGTTAAAAATATAAGGGCTTGTCTAACTCTTGTTCCATAATTAAAGTATTTATTAGAAATAAAATACAGGCTTCATTTCCTTGGACAATTTCCCCATCCTGTATCATTTGAAGTAGATGGCAGTTTTTAAGATTCTCAGAGCACTATACTCTTTAAAAAATGTAACTTGTGATAACAAGGCATAATTTTCATTGTATAAAAACATTTTCAGGTATGCCTTATAAAAGGTCTTTTAAGGGCAATATCCACCTATGGCTTTGTCAAGAATATTGAAGTACAATTTAAATAAAAAGCTCCCATTTTAAGTGTTAAGGAGTTTAATTTTTTAATGTTTATTTTTGAGACAGACTGTGTGAGTGGGGGAGGGGCAGACAAAATCCGAGGCAGGCTGCAGGCTCCATGCTCTGAGCAGTCACCACAGAGCCCTACACAGGGCTTGAACTCAGACTGCAAGATCATAACCTGGGCCAAAGTCAGATGCTTAACCGACAGAGCCACCCAGGTGCCCCTAAGTGTTTCAAGGAGTTTTAACAGAAGTTTACACTTGTAGAAATACCACCCTAAGATATACAACAGTCCTCACTCTAGAGGTTTCACTGCTGCCCCTTCCCAGAGCACCTTCACCCTCAGCCCCTAGGCACTGGGGCTAATTTGTGACTAGAGGGGCTAATTTGTCACTCTAGACTGGTTTTACCAGTCCATATACATAGGATCATACAACGTATACTCTCCGGTCAGATTTTTTTTCATTCAACGTTTTTAGGATTTCATCACACAGCTATATCTGTTCATTCATTTCTTGCCAAGTACTCTATTGTATGGAAAGACTACAATTGGTGTATCCACTCACCCATTAATAGGCATTTGGGAGCTCTTACTATTAAATCTTTTCTAGGAATATTCTTGGGACAGCCAGTGTGGTGATGCATTTTCATGGGGTATATCAGGGATATACTCTAAGTAGGTTTAATTTCGTGGGAAACTCCCAAACTGTGGCTAAGATGTTCAGAAGCATCTGTACTTACGCTTTCACAACATAAGTGAGACCTCCCTGACAACACTGGGTAGTGTTAATTTTAGCCACTCTATTTGGTGTCCGTTTGTAGCTCACTGTGGTTTTGATTTATCTTTCCGTAATACTGAGCACCTTTTCATGTTCTTGTTGGCCTTTTATAGATCTTCCTTTGTAAGGTCCCTGTTCAAATCTTTTGGAGACCAGGAACTGATTTTGTTGAAAGATAGAAACCCACTCTTCCACTGTGCCTGTCCCATAAGCACTCAAATGGCAACTGAGTGACTGTTGGTATTCCAAAGGATGATCACATAATCCTAGGACCTCAATGTCCTCCTGTAAGTTAGCAGATAAACAACCTACAAGAATCAAGTACTGGAAACATATCGGAGCAAAGTATAAAAGAAGCAAAGTGCTAACAAAATGGCAACATTACAGAACACAGCATGTTGGACTCTTTCAGTATCCCAGGTAGACTTCTGAACTAGAACTGCTCTGCTTCTAAGAAAAGGACTTTATAGGGGAGGAAACAGGATTACTGTGAAAGCCACACATCAAACAATTTTACAGCCATCTGTGACCTGCACCCATTTGCCTCAATTTTGAAGTAGGGCATTCTTCTCTTAAATGAAAGAACCCTTTCTCTTTATCATGTTCTGTAAAACACTTAAGGTTTACAACTTGGTCTTTAATTTTTAAAAAGACTAAGAACTTTTCTTTGGTGAGAAGGGCTGATCGATAGGGGAAAAGGGATAAATATCAGAGTAACTACAAGTCATTTTTTTAAATTTATTTATTTTGAGGGGAGAGGGAGAGGGAATTCGAAGCTGGCTCCACACTGTCAGTGCAGAGCCTGATGCAGGGCTTGAACCCACAAATCAGGAGATCATGACCCAAGCTGAAACCAAGAGTCAGATGCACAACTAACTGAGCCACCCAGGTGCCCCTATTACAAGTCTTTAAAAAAAAAAAAAGGGAGGCGGGAGCCATTGTCGCCTTCAATTCAGCTTCAACAGCGTGCTTTAAGAGAACCAGTCTTGTTAGCAGCACGAAGGGATAGAAGGAGTCCTCGAATATCTGGGTCCTAGCACCAATGTCTGCATCAGTGGTTCAGTGGTTTGGGGGCAGGGACAGAAACCGATTCCACAACACTCAAACAAAAGGGGCGGGAGCCCATCAGGGATTTCTGCAATCTCCAGGAGGTTGGAGATCATGGCAAGATCTCAAGACAGGAATACAAGGTAATTGTAGGTGGACGATGTGGGAAGCTCAGGAATTCCCAGCAGATACAGTCTCATCAAGACACACCTCTGCTGAGGGGGAGCAACATGGCTTCCAGCAAAGCCATTCACCTCCCAAAAAGGGAGCCTCCTACTTCCCAGGCTTTAGGTGTCACACTCACAAGACCAGGTGTCAGTGGGCCCCTCACTACCACCCTAGCTGACTATCTAGGGTATTCCTGTGTTGTCAGAAAAGGAAAAGAAGGTCCAGGGGGTCAGGAACCAATCACTCTCCATTAGTGACCTCAGACGTTAAATCTCTCAACCTAGAAAATTCCCCTGAGGATGGACCCTCCTCTCTACGGAAAAGGATTCCTTAAAGGCTCCAACAATGCAATATATTTGCACCAGTACTTTGAAAGCCTTAAGACACCTAGGAAATATTAACATTTCATTGCAAGGATATCAACTTAAAGGGGAAAGCTGTGAAAACACATAGTGGATGCAAACCTGAGGAAAATAAAACTAAGAAGCGCTCATAAAATGTAGAGCATTGGAGACTTTATGGGTTTTGATCATCCTAATACACCCTCTACTTCCTAGGGCAATTTTTCTTCCAGAATAACTTGCAGGACTAATAAACAAAAAGCCTTATTGATGGGATTGAATCATTATGGTAGTAATATGTGGATCTTTGTTTATTCTGAAGAGACTTCCATTAAAGACCATTTTCCCCCACCCCAAGGGCCCAGAAATCAAATGACTGTTCAGAGGTTTCAAGATTGAGAAATTTATTAAAATGTGTAGAATTCACCATATTTTCCCATGGTGTTTTTGTTTGCAAATTGGTTCACTTCTCTTAGTCTGAGAATTGTGGTTCTGAGAGAATTTCTGAGCAAGGTGAAGGAAGAAAGTCAGGAATCAAGCCAGTTCATTTTTTTGGCCATAAATCTTAATGCACTTGGATTTTTTATGATTAAGTAACAGCAGAAGAGGAAAACATTCACAAGAGATTTGTTAACAGGAATACAGGTCACAAAACAGGTTTCCTTAAAAGTTCTAACATAACGTGAATGTGCTTAATGCCACTGAACTGTACACTTACAAGTAGTAAATAACATGGTGGGGCACCTGGGTGGCTCAGTCAGTTAAGCGTCTGACTTCAGCTCAGGTCATAATCTGCCAGTTCAGGAGTTGAAGCCCTGCATCCGGCTCTCCGCTGTTGGCAGAGCCCGCTTCAGACCTTCTATCCACTCTTTCTGTCCCTCCCCAACTTGTGCACATGCGCACAAGCGCTCTCTCAAAAACAAACTTTAAAAAAAAATGGTACAAGGGTAACAGGTAGATTTTACAGTAAGAAATTGAAATACACTATTAAAAAGTTCCAATATAAATAGAGTTTAGCTGATCTCCTTCCCATAATAGATGTTGAACTGATGCCTTTAGGACTTAACGGGACAGAAGTCAACTATGCTCCTATCTTAGTTCAGATGGATATATTGGGTATAATTCTGACACTCTGAACACTGAAAGCTTCAGCAGTTCATTTGATGAAATCTAAAACCATTCTCTCAAATCATGAAGGTTATTAGTAGTCAACCAATCATAGACCATGGTTGGTTACCTACTGGACATTTAAAATGTTCTACTGCACCTTGTTTTAAATAAAAATGCTCATTGTTTCCTTGTTAAAAATCTTCATAAACATTAGCGGTTCTCTTTCTTTCCCATTACTCATCATAAGGAGGAGAGAACAATAGGGATCAGACACATCACAGGGTGGGTGGTGTGGGTGCAAAGCCTAGTAAGGCTGGGACAGGAAAATATATATATTTTTTTAAAGACCAAAGGAAAACAAAAACAGAGGACAAAATGCTGCAAAGACTTTCTCTAGGACCACATACTACCTCAAGGAGCATCCTCCTTGTGGCCAAATTTGTCTTCTTTAAAAACCCCTCTCTTGGGGCGCCTGGGTGGCTTAGTCGGTTAAGCGTCCGACTTTCGCTTAGGTCATGATCTCGCGGTTTGTGGGTTCGGGCCCCGCGTCGGGCTCTGTGCTGACTGCCAGCTCAGAGCCTGGAGCCTGTTTCAGTCTGTGACTCCCTCTCTCTCTGACCCTCCCCTGCTCACGCTGTCTCTGTCTCTCCTAGAATAAATAAAAAAATTAAAAAAACAAACAAACAAACAACACCCTCTCTTCGGGGTGCCTGGGTGGCTCAGTCGGTAAAGCGTCCGACTTTAGCTCAGGTCATGATCTCACGGTTCGTGGGTTTGAGCCCTGCGTTGGGGCTGTACTGACAGCTAGCTCAGAGCCTGGAGCCTGTTTCGGATTCTGTGTCCCTCTCTCTCTCTGGCCCTCCCCTGATCACGCGGTCTCTCTCTCAGAAATGAAACATTGGGAAAAAAATAAAATAAAATGAAACCCCGCTCTTCTCTCAGGAGGATGTTCAGAGCTAGGATAGTAGGATCACCAACTTCAGAGCCAGGACTATTTGAACATCATACCGAAAGGGAAACGTCAACGATCGATCTTAGATGCAGAAGGATCTGGTGAGGGGACAGATCATCAGTTGTAAGTAGACACAGCAAGCAACACCACCTTTTGTATATTCTTTAGGGCAACGGTTTTCTACCTTCTTGACTCAGTGGACCCTTCTGCCTTTGAGACCATTCAAACTCTATTCACTACTGACCCAGTAGCAAAGTGGTGGAGTCCTGGACCACAAGTCCAGTTCCCCAAGGAATCCCAATAGACACTTTATGAAAACCTATGGTTTCACAAACATAGTTCAAAAATCTCTGCCCCCTCATATTGCACAAACATGACCTGTTCACTTTTTCAATTGGTATACCTCCAAAGATTTCTAGAGATAAACATTCCCACAATCAGAAATTAAAAAGGGACGCTAAATGAGACATTTGGCTGAACGCATGTCATATTGCTATGCTTGGTTTCTTAGAAACAGTTAGCTTTTGGAAATTATTCAGCTGATAATTAAGACCCACTGATATAGGTCTCCCCGTCTCTCTAAACCTTTCAGACAACTGTTTATTATAGCAACTCAGAAACCCTGGTGTTTGCTGTAGACTTAAGAATTTTAAAACCTTTATCAGCACATCCCCAGTAAGACAGGAGACCTTTGAAGTGCCCCCATGCATATTCCCACACCAAGATGTAGGATCAATCATGCAAAACCTGCTGTCTAAATCTCAGCCCAGGAAACTGAACTAGTATATTCCAGGATGATCCCCTAGTTAGCTGATTATTCAGTCTCATTCAGTTCCTGGCATTTTTCAGTCTGCCATGGTTTGCTCACCAAAGCAAAACCCCTGGGGTAAAACCTCCATTTCCCTGCTGTGAGCCACTTGCTTTCATTAACGTTAAATTCCTGTCTGATGGCAGATTTTCACTTTGACGGATAACGCTGAGAATACTGGACATAAACAGGAAAGATTCAGTCAAAATGACAGAAAAAAATCCTTCAATGGCAATTTTGTATGCACTACTCTTTAAGAGCCAAATCCAAATTTACCACTTTTAAGGATTTATCCATTGGAGGCTATTTGGGAAGGTGACCAGAATTCAGGAGATGCAAACTGTCCATCTACAATGAAGAAACCTGGCATTCTCCAAGTAACAATACCTTTGTTTTTTCAGTAGTTTACAGTCCCCATTCTCTGCAAAAGAGGCCTTCAAAGGAAGGCCTGGCACCATGAAAGCAGGTTAAGTTTGTTTTCTCTCAATATTTATGCTCATTACTGAAAACTGTGTGGATAGCAAACAGTAGGATTTTCTGGAGACAGAAGACAATGTACCTGATACCTTTCTGGTCCCATGAAACTTCACACTTCTGACAAAAATCTAAAAGGATGATCCAGAATATTATTATAGAGAGGTGACAGTTTCACCTAATCCACTTAATAATGTTTCCCTGCTAGGTCTGACAATCTACTTCTTCCTAAATATTAGCCTCAGCCCTCAATTTCAGAACCCAGAGAAGTACGGATTCTCTTAACAAGGCGAAAATTATTCAAGTGTCAACCCAACCTTCCCATAACTAACCTCCTTCCTTCATCTGCTTTTCCTCCAAGTTCAGTAATGTTTCCACCTCTTCTGGGACAAGTTGACAAAAGGGGCTGAACGAAACCAGACTGGCCCAGCTTCCAGACCCAGATTCCTCCCTACTGCAGTGTGCACAGCTTGATAGTTTAGCCTTCCAGGTCTGCCTTTTGACTTCCACCCAGAGCTGAAGTCATTTGCCTTCTTAAGGATGCCTCATACACTACCCTCAACTTTACAAGCTCATGAGCAGATCGTTCTTTACACAGCATTCTGGGCAAGGAGATTTCTCTGCTGTTTTATTCTCTGATTCAGCAACCCGAAGTTAAGACTTGCATTTTTGTGTTCACGCTGTTCAAGGAACGGCCATCTTAGATCTTCGGGCAAACCATCTACCAACGCTTTTAAGATCTGGGTTCAAATTCATTTTTTTCTCCTCCACAACATCGCAGGAAACTTATTTAGATGGCATTTATGTCAAGGTACTACTAGAGGTCAGATAAATTCGACCAATTGTCTTCCTCTGGTAAGCCAAGGACATCGGGTCACTCACTCAGGACAATACAAGCCAGGTTCAATAAAGCAAATAGAAGCAGTGTCATAAGGCAGGGCATAGTTATTTCCCAGTGTTACGGACAATGATATTTAACCTGGTGCTCTTTTTCTTAGAGTCTTTTTGCCTAGTTGGATACATCCCTCCAGCCTACTCTACAATATTTTACACGTGTCCTTTCTCTCCCACTATCATCCCCTCCTTCCACGTGGGATCATTTCTATCAGGACACCCAACACTGCAGTACTGTTCAGCTTAAAAAATATATATATGGTGACTGCATCTGCCCTCCAGGGGCCCATCGCATTTTTCTGCTCTACGTTAAAACTTCTCCAAATACCAAGTACACACACTATCTCCCTGACCTCACCTCATTCTTCAGGCCACTCCAATCTGGCTTTGGTCCCTATTACTACAAAGGCTTTTAGCAAATATACTAGGAATCAAAATAGCTAAATACAAAATATATTAAGAGCCCCTTTTTTTTTTTTTGACATTCAATCTTCTTGGTGACTTTCCTCCAGAAGGACCCTTCTCTCTATGTCCTCTGACAGAATTACAGCTGTACATCTCTGGTCTTTCTCGGTTTCCTTCAATAACCCTTCTGCTAAATAAATCCAGAGGGTTTTTTAAAAGCAAATTTTTAAAGTTTAATTTTGAGAGAGAGAGAAAAAGAGAAAGACCTAGTACAAGCTGGAGAGGGGCAGAGAGAAAGGGAGACACAGAATCCAGAGCAGGCTCCATGGTCTGAGTTGTCCACACAGAAGCTGACACAGGGCTTGTGAACCAGGAGGTATGACCTAAGCTGAAGTTGGACCCTCAACTGACTGAGCCACCCAGGTGCCCCTACAGGGATTTTTTTTAAACCCCCTTATCTCCCTAAGCACTGCCATCTTAATTAACATCATTCATTCCCAGGGCTTTAATACCAACTACAAACTGGTAACATCTAAATGATCTCTAAGTCCAGCCTCTCCTCTGGACTCCAGTCACATGTATTCAAGTTGATAGCATCTCAAATTTGCAAGTTAAAAGCTGGGCTTCTGACTTTCCTTCAAAGGCCTGTTTGCTCCCACGTCTTCATGATTCTGTGAAGCTTACCATCCACCCATTTGCCCAAGACAGAAACCTGGGATCCATTCTTGACTTGTTAGTCTCTCATTNAATGTATTAGAAAGTCAATTTCTTCCTGTCACCACTGGCACCAACCTGGTTCAGGCCATGAGCATTTCTTACTAGGTTTTCCCCACAACTGCCTCTTGCTTCCTCCCTTTGCCCCTCTTAACTAAACTCGACAAACCATCCCAGAAGAGAATTGAGGAAGATCTGTCCACTCCCATCATTTCCCTGCTCAGAACTCTTCAATGTTTTCCCACCATGCTTAGAATGAAACCCAGNGTTCCCCCCCCCCCAGGATTACCTCCTAGCACTCTCTTCCCCATTCCCTGGCCGCAGCACTGGTCTTTTCAGTCCCTCAAACACAGCACATTCTCTCCCGCTTAAGAGACTGTTCTCTCCACCTAGAATTCTATTCCCCAAACTTGACTTCCCTCCACCTAAGACTTATAGCAACTTAAATGTTGCCTTTTCTGGGAGACTTCTTCTGACTTTCCTTCCAGATCATTCCCCTTGTGCCAGTTATTTTTCCCCCTACATTTCAGGTTTCATACTTCGGTTTCCATCTACTGCTTTATGGGCAGCATCTCCCGCTAGATGGGGACTTGCACAAGGACAGGAAGGATCCCACCACCAGGGACACTGGATAGCACTTTATAAGCAATCGAGAAACACTTCTTTAATGACTTAGCTTTTAAGACTAGGAGAAACGGCCCACCAACACCAGGGAAAATAGTCAGCTCTCCAACCCTGCTAATGCTTTTAGGATTTTTTTTTTAAATTGCACTCTTCCTTGGACATAGGGTCTTTCACAGATTCAGATTTCCTAGCTTATCTTTCCCCCAGGATATTTTCAAAGTAAGAATTAGTTAGCAAACCACACATATCAAGAAACAGAGTAGCAGGGGCACCTGGGTGGCACAGGTGGTTGAGCATCTGACTTCGGCTCAGGTCATGATCTCACAGTTTGTGAGTTTGAGCCATGCATCGGGCTCTGTGCTGATAGCACAGAGTCTGCTGTGGGTCTTCTGTCTCTTGCTCATTCGCGCGCTCTCTCTCTCTGCCCCTCCCCTGCCTGCTCTCTATCAAAAATAAGTCTTAAAAAAAAAAAAAAGAAAGAAACAGAGGAGCGGAAGTCAGTCAGGACGATACAGAGCATCTGTATTGTCAGAATTCAAATCTGACTCCAACGCCAGATCTTTTGAAGCCCTTTGATTATCCCTGAGCTGGCTTCATGGGGGCGAGACACATTTAGCCCCACAGGGCCCCACGCTTTTTTTTAATACTCTGGAATTGCCATCTTGAAATCTTAACATTTCTGAACGCCTCAATTTTCATTGTGCTCCAGGCCCCACAAATTATTCACCTGTGCTGGATTCTACCACAGGTTTGGTTGTGAAGAGCCTCCTTAATTTATTCCTAATATTTCCAATTTATTCCTGGCATTTTCTTACACAGCAGAATTTTGGATTTAACAGAGTGATTTACCACTGTATTCACAGCTGTAAGGCATTTAATAGTGTGCAGGAAAAGAAATTTCCAGACCTAATCCCAGAGGTAACTCACGGTTTCTTTTCCTTTGTCTTCAAGCATGTCTGCTTATCTCCTTTTTACACGTCGGTCATTAAGTGTGAGCTTGTTCTTGAATAAAATATTACCTTCCCATCTTTAACTCTTTCTACTCTCATGAAACTAGCTTATTTTCAAAGTTCTTAGCCTAGAACCCAATCAAATGCTTTTTGGTTAGCCCATTATTCACAAATTCACTAAAACCACAAACAACCCAACTGATTAACTCTACTGTAGAGCAATAACGCTGCCTTGCTCGCTCTATTATTTTTCTTAAGCAATCAGTCTATCCCATACCGAGGAGTTTTCCAAATGCCATTAATGAAAGTGATGTCACTTGCCTGTCCTGTAGCCTCTCATGTCTTACTCTGATAATCCTTAAAAGCCAGGAGTCCTCAAAGGGCAATGCCTAGAGCAACGGCAGCAATGGCACCTAAAAAACATGCTGGAACTACACATTCTCAAACCCTGCCTCAGGTCTATTTATTTAGAAACACACGGGAAGACAGGGCTCATGGGAGGGTGGTTTAACAAGCCCTCCAGATGATTCCAATATATGCTAATATGGAGCCCCCACCATCACAGGTAAAAGTTATTAAAAGAGTCATTTCAAGTATGACTGATCATTTAAATCACCTGCGGTCTTTTCAAACTTTAGTTTTCACAGCCTCACCACAGGCATAGAAAGTCTGCCGGCTTAGTGTGGCCAGTCCAGTAGCCTGTGTTTATAGCCCATACGCAGGTGTTCAGACAGACAGACAGCAGCTTTGAGAAACGTTCTCTAAGGCAGCGGCTGACTCAAATCAGCTACATATTTTGATGAACAGTTTTACTTCCAGAATTCATGGATCGGTGGTGGGTCTGTTTGTTTGTTTATCTCACTCCTGTATCGCCACAGACCTTGACAAATTTGATCTGAAACGACTTGTTCTGATGCTCCTGGCATATTTCAGCAGCCGGACTGCAACCGAAATAAGCCTAAAAGTCTTGCTTCATGAAAAACACTACACACAAAACAAAAAAATTCTCTCATGACTTCTTTTAACCCTCAAGCCCCTATTGAATACATTATAAACCATCAAGTTGTCCCAGGTTTTAATAATTGGCTTCTTGACTTCGTTTAATATAAAGAATATTCTGAAGCAGAGTTCATAAGCTCTTCTGTGAGCACCTACTATGTGCACAGCACTATACTTTCCTGGTTAATCATAGTTTCACCCTGGCCGGAGCGAAAGAAGAATGAGAAACATGAGAAAGTACTTTGATGAGCTGCATTCACTCTCCTCCCAAACTTTATTTTACATTCTTCAGAGGGATACAAGTGGTTTTTTTTTTTGTTTTTTTGTTTTTGTTTTTTTTGCTAATAGCTCAACTGTCAACCTTTGCTCCATATTTCAGGAAAGTGGTGAAGAGAAAAATAATAATAAAAGACAAAAATTTTCCTACTTGTATTTCTATTCCCTCTGTTGTGTGTGTGTGTTTATAGGCACAGAATATAGTGCTAAGCAGCCTGATTTCAAACCCACACTCTAGGACATAGAGCAAATTACTTAATATCTCTGTGCCTTCATTTCATCATCTGAAAAATGGGTGCAGTGAGGTTATTATATAAGGAAGAAATGATTCAATATATGTAAGCCTCACAGGGCAGTTTCTGGCATATGAAGTTTACACATGTATAACCATTAACATTCCCACATCACTGTTCTTTGCAGTTTAAGCTGCAAATCCACATTGACCTTTATCCAAGAGCCTAAACCCAAGAGCCCATGTCATTCTGCCCCCAACAAAACATCCTGCTGACCCACTCTTGATTTTCTGCAATACTTAACAGTCTCTCCCATAAGGCCTTTTTGTAATTTATTGTGTCATTCTCTAGCCATTTCATGTCCCCCATTTCATGGTGTCAATGGAACATTATGGACATAGGTATGGAGTCAGATAGAGCCAGGTTCAATGTTTATCTTCTTCCCCTCTCTTCCTGGCTTACTGTGCTCCAGTGTCTTTGGTCTTCTTATTCCTGAAATACTTCTCTGCTTCAGCATACTTGTTCTCTCTACCTGGAACATTCTTCCCCAGGTATCTCCATGGCTTTTCCCCTACTCCATTCTGGCATCTAACACCACCAATCAGAAAGGCTTTCCCTGTAGGTAAAATAGCGCCCCCTCTCATTCTCAACCCTCCCATCTGGCTTTGTTTTTCTTCAGGACTTATACTCACTAGACATTTTATTATATATTTATTGGCTTGTTTGTGTGTGTTCGGTCAGCCCTCACTAGCAGCCCTCACTATAGCTTATTCCTACAAGCTCCAGGAATTTGGTAAAATGGAAATAATGCTTACCAACTCAGGTTGTTGTGTGCATTGAATAACATGTATAAAATATAAAACCTTGATAAATTATTAAAAAGTCTCACAAAATGTTGACCATACAGCAAGTGTTCATTTTGTCTTTTTCTCATGACAACAAATGGAGGGGGTAGGGACTTTTTGCTTCTCTTATATTGCCTGCAAACATCCCCACACTCAGTGCCCCTGACACCTGAGAAAAACCAATGAAACCCTCTTCAACGTTATGGTCATCGTTTAGGTTTGCAGTAAAAGGTCAGCACGTCCTCATTAGATTTTCAATATACTTGGTTGTGAAAGTATGGGCATATACTTCCTGTGTGTGTACACAGAGTAAGATTAACCAGGAGTGCTTCTCAAAAGGGATGTGTTAATTAAGTGAATTTTCTAGTCAAACATCAACTCATTTTCTTTCACCCATTGTTACTGAACATCTCTCTTCCTGTACTTAATGCCTTCCTGCCTTAGGAAGTAAGAAACATGGAAGAGGAATCCATCATTCTCTTATGACTGAGTATAACATCTTGGCTCAGAGTCATTGTTATGGACACAAGTTCCCACTTGGTATAATTGAAGATACTGAAGATACAGCATATTGGCCCCACCTTATTCTGACCCCAAGACAAACCTAGGTAATTACTCTGTCAAATTAAACCCTCAATAAAAGCTTTTATCTATCTCTTATTTGTCACATTTTTCTAACGGTAAATTGCACATGCACACACACAACCCCCCACACAAACAGAGCCTACTTAACAAGGATTGTATGCTCACGTTT
This sequence comes from Crocuta crocuta, assembly GCF_008692635.1. NCBI lineage: Eukaryota > Metazoa > Chordata > Mammalia > Carnivora > Hyaenidae > Crocuta > Crocuta crocuta. The sequence continues at coordinate 9,236,013 of NW_027529428.1, read as the reverse complement.
CAATGGAATTTGAAGTTTTGCAGATCTAGTTTGGATCGGCACCACATAATGAAATAACCAGAGTTTAAAACTTGATAATATAAGTAAAAACTTCAATACATTAAAAAACAATAAAGGAAATAGTCTTGCAATTCTGTAGGTACAAACATATTGCTCTATTCTCACCCAACAACAGTGAGAAGGGTAGCATGAACAACAAATTACCATGTTTCTTTCCACTCAATAGTTTATTCCTGGAACGAAGCTTGTTTACAGAGCTGCTAACAATATTGTTTAATTGCTTTCATTATTCCCTACTGCCGTCAATCGCACTATCCATAGTGACCATTAAGACACCCCCAAGAACAAATCACCTCTGTGAGGGCAAAGATGTGCATAAACTTCGTTTATGCTCCTTTAATGACCTTATCTCTAACTCAACAGTCAGCAGAGTTTTGAAAAAATGTTTAAGACTGGTTGCATCTGAAATCTATCCTGACCACTTCCTAGCTACCCTGGTTAAAATGAACTTGACTTCTCTGAAATTTAGCTGCTTTCTCTGTGTTTTGGGCATCTGAATAAAACCTACCTCAGAAGGTGTCAAGGGGCACCTGGATGGCTCAGTCAGTTAAGCGTCCAACTATTGATTTCACTTCAGATCATGATCTCAGGGTTGTGAGATGGAGCCCCAAGTCAGGCTCCACGCTGAGCATGGAGCCTGCTTGGGATTCTCTCTCTCTCTCTCTCTCTCTCTCTCTCTCTCTCTGTCTCTCTCTCTGTCGTCGTCTCTCTGCCCCTCCCCCCTTTCAAATTAAAAATTTTTAAATTAAATTTAAAATTTTTTTTTAATTAAAAAAAAGAAAGATGTCAAGGAGATTGTACTAGAGATAATTGTGTCTGGTATTTAAAAATACCAACTTAATGCTCGCTGCCCTCTCCTTTTCATCCTCTTTCTGTCTAAACCACGAAGTCTAGAGCACTTCCACTATGCTCTTTCACTGACTCGACACACAAGTATTAAATTTCCATAACATGCCAGGCACTGAGCAAGATTTGGGACCACACTGAAGAGCAAAATGTAATTCTTATCCTAAAGGAGATCCTAAACCAAAGGACTAGATTATACTCTACTCACATCTAAGGTTATGTTTGATAATCAGACATTTTCCCTGGGAAGAAGAAATAATACCCAGCCTTCAAAAGGTTCTACAATGTGTATGATTCACAAACTATGCAGTAATACAATATCCTTTGAATTACCTCACTGCTGAGATCAATACAGGACCATGATGGTATCACACCAGCCTGCTTTTCTGTCTCCATCAGTGGACTCAAAGGCACCAGTCATACAAGGCACAGTATGGTCACACACACACACACACATTGTTTCCCTCCCCCAACTGTACTTAACAGGTAATGAGATAAAAGTGGGACTTAGCCATTATTTATTGCTGGTTCCTTCTGCATTCATCTTTCATAGTCTATTTATTTGGAGTATGTGGTCTTCACAACATGAATTAAGCTTCTTGTTTTAGTTACTGTTACCAGTGCACTCTATAGTTACACCCAATATCTTGGTGAAGCTTTTAAACAATGAGCTCTTTTTGTAGCTATAACCCAGATCATTCCCACTTTGTCCGAGGCTATGGTAACTTGAATCCTTATTGTTTATCTTTTAAATAAAACTAATTTTCAATCCCTATGAAAGTAACACCAGCGTTCTTCACAGAGCTAGAACAAACAATCCTAAAATGTGTATGGAACCATAAAAGACCCCAAATAGCCAAAGCAATCTTGAAAAAGAAAACCAAAGCTGGAGGCATCACAATTCTGGACTTTAAGCTGTATTACAAAGCTGTCATCATCAAGACAGTATGGTATTAGCACAAAAACAGACACTCAGATCAATGGAACAGAATAGAGAACCCAGAAATGGACCCACAAACATATGACCAACTAATCTTTGACAAAGCAGGAAAGAATATTCAATGGAATAGGGCGCCTGGGTGGCTTAGTCGGTTAAGCGTCCGACTTTCGCTTAGGTCATGATCCCGCGGTTTGTGGGTTCGAGTCCCGCGTCGGGCTCTGTGCTGACTGCCAGCTCAGAGCCTGGAGCCTGTTTCAGTCTGTGACTCCCTCTCTCTGACCCTCCCCTGCTCATGCTGTCTCTCTCTAGAAATAAAAAAAAAAAAATTTAAAAAATTAAAAAAAAAAAGAATATTCAATGGAATAAAGACAGTCTCTTCAGCAAGTGGTGCTGGGAAAACTGGACGGTGACATGCAGAAATATGAACTTAGACCACTTTCTTACACTACACACGAAAATAAACTGAAAATGTATGAAAGACCTAAACATAAGACAGGAAGCCATCAAAATCCTAGAGGAGAAAGCAGGCAAAAACCTCTTTGACCTCGGCTGCAGCAACTTCTTACTCAACACATCTCTGGAGATGAGGGAAACAAAAGCAAAAATGAACTATTGGGACTTCATCAAAATAAAATCTTCTGCACAGTGAAGGAAACAATCAGCAAAATTAAAAGGCAACTGATGCAATGGGAGAAGATATTTGCAAACAACATATCAGATAAAGGGTTAGTATCCAAAATCTATAAAGAATTTATCAAACTCAACACTGAAAAAAGCAAATAATCCATTGAGGAAATGGGCAAAAGACATGAATAGACACTTCTCCAAAGAAGATGACCAACCAACACATGAAAAACTGCTCAACATCACTCATCATCAGGGAAATACAAATCAAGACCACAATGAGAAACCACCTCACACCTGTCAGAATGGCTAACATTAACAACTCAGGCAACAACAGATGTTGGTGAGGATGCAGAGAAAGAGGATCTCTTTTGCACTGCTGGTGGGAATGCAAACTGGTGCAGCCACTCTGGAAAGCAGTATGGAGGTTCCTAAAAAATTAAAAATAGAACTATCCTATGACCCAGCAATTGCACTACTAGATATTTATCCAAGGGATACAGGTGTGCTGTTTTGAAGGGGCACATGCACCCCAATGTTTTTAGCAGTGCTATTGACAATAGCCAAAGTATGGAAAGAGCCCAAATGTCCATCGATGGATGAATGGATAAAGAAGAAGTGGTAAATATATACAATGGAGTATCACTCAACAATCAAAAAAAATAAAATCTTGCCATTTGCAACTATATGGATGGAACTAGATGGTATTATGCTAAGCGAAATTATTCAGTCAGAGAAAGACAAATATCATATGAGTTCACTCATATGAGAACTTTAAGATACAAAACAGATGAACATAAGGAAAGGGAAGCAAAAATAATGTAAAAACAGGGAGGGGGACAAAACATAAGAGACTCTTAAAGATAGAGAACAAAGGTTTGCTGGAGGGGTCATGGGAGGGGGGGATGGGCTAAATGGGTAAGAAGCATTAAGGAATCTATGCCTCAAATCATAGTTGTACTATGTGCTAAATAACTTGGATGTAAACTTAAAAATTAATTAATTGATTAATTAAAAAATAATAAAGAAAACTAATTTCAGTTACTGCCGGGGTAACTAATAATTTTCAATGCTTAAAAATTCATGTTTATTTCCTACATCATGACTGCCAATAACTCAGAACAAGGGGAAGAATTTTTTTCCAAGTTCTTATTTAAATTCCAGCTAGTTAACAGTGAGGAAAGCAATTTTAAAGTTTATTGTTGTTTTCAAAATGTGTCTTTATGTGGAGACAACTCTGATATAAAGTCAAATTGAACAGAAATAGTACTCTGAACTGGGCACCTACTCTGTGCAGTGGGTCAGTAATAGCCAATGTCCATCAGGCTCGATTCTGCTACTATTGAATCAGGTAGCAGATTCCCAAAGCGCTTCTAGTTTGACAGACTTTATTAAGACAACAACAAAAACATTAAATGAATAAAGTTTACACACCAATTATCTTATACTTGATTACTTATACAAGTTGTAATAACTAATAACAATAACAATGCCAACAATAATGCCATATGGCGATAACCACGGTAAAACCCTGAGTCAGGAATGGTAAAGGGAATGTCTCTATCTTGAGTCAAGGTCCAGATGTCTTCTCTTCATCTTGACCCTTTTGCCTTACTATGGACCTAGTCTTCAGCTTTCTCTGAAGAAAAGCATGTCCCATGTTTCCCTGATACTTTTATTGCAGCTGCTAGTAATCAACTATAGAATTGCTGAGCTTTCACTATCCAACCATTTGCACAAAGTCTCCATCAGTTGTATGTCTACAGATATATCCATTTATTTTTCCCTAACTCTGAACATGCGCTAGAACATGTTCAGCTCAAAACATTCCCCCGATGTACAAATGACTGCTATAGATACTTAACCCAGGATTACCAGTCATAAATGCAACATTCAGGATGATTTCTCTCTCTCTTTTTCTCTCTCTTTTGACAGGGAGATAGATAGCAGCTCCAAGGCTGAGTGCTTCTCACTCCCTAAGTCTGCTCTCCCAATTTAGAGGTCTCAGTGCACCTTGGAAACTTCCCCATTTTACCTTAGAATGTTTTCTACCCTCTGTGACAAATGTTCCTGAGAAAACAACCTGCCTGCTGCTTGCCTGAAGTTTTATAGTTTAATTGTTCATTGCCTAATTTGGTATTGCTCAGGCAATCTTTGTCCAGTGCTCCAGAAAATTATTACCACATCATGGCTTTAAAGATGTAATATTTTCCTTCATGCAACTGCTTCTTCTGTTGTATTTCCAGCAATTTTGTTTTTCACAAAATTTGTTTTGTTTTAGAGGGATATTACAATATATAAATGTATCATAATAACACATCGTACACCTTAAACTTATACAATGTTAAGTTCCCTCCAATATATTTTAATAAAAAGAAGAGACAGGCATGATCTTAAAAGGTCTCAACTTCTCACATTACTTAACCTAAGCATTTGAAGACATTCCCTGTTGCCATGTCCCTACTTGGTGCTAATTATTCATCCTCTTTTCTTTCCTATATACAGTAATTCATAATAATTATCTATTGTCATGATGATTATCTATTAAGGAGACAAGCACTTATATGACAAACCAGATGTCTTCAAATAATACTAAAAAGAAAAACAGAGCCCTATTTAAAAAGTAGTTGCAATTCAAACTTTTAAGTTGAGGTTATTTTCATTCATTAAGAAGAAAAAAATCAATAAAACATTTACAAATTAGTAAAAATTGCTGTTTGCCACATCTATATAGAAAATATTAAGTAAGAATATACTGGGGTACCTGGGTGGCTCAGTCAGTTAGGCATTCAACTCTTAATTTCAGCTCAGGTCATGGTCCCAAGGCTGTGGGATAGAGCCCCACATCAGGCTCCACACTGTCAGCACAGGATTCTCTCTCTCCCTCTCTCTCTGCTGTTCTCCCCTGCTCATCTTCTCTCTCTCTCTAAATATATATATACACATGTATATGTATATATCCCTCAAATTATTTTACCTGGAAAGCTTCAATTCTATGAATCAGAGACTGAAAATTTCATCATCTGTTTGTTTACAGGTCCAATCAATTGATTTACTCACTCTGACTGGTCTTACCAAGCTTTTTACCAGACAAACAATAAAATTAAGGCAATTTTAATAAACTTATAATATGAATAATTGTTATAACATATCATTTACTTATAACTGCCAACTATATACTTAATATGCTTCTACCATGTTATGCACCAGATTAAATTTCATCCCTCCACCATCATAAGACTTCCAGAACTTTTAATTACATTTTTTTCTCCTGTAGCACTGGAGGTTTTATACAGAGTGGGTGCTCAGTCAAATGTATGTCAAAACAGGGGCGCCTGGGTGGCTCAGTCAGTTAAGCGTCCGACTTCGGCTCAGGTCATGATCTCACAGTTAGTGGGTTTGAGCCTCACATCGGGCTCTGTGCTGACAGCTAGCTCAGAGCCTAGAGCATTTCAGATTCTATATCTCCCTCTCTCTCTGACCCTCCCCTGCTCACGTCGTCTCTCTCTCTGTCTCTGTCTCTGTCTCTCTCTCACACACACATACACACAAATAAATAAAACATTTAAAAAGATTTTTTATTTTTTATTTATTTTTATTTTTTTTAATGTTTTATTTATTTCTAGGAGAGAGAGAGAGAGACAGCGTGAGCAGGGGAGGGTCAGAGAGAGAGGGAGTCACAAACTGAAACAGACTCCAGGCTCTGGGCCAGCAGTCAGCACAGAGCCCAATGCGGGGCTCGAACCCACGAACAGTGAGATCATGACCTAAGCGAAAGTCGGATGCTCAACCGACTAAGCCACCCAGGCGCCCCTAAAAAAGTTTTTTAAATGTATGTCAAAATACATCATTCACATTCCCAAATCTGCTGAATATCCACTGGTGGGAAAGGTAATTTCAACATCTACAATCATCACTATGAACTCAATACTCAGAAAGCAAAAGATTGTAAGTTTTGGTTATGCAGGATGAATTAATTCTGGAGATAAAATGTTCAGCATTATGACTGTAGTTAATAATACTGTATGGCATACTTGAAATTTGCTAAAAGAGTAACTCTCTCAGGGCCTCTGCATGGCTCAGTCAATTGGGTGCCCAACTCTTGATTTCAGCTCAGATCATGACCCCAGGGTCATGGATTGAGCCCTACACTGGACTCTGCATTGAACACAGGGCCTGCTTAAGACTCCCCCTCTCTGTCTCTGTCTCTGTTTCTGTCTCTGTCTCTCGAATAAAAACAAACAAACAATAATAATAATAGAGAGTAGATCCCAACTATTCCTACCACACACAAAAAAGCAGTAACTGTGTAAGATGAGGGGTATGTTAATTAGCTTGATTGTGATAATCATTTTACAACATATACTATATCAAAACATCATGTTGTACACCTTAGATATATATAATTTTTATTTGTTTAATTATAGCTCACAAAGCTGGAGCAGAAGGGAGAAAGGGTACAGGGAATCTTCATCTATTCTGTTCTTTTGTTTGCCCACAGAACCTCATTCCAAAAAAGATGAGCATTTACCATGAATTTAAAGGCACCTTAGAGAAGGTCTTTCACTACCATTTTGCAATTTTGTCTAGTACAGATTTAACAAACCAAATACTAATATCACAATGCCTGTGATACACAAAATATTGGCCTTCCCACAAGGTCCACGTCCTAATCTCCAGAACTCATGAATATGTTACTTTACCTGGCAAAGAGGACTTAATGTTGAAGATGCAATTAAATTTGTCAATTACCTAACTTTAAAGTGAAGAGATTTTTCTGGATTATCCAGGTGGATCCATTGTAATCATATGAGTCCTTAAAAGTGGAAGAGGGACACAGAAGAGTCAGAGAAAGCAACGTAATGAAAGAAGTAGGATCAATGAGATGCAACTGTACACACGTTAAAGAAAGAGGGGCAGTAGACAAGGAATTGAAGTATCTTCTAGTAGCTAGAAATGGTGAGTAAATGGATTCTCCCCTTAAAGACTACAGAAGGGAATACAGCCAGGCCCACACCTTGATTTTATTTTAGTGAAACCCGCATCAGACTTCTGAACTATGGAGCTGTATGTTAATAAATTCGTATTGCTCTGAGCCACTAAATTTGTGGCACTAAAATTATGGCAGCAGTAGAAAACTAACACAATGCCCAGGATTTTTTTTTTGTCCTAAAAGCAAAAACATTAACGCATTGGTAGTTTGACGATATATTTTATATATTTTATTTCCTNCAGCAGTAGAAAACTAACACAATGCCCAGGATTTTTTTTTTTGTCCTAAAAGCAAAAACATTAACGCAGCGGTAGTTTGACAATATATTTTATATATTTTATTTCCAAATGACAGTTTAATTGGCCTCCACAATAAATAGACCAAATATTTTCTGGTAGTTAACTGAGTAAAATGACCCAATTAAAATCTAAGGTCTGACAGCAAACCTACTGATCAATGCCACTACACAGTTCTATTATTATTTGTTCAACTTTTAAAAAACTCTCTCTTTCATTTACCTTGATTTTACTGTATGAACTATAACTCAGAACAAGTGAATAGTTGATGATGGGGGTTCCTACTTATAGGAATAGTTCAGCTACTAAATGAAAAAGGAAAGACAGAATTGTAATACCACCATTTGCTCCCCTCTAAAGAAGCAATGGATCTTATCCAGAATTCATTTAACTCTGGTCGAGGGCCCAATCCAGTCCACTGCCTCTTTTCTTTGTCTGTGAGCTAAGAAATATTTTTTCATTTCCAACTGGTTAAGAAACCAAGAGAATAATATTCATGACATAAACAATTATGTGAGATTCAGATTTCAGTGTTTTATGAATAAAGTTTTATTGGAACACAGCATTACCCATTTACCTATATAATGTCTATGGTTGCTTTTGTACTACAACAGCAGAGTTTGGTAGTTTAAAGAGAACTTATGGTGCCTAAAACCTAAAGTATTTACTGCTTGGCCCTTTGCATTGACTGCATACCCCTGCTTTAGGTGATATTATTAATGGTAGATTAATGAGAGGCAAACAGAATACCTAGTAGGTATCTTTGTGGAAAACAAACCTCATCTAGGCTCTTGGTTAAACTGTCAATTCATAGGAAATACAAGGGACAGAGGAACATGTAAGATGACACTATTGGGATGTGTTTAGTAAAATACAGAATGTGGGAAACTCTATAGGACAAATAAATTTATTTGACAAATAAAGAAAGAAAACAGATCAGGAGGAGAAACTTATTGACAAAACTATAATGTGTCAATTACAATTGTATTCTGATTCAAACAAACTGTGGGGAAAAAACAGAATTATGCAATTATTAAGGAAATGGGATCTTAATATATGTGTGTATTGTGTATTATGAAATTATTGACTTGTTTGAATTTTATAATAGTGTTACAGCTTTCTTTTAAAAAGGAGTACATACCTTTCAGATATTTTTTAGAAAAAGTAATATGACATCTAGGATTTGTCTGCAATAACCTAGTGTGAAGGGAAGAAATAGAAAATAGAGGTATGGATGAAGCAAAATTGTCATGATTTTATAATTGTTGCAGCTGGATTATTGATACATGAAGTTATTATACTATTCCCTCTCTTGTTGTATATGGTTGAATTTTCCTTAATATAAGTATTTTTAAAAAAACCATTCTTTCCCAAAGGCCTTGCGGTTCATAGGGAAAATAATTCTGTTACCATAACTTATTTCAAAATCCAATGATATAGAACCCAATGATAAAAATACCAAAAGCAAAGCATGTGTTAAATTTCAGTATGATAGAAATTTCATCTCTTATCTCTAAAAAATGTCAATAAATTCACCTTCAGTAAAAATGTAGAGAAACAGACTAGGACCAGGACTGACTGTGGAAAACAATCATCTTGGAGAGATCAAGCAAAGTTTGTTTTCTAAAGTACTTTCAAAACCATAAGCCCAATACAAACAATCACAAGCTTTGTATTATACCTTGGCTACAGCCAACAACATTCTAATCCTAGAAGAGCTGAAGACAACAAACAACTCTTCTCCATCAAACAAAGGCAACTTTTGCTTTTAGTACTTGTTGTAACACCTCTACTTAATACCAATGGTTAGGTACTGTTTCCATTTAGAAATTCTCCCTTGCCAGATACTATACTAGCTACACAATACATTTAACTTTCACAATTCATCCTGAAGACAGGTATTACCATCCTCATTTTATGAAGAAAGCATGGAGACACAGAGTAAGTTCCAAATTCAGTTAATGACCTGAGTTGGACTTACAATCAAGTCTGTCTGATTTGAATGCCAATATAATCTTAAAAGAGAAGGCCAGGACCACTACCCTGCAGCCCCTTGCAAATTTTGACTCTGTTCAGAGGTTAGGATGTGGACAAGCTTGACCTTTCTCTGGTGCAAAACAACTCCAGAGGCAGTTCTGGGCCGTATGTCTTCCAAAACATGAGGTGAGTTCCTGAGTTTATATCTCATCAAAAATATTTGCAAGAAGCAGAGACAAGTGCAAAGATGTTAACTGAATATTCTTTGTAACTGCAAAACAAAAAAAACCAAACCTGAATTTTTGATAATAGAGAAATGAATAAATTACTAGGACAAACATATACTAAAATAATATGCAACATTTATATATAACCATATATCTCCAAAAATACAATGTTGAATGAAGAAAGCAAATCATAAACGAATATGACTTATAATTCATGTAAAATTTTTCAAACACAGAACTATACTATTTACACATTTTCATGAGTATATAAAATATATATACTAGAAGTAATTTTTAAAAACTATATGAGAAGAATGAACCTCAAGTTCAGAATATTTCTGACCTTTGGGAAAGGAATCAAGACAAATGATTAAATTTGCCTATAACCTTTTACTTCTTTTTAAAATACATGAAGAAAATATGCCAAATTGTTAACCTTGGCCTAATATGGGTTATGTGCATGTAGATTCTTTTCATAATATATTCTATTATTTTTCATTTTTTTCTATTTTCAGACAATTTAAATTTTAAATAAAAATAAATAAGTACTTTATACAAAAAGAAGAAGAGGACTTGAGTGAATCTTACACTCAGTGGGAAAGGAAGAAGCGATTCTTCTGATAGAATTCAGGAGAAGAGAGACATAGAAATATAATTCACCTAAGGCCACACAGCTAATAACTGATGGAGCCAAGATTCCAATGTAGATCTGCTTGATTCCAAAGCCACCATATTGGTCTCAAGATCAGTTGGATTTTCCATACAACTCCCAAAGTAGAGATGACTTGCATTCACACTGAGCTTCATAGAAACACTTCCTCCTAACCTCACTGTTGTAAAGTTCATTCCCAAGGAAATCCTAGAAAAATCAACCTTCAGGGAAAACAAAAATTAGCTGGTTATTACCATGAATGTGATCCCTTTTGTGTGACAGTTTTGTGGTTGAAGTTCTGGTATTCTAGAGAGATACTTTTCATGAATGTGCAATCTCCTGACATTGAATGCATGGATTGGCAGTTTGATGTGTCAGCTCTGAACTTAGATAACTATCTTCAGAAGAACTCAAGTAGTGATTCCCACCTTACTGAAATCTGTCTGAGAATTTTCTCACAATCCTTGTGGTATTTAGAAAGGCCAAAGGGAGATTAAAAAGTTACATTTTGACAATCTCTGAATTACTATTAAAAGTTTTCATAAAAATACATACTTTTTGCATAACTTGTGAATTAATTTACCAACACTATAGACTAAATATGTACTAAGTAAAACCTGCAAAAGAATTAACAACCAGGTCCAATTTCTACCAGGCAAGTTCATAAGACAAAGAGGCAGCAGAGCCAGGATTGAAAACAAAGAGTAGGTCTTCAACTCTCCCATTAAAACAAATCCCAACCCTTACAAGGCTATGGACCAGTTTCAGTGCTATTCTCTCTTTCTACTTATTAATCTTGCTTCTTTAATACATTCTTCTTCCAGCAAATAAACATGTTGAAATCTCTCCCATCTTCCCCCCCCCCA
>NW_027529428.1:9218028-9224369 GCF_008692635.1 Crocuta crocuta | reverse complement strand
CCCCCCCCCAAAAAAAAAAAAAAAAAGAAAAAGGAAAGAAAAATTCTTCTGCCTCTATTTCTCTTTCCTCTCCGAGCCAAGGACTTAAAGTCTACCTCTTGTTAATTAAAAAGCACTATGTTTATTAATGTGTTTACTAATTGGTCAACGAATTCTCTGAACAAATATTGGAGGGCTTGTGATATACCAGGCACTGTTCAAGGAATCTGGATAAATCAGTGAAGAAAACAGAGAGCCCTACATTTGTGGGGCTTACATTCTCCCTCAAGTCAGGCAATGGATAATAAATTATGTGATATGCTTAGAGAGTGCCTGGCACATACAAAGTACTTAACAGTGTATTTGCCTTTGTTGTTGTTATTTCTCTGTCTCATCTGCCTTGGCTTCTATTCTCTGCATTCAGGCATCCACCCTCATGAGTCAGTTAAAACGACTGAGAAAGATATTATCGCCCCTTTTTCCAAACTACCAAATCCACACAACTCTTTTTCTTCTTTGTCTTTTAAGTATCAAGCATCAAACTCAGGAAGCTTCTGATTTAAATTCCACATACAGTTCCTTAACAGGCATTCACTACTTTAACCTCCTCTCCATTGTATTCTGACCAGAAAGCTAGACTTTGTATAGCTCTGGTTGCTTTGCAGATCCCGGTCTTGTATGAAACCATCAGTTCTATTAGGAACTATTAGGAACTACCATAGTGCCTAACACTTCTTAGGTGCTCAATGATTGTTAGATGGATAAAAGTTTCTCTAAATGCTCTACAATCCTTTCATTTTTGTTGTACCAGTTATCTATGAGCTTTGCAAATGAAAGAAACAAAAAAAAGTACCGCGCCTGGGTGACTCAGGCAGTTAAGCCTCTGACTTCAGCTCAGGTCATGATCTCATGGTTCGTGGGTTCAAGCCCCGCACCAGGCTCTCTGCTGTCAGCAAGGAGTGTGCTTCAGATCCTCTGTCTCCCTCTCCTGTCCCTCCCCTGCCTGCGCTCTCTGCCTCTCTCAAATAAATAAACATTAAAAAAAAAAAAGAAAAAAATAAAGCCAATGCACAGACCATCACAGCTGGTCAAGACAAACGAATATAAAGTTTTGCTACTATTTATAAATGATTTTTAATGATTCAATTGTTTTTCAAGATCCCAGTAAATAATGGCAGAAGGAACTGTTCTCATACACTGTGGGATAACTGAAAACACATTGAGAAGCATCACCATACGAGGGTATTTTTCTCCTCAAAACCTAAAATATTTGAATTCCTCACTTGCCACCCACTGTATCTGTGATCCTCAAGTTAAAGGTGAAACTAAATTAATTTCACTATTCACTATGATCAATGAGAAAAGGCTTGTTAGGTGTTATATTAATTACTAGAAAAGAGATAACATTTCAGAAATGCTTAAACAAAATAAACCATTATCAGAAAATGGCTTTTCTTTCCCATCAAAAATTCACAATAACAAGAAAATACATCTGTACTCTTGAGTGGTACAACATTGTCCTATTTTTTAAAAAATTTTTAACACGACGAGTAGAAAGCAATAGACAAAAATCAACCTGTCAAGAAATGGTTTACTCAGTAATGGACTAGCCCTGCAGGGGATTCATCTGCTTGTACCAGGAGAGCCCTCTGTGTAACAAGAACAAACCATTAAGGCTTTAATGACACTGCAATAGCATATTAGCACAGCAAAAAAAGAATTGAGGATTCTTTTCACCATCTTGCTGCTGTTTCTACCACAGCCACCGCCAGGAGCCACCATCTAAACAATCCTCAAATGGGCAACTGGTGGGGAGATGGGTTTTTCTGACTTTCACCTGGCCTCCAACACCACTTTTCCGCATTTCTTGTGAGATCTTGAAGAGCCCAGCTTTGGGTAGAAATAACTGGAAGTCGCCTACTACGCCCAAAAGGGACAAGTCACCCTCAGAAATGGAGCCTGATTTGTTCCTGGAACCCTCCCTGCACACACAACATCTCAAACAGCTGTGGGAAGACTGAATTTGGTCAGCAGCTGGAGCAGATTTGTCTACTTTGCGGAGCTGCTGTTTCTCTACCCTCTCCGTTGCCCACTTGTCTGCACAAGGCATGCTTGGCACCTGCTGATAAGGGTAATTATAGCATTAGTGGAAGCAAGCATGCCATCTAAGGTTGAAAAACAACTCTAATTACAACTCCATCATTTTACTCCCTCAAAACTGTTTTTTTTTTTTCATTTTACACAGAGCTTACTTGGAGATTAAATTAAATCTGCATCTATTTGAAAACAAGCCTTGAAATAGTTGTGGGACAGGAGGAGGAAATCACCTTTCAAAATTAAAAATACTACATGCTGAGGTGAATATGTGGTATTTCTGCAAGTGCTGAATCACTTGCAAAAGGTTTCCATCTATTTTTGTATAGATAGAATTAAAACAAGTAATACTTGTCTTATACAATAGACAGTATACAATAACAACAATACTTCAAGGAGAAACATGAAAGTATTTCTGGGAAATAAGAAAGTATTTCTAGTATCCTATCCCAGAAAGTACAGGATACAGGCAAAGAAGTTATAATTTACTCATATGCCTATTAACCAATTTAACAGTGGCATTATATAAAATATAAATAGCCGGAAACAAGTTCATACCTAAAATGCAAATATATAACTTTTATATTAATAGAACTATAAAATCGATATCAAATTCCTTTATATTTACCCCAAAATCCCTACTGTTTTTAGATTTGAAAAAATAATCTATGACCCACTCCCAAGAGAGGAACAAATTCCAAGGAATGAAGATGATTAATCTCTATTTCACTCCATCAGAATTTTATGATTTGAGGGATCATTTGAGACTGATTGTAGGTTACTGGATTATAACTGTGCATTACCAACCACAAAGCCTAAAAATAAGGGGAAAGAAGAGTATTCCTTGAATTAGAAAAATGAACAAGACATCTTTTCAAATCAGCAGGGATTGATTTGTTAGACATATCCATTGTTGTGCACCAGAACTTGAAAACATGGCCTTTAAATGCCACCACGAGGACCCAGAACAGCTGCCACTTCCTCTCACTCCTGCACAGAGTAGTGATGTTTCTGCTTAGTACTGGAATAGATGGGGGCTCCAGAAAGCTGGGGCAAGGGTGGCACCCGCTGTCCTACTGTGGGTCTGCCCTAATCCATAACGAGCATCAGGAGACATTTTCTAAGTACTAAAGAGATTGCCAGAAATGTGACTTTTTGATTTCTTTTCTTTTTTCTTTCTTTAATGTTTTATTTATTTCTGAGAGAGAGAGAGACAGCATGAGCAGGGGAGGGTCAGAGAGAGAGAGGGAGACACAGAATCTGAAAAGGCTCCAGGCTCTGAGCTGTCAGCACAGAGCCCAACGCGGGGCTCAAACCCATGAACCTGAGCCGAAGTCAGACGCTTAACCGACTGAGCCACCCAGGCGCCCCATGACTTTTTGATTTCTAATACTGGCATCAAAATCATTGGGCCAGTCCGATCTCTAAGAAAACCCCAACATACTTAGTGATAGATAGGAAATCTAATTACCAAGGTTGATTCAAACAGACCTCCCCTACACTTCACACACAGAAACCTCATGACTCAGATCATAGAAGAAAAGTATTTCTGGATCATCAAGAATACAGCAGCCCTCTCCTTGCTGAATAAATCTCCACCTTTATCTATGATGTATGCATGCTTTGTTGTTAGTGAAAATGAGATATAATGTAATCATTCCCACTGGGGACAGAGTCATGGATTGTCATTGTTCCCTGGGAATAACATTAACTGGAAGTGATTTTAAAACTCTAACTAAAGCAGAAAAGAGAGTAACAAAGGCCACATTAATAAAACAACTATCTAATCATTTTACATTCTCAAAAGAGGAAGAAAGAAGGACCTAAGAATGCTCCCATGTTTTATTATTGAATACATTTTCCACATTTGTCTATTTTGTCTTCAAAGAAAGGAAAAAGAAAACCCTATGATCTTTATCAGGATGAATGCCACAATATTTCTGAGTATAACACAAAATGAATAAGATTCAAAGTTGCATCACAGTATATCTTATTTATTCACAAGAATAAATGAAAAGCAGCATTAATCACATTAACTGCTTTAATTGCTTCCTTCAACCTCTATAGTTTAATCTATTTTTTACATGGCATACAATGAAAGCTGAAAATATCACCAGCTCACCTTAAGAGGGAGAAAAAAAAAAATCTTACCTTGAAGATTAAAAACTTTTATAAGCATGTCTGCTGCAAGCATTATCATTTCCTCCCTCTTGTTTGCGTAAGTTGGGTGTATCACTTACAAATAAAGTAAAAAGTCTTTGTTAACAACTATTGGAATCAAATCTTGATTAAAAACCACCATCCCAGCTCTAAGATATACAAAACCTCGTTATCTTTGTTTTAAAAATTCTGATAATTCAAATCATGGCCAGGGGCACTGATTAGATTTTTAGAACAAAATCAATATCAAGCTTACCATGCGATGTGAGAATATGCACAGGCTTTTGCCATAACTGGTTTTTAACTGAATTACTAATGTTTCAATTAACAAGTACGACAGAGAAATATAGCACCATCATCGCCCTGAGTAAACAGGACACAGTTACTTTTCCAGATGTCTTCTGTTGTCATGGTATCCTATTATGTCCTCTCTCTCTCTCTCTCTCTCTCATATTCTTATTCTAAGTAACAGACCTGTAAGTTATTTAAGCTAACTTATACTTATGTGAAGATTTTATGTATATAGTATATATTATATATTATATATATTATATATAGGCTCTATACACACCTGTTGAACAGAATCAAAGAAGCAATATAAAAAGTTATTTCGAATACTTGTTTCTATTAAAGGGGGATAATATTCTTGACATAATTGATGGAAACCAGAAGTCATCAATTTTACATTTTCTACATAATTTGTTTCAGAAAAACCTACCTTCAGGATAACATTCTCCTTTTGAAAATATTAAGTCTACCGTTATTTAAAAATGATATTTCAATGCCTGAAATAAAATTAATTGCATTTTAAGTGCACTCTATCCATCTTTAGATTAAAAAAAAACTTATGCACAACACTAAATATCGAAAAAATATTTCAAATTTAATAACATTTTCTGCTAATTTTTGGGAACAAGCAAACAAAATAAACACACCAACAATTTTTCACGTTTATATTTCATTCTGTGGAAGTCATATATTAAACATCCTGCTTTATAGAGATTAATTTTTATCGTGTAGTGATGATCTTTCCAAAACAGAAGAAGGTAACATTTTCATGCTATGAGATACAATGCTTCCGTACTCCTCCTTTGTAAAAATTAATTCAGTTCCTCTTGCATGCAGTACAATATCTGCTGTCAACTCCTCTGGATGTGAAACATAGGTACACAACATGCACACACACGCACACACACGCTGATGTTCTTAATGATTTTTCTTAAGTTGAAGTGGTGTGCCCTTGTTCCCTCAGAGCAACAGGAGGGCTCTGCACTCTCTTCTGGAGCAGAGTTTTCTCCCTCTAGACTAAAGGAAAACATAATATTTACATTCTATAGATGCGTATGCAGCTAAAGTTTTTATCAACTCAACTTCTCTCCACCCATACGATGCCTATATTAATTTCACTCGAGTGCTTTTTTATTGCACTAATTAGACACTGAAGAGGAGCTGACGCATGGGAAAACTGTTTTCTGTACGCTGTATATGTTAACAATAGGATTCTAAGCACCTGGGATATTCTTGCTATTCTCCGCATGCAAATAACATTCTGCAAACAATTAAGCGCACCCATTAACATAGTGGGGGTGTGGGTGAAAAAGAGCAAGTGTTAAGAGAGTAAAAGATGGCATGCCTTCCTATTCCGCCCTCATTCAGCGGGTGCCGGGTACCTTCGAACATGCCGCACAGACAGACCCTGGGGACCAGAGGAGTCACAGCAACACACTCGCCAATATCTCGCCCGCTCTGTTAATTGCAAAACTCTGATGATCTGACCGTGAGCCCGTCGCCTCTCCAACATTTTCTCCATTTTTTTTTTCAAAGACAGGAGACCCTCCCCTCGCTGAAGAAAGGGAATTCTTTGCTTCCTGCCCCTCCTCACAGCCCCCAACACTTTGATTAGGAGCGGCTCCGCAAGTTCCAAGCTCGAGCCCCTAGGGAGGCAAGTTCAGCACCACGGATAGGGCTCGAGCGGCGCGCGGAGGCTGGAGGGGACCCGGGGCTCTCCGCCCCCCACTCACCGGCGTCTGCTGCGACGGGAGTCCCGAGCGCTTGGTGGAGCCCTGCTTGGAACTTAACCGCTTCCACGACTCCGCGAACCTGCCCCA
>NW_027529428.1:9180743-9217970 GCF_008692635.1 Crocuta crocuta | reverse complement strand
CTCCACCTCCCCCGCCTCCCTCCACTTCTTCCCCATGCTGAGCTCGCCTCGCTCCGCCGGGCGACGCCGGGCGCGGAGCTCTCGCTTCCCCCTCGAGCCGCCGGCTCTCACTCCAGCCTGCGCGCAGCTCTGCGGGTGGCGCCGCTTTGCCTCCGCGGGCTCCTGCCAGAAGCCTGCGCTCCGTTACCGCCGCCGCCGCCAGGCTGCGCTTGCGCCCGCGATTGGCTGAACCGTCGGCTGGGGTTGCTAGCGCCACCTGCGCCCGAGCCAGCTTCCTTTTGCGCCCCCGAGTTGCTCTCCAGCCGCAGGCGCCGCCTTCTCTGGGGGGCACACGGCCCCCGCCTGGGGCTCTTGATGCGCCGCTGGGTAGCTACCTCCAGCCACCCCGCCCCGCCCAGTCCAGTCCCCCAGGCCTGGGAGCCAACCGCACCCCATCCCGAGCTGCAGGTGCAAGCCTAAGTTACCCACACTAGGAGACCCCAGCTGACTTGGAGAAAAAACGAGAAGCATGCAACTTTCTCCTCCTTCCTTTTCTCTTTCTTGCTTTCCTCCTCTTTGCAGCACAAACTGTCCCCCAAGTATCCCTGGGGGAGCCCCATCTTGTCAGACGCCACACTAATTCCTTCTCACGCTTGCTTGGATTAGCCCACTGGTTTCTCAAACTTGACTGCACAATGGAGTTACTTATTTTTTTTTATGCTGATATACATTCTTCAGAGTCTATTTTAATTGGCTATTTTATGCTGATATTCTTCAGAGTCTAATTTAATTCCCCGGCCTGGGAATCAGGATAGTTAAAATCTCCCCCAGCTGATTCTTGCTGCTGTATCCGCAATTAAGCATCTTCAACAACCTGAACTATGAGGGCAGGGCCAAGGATAGTGTTTGGAAGGGAAGAACGGGTTGATACTTCTTAAACCAATTGATTTTTTTCTCTCCCGGGTAGGAGCGGGGTATTCAGTTTACCTCTCACTCCCAAGGCAAGGGTGATACAACAGTGATGTGTGAACTTCTGTGTGGTGGATATTCTTTGATACCTCCACCCCATCCTCGCTTCCCTCTCTGTCTTCTGCTCATTAGAAGGAAATCTAGCAGCCTCTCATCAGCTTTATGTCAGTTATTTCCCCAGACTGAGCTATCCTTTGCTCAGGAATTTCCTTGATCAGATGAGAGAGGGCCACGGAGGGTGTCACAAATTTACAAAAGCTGAAACAAGGACCTCGCTCCTTATTAAAGGGAAAAAGGCCTAAAATCCCTCCTGGTTGAAAAGAGCTGTCTGGTCGTCCATCTGTTGTAATGGCAACAGGTGTATTTTCATTTCTTTCTGAAATGGAGCTTTCTCTCTCCAACGTGAATAAGGCCAGGCCCTTCCAGGAGGGAAAGGTGAAAAGGGATTAAGAAGAGAGACCGGGAGAGGGTGAGAAGTGCTGTAGGAAAATCTGTGTTGTGGTGCCAGTTATGAAAATCGTAATCTGAGTTGTCAGTGGCTGGTCTGATTAGGCAGAGGTTTCAGAATTGACTTGTTTTCACGACTGGAATATTGAGCTTTAAAATCCCACAGCTGTATACCTGTGTGTAGTGCTACATTAATATTAATCCTGTCATTTTAAGCAAAGGGACTCACAGAGCACACTTCCTACCTTTTTAAACAACCCTCTGTGTCCAGAAATCACACACCATATTAAACAAAATGAAGCTGGAAACAGTGTTTGCAACACACAATGCATTTAATGAGAAAACCACAGGCTCCATTTTGCATTTCCTCGCTCCCTATCTAAGTTCATGGATTTGAAATTATTAGTGACATTTCATGGAAATAATTCAGTGCAGATTTCTTCTGTCACAAAAATAAATCAAAATGATTATGCATAGTTTACAAATTAGACAGGTATGAGAGCTAAGCACCAATTAGGGAGTGGGGAAAAGTCAGCATATTAGGACTTAAAGTAAATGTGTGCTTTTTCCTTTAGTAGTCAACAAAGGGGGATATAAGTGAAAACTCTCTAGGAGATGAAAAGCCTGCATGCTAACCTGGATGCCTTGAAAGTTCATTCTTTACGTATAATGATAAAAGCCCTGCCGAGGAGCTAAGAGGGGCTTTCACAGATGTGCCAAGGCACAGAATCCAAGAACACTCACTTCACAGAACCACAAGACCCTGGTTCACCCACATCAGCCCATTAAGGGGAAAATAACACCACTATCAAAACATCCATCGTGGATGATGGTACCGGGACTTCCATGAGTATTCAGAGCCCCTGGTGAGTTCCGTAGACACGTTTAGAAAAATTTAATGAGTAGGGATTGTATATGTAATTTTTTTTTTACCTGTTTGGCCTAAAAATGAGCTTTCTATTGCCCTTTTCTCAAAGCAGTGTTTTAAAGCCTTGTTTGAAGATGACCTCTGCATTTCATTTTTGCACTTGATGACAACAAAAACATCTGGGAGCTATACCAGAGGCTAAATTAGATGTGATTACAGGCAAGCAAAATATTGACCGTTTCCTCTTCTGATGTTCGTTTGTCTTCTTCCGAATTTTCTAATAGCTGGGAACTGAAAAACTAGGTTCGAAAGTCTATCATTCTTCTTACAAGTTAGCAGAGAATGGTGGCATCCAAGCTAAGAACACATTTCACAATCACACGCACTGAAATTCTGAAATCGGGGCGGGGCTAGCAGCCATTTCCAGAGGCAGGTAATTTTGCTGGAAGAGTCACTGAAGTTACAAAGGTGAATGTAAATACATCGGAAAGGCAACTGGGAAATAGGACATAAACCTTTTTTTCTCTCCATGGTTTCTATGCATTAAAGAATGTGCATATTGGAACAAGATTAAGGGGGGCACCTGGGTGGCTCAGTCTGTTAAGTGTCTGACTTCGGCTCATGTCACGATCTCGGGGTTCATGGGTTCAAGCCCCATGTATGGGTCTGTGCTGACAGCTCAGAGCCTGGAACCTGCTTTGGATTCTGTGTCTCCTTCTCTCTCTGACCCTCCCCCACGTGTGCTCTGTTGTGCTCTGTCTCTCTCTCTCAAAAATAAATACACATTAAAAAAATTTTTTAAAGAACAAGATTAAGGCAAAAATTATTTATATTGTTACAGAATAGATATTTGACCTAAAATAAAAATTCAAATGTATACATCTTTATGTATAAATCAATCAAAATAAAACACTGCAAAATGTTCTGAAAAGTGAGCTTTATTAGTATTCCCCCAAAAATCTCAAGAAAATATCAAACCCCAACAGTCTTGCCTCCACATTCTATGACCCTCCCATGATCCTCCCAGCCTGCTGCGTGTGTTGAGTGTATAATCAGAAGAAACTCTCTCCAAACCCCATTCACTCTAAGTCGCCTGGTTATGAACTTTATTGCAAGAGTTAACAGGAAATATCTTTCTCTTTGGTTATTTCCAGAACATGTAGACCCACAGACATACCCAGGGACTAAATAGATCAAGCAAAGTGCAAGAGGGTAAACACAGAGAAAGTGATGAACATACAAAGCCATGTTTGCTTCAAAAACTCTGCTCATAGAGTAAGAGAATATGAACTATATTTCATCAATTTTAACACTCAACTTTTCACATCTTAAACATTGTCAAGTCAGGATGCTTTCAATAATAGATGGTAACTCGGCTTCTGTCTAATACATTATAGTGAATCACAGGGTTGAAGAGTGAGTTATATGCTTCGAGGTCTGACCTTAGGAAACCAACAAGCTGACATTCATTCTTCGCCTAAACATTCAGACTTCAGCATTTGCTATCTTCTTTCTCATAAGCATTAAAGAACTTTAAACATTAGGAAGCCCATCCTTATAAACTGACCTGAAATCCATGCCTTCCACCTTTATTTTAAATTCTGGAGTCACCCTAATTAAACACTGGAGTCACACTAATTAAACTCTGGAGTCACACTAATTTAACACATGTGCGCTTCCAAGTGAGAGTCATCGGGTATTTGAAGATCATGTATACAACTCCCCTAGAATGTCTCTTCTCTTACATGACATCTTAAATGATGTCCAATTCCTTCTGTCACGTCCGTACATACATGAGGAAGCAGAGTCTGAACTGGCACTCCTGCATACTAAGAGAAATTTTTCAACGTGACTGTTAAATGGATTCAGGGCCAACTGCTTTGTGAATTCACTGAAAGCATAGCCACTGTGACCAGGCATTCAGAGAAGTAGGCTTAGTCAATACCTCTGAAGCAGGAGACAGGATGTAGAATTTGTGTTTAGTCATGATTAGATTCTCTTCAGTAGACATGAGGGCTGAGCCTCGCACAAAGCCAAACAAGCGTGAGAGTTGAAACAATTATTCCTGTAACTCGAGCAAAAAATCTCCCAAAGCCCATGACTATTAATCAAGAAAAGGAGCATTAGGGTTATACTGGTTTATGCAAATTGGCCATCTATGTGGATGAAATTCTCTGGGTGATAGCTTCCTGAAAAATTATCCTCCTTCTTAATGAAAAACAATCGCATATCTTCTCTGAAATATCTGCTGACAAGCCTTCCCGGTTACACACCCCATCGAGTCCTCTCTGCAGAGGTCATAGCAGGTCAGAGAACCCAGCTACATATCTGCATTATTTCATTTCTCACTCTTTCCTCCTCCCCTCTTTGTTTCCTTTCTCCTTCCCTCCTTTCTTTCCCTCCTATTAATTTTTCTGTAGACCATAGAACAAACACAATCAGCAATTATCCAGGATTCCTATACTTTAAACACTATTATGATTCATAGGAATGTGTAACATAAACCCTCTTTATTTTTCATTGATGTGTTTGCATGAATGTGTAAATAGACAACAATTTTCCCCCCTTCTACATCTATATGTGGATATTTTTCCAAAATTTTATTTCAAGATTGAGAGGTAATGACTAAAGTAAATGGTATGAGAATTATAAAGGTAAATAATGATAGAATTAAAAATAACATAACCATTACAATTAGGAAGAGAAGGAAGAGAGAACAGAAGAGGGGAAAAGGGAGATACAAGTGAACTAAATTCCTCCCTATTATAAAATAAGGTATAAAGTAGATGGATAAAAAATATTCATAAATAATCCCAAAAGAATGATTGAAATTCTATAGATAGAAGATTTAAGCAGACAAAAAATACTAAGCATTGTCAAGGATGTGGAGTAACTGGAAGTCTCACACACCACTGGTAGGAAATTGGTATGACCGCTTTGGAAAACTACTTGGCACTATCCACCAAAGTTAATAATAGGAATACTATGATCCTGTAATTCTACTGCAAGGTATATACCCAACAGAAATGCTTGCATATGATCAATAATACAGTCTATTGACTGTAAAAATATCCATAGCTGTACTATTTGTAAAAGTCCTAAACTAGAAATGACACAACTGCCCATCAATAGTAAATGGATATATAAATTTTAGAATATTAAAACAATGGAATACTATTCAGTATTGACAGTGAATTAACCACCAAACAAGCAAAACCATGCATGATATAACATGGTGTGACTAAGATAACTGTTTTTTAAAAAATAAAAAGTAGAAAATATAGAAGTTGGCTTCCCCCAGATTGCTCTGCAGTTATCATTTAGACCTGTCTCTATTTTAAAGAAATAAAACTGGTAATTAGATCATACATGATGGATATAATTAGGATAAATCAGAGGTTTGATTACTAGGAACATTTCAAAGAAAAGACTTTACCTTCTTATCAAAAAATAGCAAATAAACATAGTTTAAGTTCAAATAAGGAGTTCAGCTTAACTGACCTCTCAATTGGTACACAATCCAGCTATCTCCAGGGGGGACTGGTCTTAACAACCAAAGAAATCAGTTGATACCCATCTAGAAGGACTAAATTTTTCCTCAAACTCCTTTTCCAGCATCACAGACACCTGAACTTGTACTTCTACAATTTCATTACATTTGCTTATTTAAAATGCAACTCCTTCCACAATCAGTCATCATTTAAATTTTATCACATCACCTACTTTTCTGAGGTCAGGATGTTTAGGTGTGTTGCAAGAACTCTAGGGTATTTGTAGAGAAGGATATATAATACAGTTGTGTCATGAAAGAGGCAAAATCCCGGTCCTGTGGTGGGGAGGCGGGGGGAGGGGGGTTCTTAAGGTAAACTATTGTTTCCTTCCTGCTCTTGAGTTAAATACTGGAAGAGCAAGGCAATCATTTGTGCTAAAGTCCAATTATTTGTTTGTCCAGTATAAATGGCAGGAAAACATCAAAGTTCATCTCAGAAAGGAACACACAGTTTTAGAGGCAAGGTCACTCATTAGAGGAAGTTGTTACTTTTTCCTTTTCCTTTTTTTTATTTTTAAGAAAGTATGAATTTCTCAAAGTACCATGCAGGTCAAGAAAAATATTCATCAGTGTCCTAAACAGTTAGATCTAGCACTTAGACATGCTTAGTTTCCTAAATGTAAAAGCATTAAATGGCCTTATGAAACTAAATTTTAAACTGTCCATTTGAACAATTTTGTGCAATTTTATCTTTTTGTGCAGAAGTACAAATAGTAACATCTGGTCCATTACAAAACAAAGTGAAAAGGGAACATGGAAGTGACCATGCAAAATTCCCAGATCTCAGAGAGTCACAATTTTTATTCATACTGGAAAAGAATTCTGATTTTGAATCTGAGCATATTAGAGTCCTATTAAGCACTTTTCACTACTCAAAACAAAACAAATTTGTGCATTTTTCCTTCCAAAGTACAAAGGTGAATGAAGTGAAAACAATTAGTTAAACAAGAAATAGCACCTTAGTTACCTTTTCATCTTTGATGTATTTTCAAAATCCATTTTCTCTAACTAAAGCAAAATCATTACTGAAGCTTAAAAAGAGTCTAAAGGCAGAGACTCAATGAACTAACTAAAATTCTCAAGTGTTTCACATGTCTCCTTTAACTTCTACAAATGAAGCTAAGCCAACAGTGTGCTAAAAATGAGACAAGCTATTGTCATTAACATGATGTATTCGACTAAAATTACCTTTGCCTGGTGAATGGGGTCTTGAGGCATTCAGTAGAGAAACCAATGCCTACTATGACTCTTCACATTAAAAGATGATTTATATTAAATTGGATTTAAAGGGAATTCCTTGTGCCAGATTATGTAGAGTTATGCCAATCACTTAGTTGAAAAGAAAGCCGATCTGATTGGCTGAAATATATGATGTATGCTATGACAATAAAAACGTTTAGCAAAGTTGTATGACCAGATTGCTGTCATGAGAACAAAAGTCTTTAAGATGTTGAAAACACAAGAAGACGTACAGCAATGCCAAGCTGGTTGAAATAAAAACTTAACCAAAACGAGAAAGGCAAGTGGGAAAGCCACACTCCTTCTAAATTCTTCTTTTCTAGAAAACCTTGTAGATAAATGTTTATTTTATCTAAAGGTGAAAATTAAGTGGTTTTTAAGATTCCTACCAACATGATGCCCAATTATTCGTTGACTGGTTAATCTGCATTACTTCATATTTCCTACCAGTATTTTTCAACCAGATCTAACATGGAGCCATGGCAAACACATGAAGTGGTCCTATCCATGACTTCCATCACACTCATTGATAAAGATTCTGTTGGACACTATACATTGTTCACCTGTGTGAACAACTTGGCAAGTTGTTTGAAAGTTTCTATCCAACCAGCTCTGCAACAGTGATAAGTCATGGCTACCTGGGCTTCCAATGTTACAAATATCTGTGATTTTTTAATTTAATTTTTATTTTTTTTCTTTCATAGTTTATTGTCAAGTTGGTTTCCATATGACACCCAGTGCTCATCCCAACAAGTGCCCTCCTTGATGTCCATCACCCTCCTTCCCCGCTCCCCTACCCCCATCAGCCCTCAGTCTGTTCTTAGTATTCAAGAGTCTCTCATGGTTTGCCTCCTTCCCACTCCCCAACTATTTTTTCCCCTTCTCCTCCCCCATGGTCCTCTGTTAAGTTTCTCCTGATCCACTTATAAGTGAAAACATATGGTATCTGTCCTTCTCTGCCTGACTTATTTCACTCAGCATAACACCCTGGAGTTCCATCCATGTTGCTACAAATGGCCAGATTTCATTCTTTCTCGTTGCCATGTAGTATTCCATTGTATAGATGAACCACATCTTCTTGATCCATTCATCAGTTGAAGGACATTTCAAATATCTGTGATTTTTAAAAAGTTTCACAGGGGCACCTGGGTGGCTCAGTTGCTTGAGCATCCAACTTTGACTCAGGTCATGATCTCGGAGTCCGTGAGTTCAAGCCCCATGTCAGGCTCTGTGCTGATAGCTCAGAGCCTAGCGCCTATTTCAGATTCTATGTCTCCCTCTCTCTCTCTGCTCCTCCCCCACTCATTCTCTCTCTCTCTCTCTCTCTCTCAAAAATGAAAAAAAACACTAAAAAATTTTTTAAAAAGTGTTCTCAGAATCTTAACTCCTTGACTGTGTCTGTGATGAAACTTAACTTGAAGATAATGGGTATCATTAAAACCCTCTATCCTCTATGTATCTGTCATAATCACATTCTTTACAAAATTTTTTATGGTGCAAACACACTGATCAAGATTGTGGCAGTAACATTAGTTCTAAGCATCATCAATTTATTCAGATTGTATTCATAAGTGTCCCTGAAAGTCCAAGGAATATATTGAAAATAATACAAAAGAAAAAGACAGTAAAAGTAGGAAAATAGGAAAAGAACATGAGAAACTAATAACTAGTAACAGTAGTATTAAAATGGCTAACATTTATTAAGCATTTACTATGCGCTAGGCATCCTCTGTCTCCATGGATTAATTCACTTAATTCTTACAATATAACTTCATTTAATAGATGAAGAAATTGAGACAAAAGAGGCTAAATATATTGTTAAGATTATAAAGTGAGACAGCAGCAGACACTAGACTTCAACCCCAGGAGTCTGGCTCCAGAGCGCACGCACATTGTCATTATGGCATTATATGCAGAGGGAGGAAATAATTATCATAACTGCCTCTCACGGGACTGCTTCCTTTGTGCCGTGCTCTGTGCTAAGTGTCTTGAGCAAGATCACTAATCTCAGAAACTCTGTAAAGTAGGAAGTATTCCCATTTTTTTTCAGATGAAAAAAACAGAGACTCACACAGGATAATAACATGAGCCCAATTATTCAACTTTTAAGTTGCAGCATTGAGATTAGTCTGCCTGACCTCTTCACAATCACTGCCTCAATAGTGATAATAGCTAATATTTATCGAGTATTTTCTATAGAATCAGATCCAGTGCAAAGCACTACTGAGCACATACATCTCTCAATTCATCCCTTCATCTATACTGATGATTAAAACCTGTGGTTTAGACAGTCTAAGCAACTTTCCCAAGACACGCAAGCAGTATTTGACAGAGTCCTGATTACAATTCTGTGAATCATACTCTTGAGCCTAGGGACACACCATTATGCTTTACTTTCAGTACATTCAACCATTATACTACTAATTTAGTTTAAATTTTTAAAAGACATAACTGTTGCTATTAAAATAATGGATTGTCGTTGTTGGTTCAGGAATTAAAGTTTGGGGGAATGGTTATGAGGTTCTCTAATTTCTTGGGAATTCTCTTAGCCAATATTATTTTTTGTGCAGGAGAGTTGTGAGAATCCAGTGAATTAGTGTAAGCAAAGCATTTTTCTTGATGCCTGACACCTTAGCTGCCTTCCCTCCTTCTAAAGATAGGTGCCTTCTGGTGGTTATGAACTTATTGTTACTATTATATTGTTATTATTATAACATGTAATCAATATAAAATTCGTAATGAGATATTTTACTTTGTTTTTGTACTGAGTCCTTGAAATCCAGTGTATATCTACATTTATAGCATAACTCAGTTTAGATTAGCTATGTTTCAAGTGTTTGATAACATATGACAAGTGGCTACCTTATTGGACAACACAATCACCATAAAATGCCATCTCAATAATTATGATTGATTTCAAAAAACATCCTATAAAAACATCAAGAAGGAGCTTTTAAGCTGTTGGTGGTTGAGAAGGAGATTAGTTAATAGTTCAAACACTTCTGGGAAAGTATCGGTCATCTCCCTACAAGAGTTTGAGTATACACATGCCCCATACATTTGCACACAATTGTAGGAGGCTCAAGGTCCCAAGCTAAAGAATGTTGTCTAAAAGATTCGTTTGGGAAATCATCTCCAGGAAGTGATGAAGGAATGTGCCCACACACTATGTGTGGAATTCATCCAGCTTGGCCAACTGGAAAGCTTCTCACCACCGAAGCCTACAGGTGTCCTCAGACAGAATTTATAAGAAGGCCCATGACAGTTGGGGACTCTTCTACCTAATATTTTACATTAAACCAAGTGAACCAAAAGCAGGTAACAAATCCTTCTCCATTCCCTAAAGAGTTATCTCCATATCAACTTTCTCTGAAACCATGAGAAAGTCCATCATATTCTACTGTTCCTTTTTATTCAAGGCAGGAGGGCCTAGGTTTGAGGTTGAACCTTAATGCATTCTAAATTCTTCCTAAACATCAGAAGGATTCATAATTGGCCTGAACTTATTTAATTAGGCATCCAAATGTTTGGCTCAGTGCATGTTTGATGTAAGAAGGACTCACAGAGTCTGACCCTTATTTGGGGCTCCTGTTCACACTTCATTGTCATCTAAACATCACTGGGTCTCACTCACCCATTTTTTAAATAACTCAAAATTCAAAATATCCTGAACCCATATTTTATGCTTCTGCTTATCTTTTTAAAAAGATAGGTACACAGAGTGTTAATTCTATTTGTCAAACTAGCTCTCAAATATTTACTTATTCTTTCTCAGGAGCATCTGCTTTCCATCAATTTCTTATTAATTTGACAGAGTAAATCATTATATCTAAGTGTGGAGGCACTTTTGAGACTTTCACTGTTTACACAGGACTTTATACCAACTGTGGTGGTACATTTTTCAGCAACTTAATGAGCAGATAACTCAGGTACAATGTTCATTACCTTGGAGAGAAAAAGAAAAGTATTTAAGCCACCCAGTCTATTTATATTTTAGTTAATTACAATGTGTGTGTGTGTGTGTGTGAGAGAGAGAGATTTCCTTTTCCATTTGTTATATTTGCAATTAGCCCCAAACCTAGAGTCTTTGGCTTTCTTATAAAAACTACTTCTGGGGGCACCTATGTGTCTGTCATATGAGTATCTGACTCTTGATTTTGGCTCAGGTCCTGATCCCACGGTCATGGGATTGAGCCCTGCATCAGGCTCTGAACTGAGCATGGAGCCTGCTTAAGATTCTCAATCTCTCTCTCTCTCTTTCTCTCTCTCTCACCCTCCATGCTCTGCCCCTCTCTTGCATTTGTGCTCTCTCTCTTTAAAAAAAATTCTCCTTTTGAAAAGCTAATAATTTTTTTTGAGATGTATCTAATTCTCTTTACCCTACAATGTCTCCTGGCTATCAAAGTTTACAGCTGAACATCTACATAGAATTTCAGAAACAGAAACACTGATCTCAACAAAGGAGAGGTTCTTTTCTGTTTGAATTACATGGAGGAGTGTGAGTGTGTGTGTGTGTGTGTGTGTGTGTGTGAATGTGTGTGTGTTCCAGCCACAAAAGTGGCAATACATGACACGTACCATTCGAAAGTTTGATTAAGGATGATGTCTCAGACATAACACCCCACCCACTCTCAACCCACCTCTCCTCTCTTAAAGGCTTATCATATTTCAAGACAAACAATGTGATTTGCAAATAGATTAGTACAGTCCATGGGGAAACCAGAGCCAGAGAAGCTGCAGGAATTCTTGCCTTTCCAAGTATATTCTAGGATTTCACTAGAACAGATCCATCACCTTGGACCCTCCTCTGGACCAGCTTAAGAAGTCATAAGACCTTATATCTTGCTTTCATTGAGCCCCTTGTTGTCTAGACTCTCACACTTGGGGATGCTCCAGATTTTGTCTTTGGAAAAGGTGGTAACTTAAAGGTCATGCATGTTGATGAATTCAAGGATCCTGGCAAGCTCTTCCCTGAGTATTCCTGGCTCCATGGTCTCAGGCATCGATCCTGGTTTGGTACCCAATGCTATTCTCTGGATGATAAAATAGTGTGCCACTTCTCACAGCAGACATGCCATATGGTACTCATTACTTCCTCTCCCCTAAACAAAATGCCTGCAATTATAACACTTTTTCTCCTAGTTGCAAAAGATAACGGAGGGGAGAAGATAATGGAGATAATAAGTTTTTGCACTTGTAAAAAAAATATTATGACAATGCCTGTTGACAATTGCATATTTATAATCCTCTCTTAAATTCAGAAAGTTTCTAGGGAAAATACTTCCAGCAAAAGAACAGCACTGTGAAATCTGGCATTGCAATGGCTCAAGTTTTCCTTTGCAAGCTTACCTTTCAGAAATGACAAAAGTTTCCTAGGTGACCTTTTCCTTGACTACCACATTTTTTTCAAGAGCATGCATTTACTTGTAGCTAAATCTTGGACTCAAGAGAGGCCAAGGTTTTCACCTTTTATGTCAGGTCTTGTCTTTGAAAAGAAAACAAAACACTCTATGCCAGAAACATAAAATTAAGTCTAAAATGCAAGATTTGAGGATCATACAGATCTGGGTTCAAACTGCAGCCTTTATTTACCAGGTGATTTGAGGCAAATAGCTTCATTTATCTGACCCACAGGGTCTTGATGTACAGCATGGTATAATATGGACACGAGGATGCCTATCTAGCAGGAATACTGTAGTAACAATAAGGCACAGAGTACCTTGCCTAGCATGTAAAAGGTGATGAAATGATACCTTTTATTTCCAGGGGCAGGTGGGTGGCTCAGTCGGTTAAACATCCAACTCTTGGTTTTGACTCAGGTCATGATCTCACGGTTCTTGAGTTTGAGCCCCACATCAGGCTCTGTGCTGATGGTGTGAGGCCTGCTTGGGATTATCTGTCTCCCTGTCTCTCTCTCTCTCTGCCCCTCTCCTGCTTGCTCTCTCTCTCTCAAAAAAAAAAAATAAACTTTTAAAAAATGATACCTATTATTTCCTAATTTTATAATAATTACTATAGGGGCACTATTTCATTTTATATATATATTTTATTAATGTTTGGAACTAACTCAGTACTTTTATTGGCATTATTCTCTTCTGTTTCATAAATAACCCAAATTTTCCCCCTCTAAATAAATATCCTTTATTTTAGCATGAAATATATTTGCTTTTTTGCATGTGTGGCCTGAAAAAATTCAAAGACTCAGAATACATAAGAACTAAAGCATCTTTCTCTAAGTTAATAGGCACAGTGCAGTAGAAACCACAATAACATGATAGTCACAAAACTGCTTTCTTTTTTTAAAAATATTTTTTTAATTTATTTCTAGGAGAGAGAGAGACAGCGTGAGCAGGGGAGGGTCAGAGAGAGAGGGAGTCACAGACTCTGAAATAGGCTCCAGGCTCTGAGCTGGCAGTCAGCACAGAGCCCGACGCGGGGCTCGAACCCACGAATCGTGAGATCATGACCTAAGCGAAAGTCGGACGCTTAACCGACTAAGCCACCCAGGCGCCCCACAAAACTGCTTTCTGTACCCAGCTTCTACAAAGGGGCTTTGCAATACTACTTGTATCACAACACTGTAGCTAAAAAAATAAAGTGAAAAAAAATAACAGATTGGAGCTACACCAAACACACACACACACACACACACACACACACACACACACAGGCGCCCGCGCGCGGCTTAAGTTGGTGGATTTAGGTAGGAGTTTAAATAACCTGTATTTTGAAGTTCTATCAGAAGAAAGGATTTAAAACTCCTATCTGTTTAACTTTGAGGGAAATAAATTGTTGACAGAAAATGGCTTAAGCCCAAGAAACATACTGCAACATTATACAGAGGAAACTTCAAGAGGAAAATCAGTTCCTCTGTCACTTTTGTTACGCGCCTTCTCCAGCTTACAGGTCACAGCACGGAGACCCCGAGGAATGCCTTGTAATACATACGTGAGTATAGGAAAATGAATATTCTAATTCCTCACTGGAAGGACCCAAGCTTTACTTCCTTTAGAGGACAAGGGAATTGAATCACACTGACACCACTAAAATATAAATGCTCCAGGGGCACCAGGGTGGCTC
This sequence comes from Crocuta crocuta, assembly GCF_008692635.1. Lineage (NCBI taxonomy): Eukaryota > Metazoa > Chordata > Mammalia > Carnivora > Hyaenidae > Crocuta > Crocuta crocuta. Next base: position 9,203,838 of record NW_027529428.1, on the reverse strand, counting down.
AGTCGGTGAAGTGTAGTCAGACTTGGGCTCAGGTCATGATCTGGCAGTTCACAAGTTGGAGCCCCATATGGACCTCCCTGCTGAGAGATCAGAACCTGGATCCTGCTTTGAATTCTGTGTCTCCCTCTCTCTCTGTGTCCCTCCCCCACTTGCACTCTGTCTCTCACTCTCTCGCAGAAATAAACATCAAAATTAAAAAAAAAATACACATGCTCTTATCTCCTAGGGCTATCAACTCATCCACTTTTTATTTTCTATACTAAAACTTCACTCTTTGGGAAAGGTTATCTTTGCTAAACTTTATGCAAAATTCTGTTAAGTTTTAGTATTCCAATTTTTGTTATTTTGTTCTTTATTTTATTCAGCAGAGATTTCTGAGCTGAGCTTATTTTGTGCATCTATGATTTTATTTTAATATCTTAGCCTATAAAGGATGGGTTTAGGCTACACTGAACACAGGAGAAGCTTCATGTAAACCAAAGGACAATACAAGAAAATAACCTTTCTGTGACTTCCTCCAATAAAGCTAACCTTGTCCAAGTGAAAACTATGTCTTTAAATATATTTCTACACAGAGGAAATAATTCCTGTCAATGAAACATGTAACAAATAATAACTGACATTTAAAACATACTGTAGACTAGATACTACTCTCAACTTTTTAATGACTATAATATATAAGTAATGTTAAATAAAGTTAATGATATTAGATCAGTTATTATTATATACCAGACTCTTCCAAGTATTACCTCTATTAGCTTATTAAAGCCTCACAACAATCTTCTCCTATAGATACAATTAATGTCCCCATATTGCAGAAGAGGAAACTGAGGCACAAGAGCTCAAATAACTTGCCTGTGGTCATCAATCAAAAAACTAGCAGAGCTAGGATTCAAACCCCAAGCAGTCTCATTCCAGAGACTTCCCTGTAAGCCATAACTTCACATTTCCTCTCTATTTAATGATTGCCAGCTTCTCATTGTTTCAAAGTGGTATTTAGGAAGTATATACAAAGTCCTGAAGAAGTATGTGTCATGGAGATTAGGAGATATATATTGGTCATCACTACATCCCCATCACCCACTGGAAATATTAACGCCACTTGGACTTGGAAATAGTATGGAGTAGAAATTCTCCTGGTGGGACCAAGCTGACACATCTTCGGAAAGATCTAAGAATTGTTTCACTATGAAATGAGAGTTCCAGCTGAACCTATGCCTTACTTTCATGGAACTGCAAGTCTTAGCTGTCTAGAGGCTTTTGGAGATTCAGAAGTCTCCTTCTTTTTTTAAAAAAAAAAAATTTAATGTGTATTTATTTGAGGGAGAGAGAACCAGAGCACCAGCAGGGAAGGGCAGAGAGAGATGGAGACACAGAATGTGAAGCAGGCTGCAGGCTCTGAGTTGTCAGCCCAGAGCCCGATGCGGGGCTGGGACCCAAAAACCCAAGAGATCACGACCTGAGCCAAAGTCAGAATCCAAGAGATCATGACTGAGCCACCCAGGTGCCTCTGAAGCTCCTTCTAAAGCAAGAGTTTGATGAAAAAATTGACTCCATCATGAAAATGTAACCCACAAAAGAAGTGGTGATTCCAAATAATTGTTATTTCCCTCAATGTGGTCTTCCTGGTTTTCAACAAAGAGGTATGGAGTCCCTACTGTATACAAGGAACTCTTCCAGGTACTGAGGCTTTCCAGGAATTCTAGATTTCTGCCTTACATAACCTGAGGGGGCAGGGGTGGGGGCGGGGGAAGGGCATAAGGAAANCTTGAAGACAAGTATGAATCTCAATCCATATACTCAAGTATACAAGAATGAACAGTTTTCTCTGCTTTTCTTTAACAGCCGCCTCTCCAGGAAATCTATTAGGACTTCCTCACCTCCTTGGATTATACTAAAATCAAAGAGATATCAGGTGGCTTCAACTTCTCTGCATTACTCCTTCCCCGGTGACTCCCTACACTTCGTCAAGCCTTAGAGGCCTGAGACTTGGACTCAGTTTCTCTTATTCCCTCACGAATTCCTTTCCTTTTAGGTTCACCACCGTCCTGGGGCTCTGCCATAATTTGATGTTCAGGTCCCTATTCCACAACCCCACGCTCATAACTTCGGTCCCTTCTACTCTTGTTCTCCTCCTGCTGCCTTTCAAAGCATTTGCAGCTACCCTCCCCTTCCCCCCCACCCTGCCCCCACAGACCCAGCACCTTCTCTTCCATGAGCTTGGCTCTTACAAGAAAAGGAAGCAGCCTTTCACTTTCAGTGGCTCCTACTAGAAGCCCTAGCACATTCCCCCAACAAAAAGAAATATCAAAAGGCTTCTTCTCGAAATGGAAACAAGAGTAAAACACAAATTAGTATCATAGGGAAAAAATTATTTGGCCCCAATAAGAGCTTTTCACAAAATTTCGGAGACATTGGGGTATACGGAGCACTGCTGTGAGATACTGCTGAAAGAGAATAATATAAGAGTGTGTACTCAAGTAGTGATTTGAAAGTTCTTTAATGTAGGCTTACAGGGGCTCACTACTACTCTCTATCCATATCCACACACACAAACACATGCACACACATTTTTTTTCCTAGGATTCTTTTAATGTGACAGTTTACCATACACAAATTATCAAGAGTTTTCTACCATTTATATCAGTTATTATGTACATTATATATTTGTTTCCCTATAAATATTTGCATCATGTCAAACCACATAAAATTATGATTAAAGTCCTTATCACCAGCGTCTTGTAATCATACAGCAACTGACCACCTTGAGTGGTTATGCAAGACCACGTGATAAACTTGCATATAATACACACATACACACATGTGTGCATGAGTTTGTGTGTAACTTGTGACATTTGTGTAAGGTCTATGTGTTGTACCAATGTCAGTTTCTTGGTTTTGATATCGTATTTTAATTGTGTAAGATGTTAACAGTGGCAGGCTGGGCAAAGGGTACTAGGAACTTCTTTGTACATTCCTTTGCAAGCTTCTGAGAATCTATAATGATTTCAAAATAAAAAGTGTTTTAGAAATTCTTGTCACCTTCTATCTAAACTATTTAGCCTGTAAGTTATGAAGTGTTTTATCTTTTAACATAATTATCCTCAAAACTAGTGAAAGACAAAAACAGACACATAGACCAATGGAATAGAATAAAGAACTCAGAATTGGACCCACAGGGGCACTGGGGTGGCTCAGTTGGTTGAGCGACCAGCTTCGGCTCAGGTCATGATCTCATGGTTCGTGGGTTTGAGCCCCGCGTCAGGCTCTGTGCTCACAGCTCAGAGACTGGAGCCTGTCTTTGGATTCTGTGTCTCCCTCTCTCTCTCTAACCCTCCCCTGCTCACGCTGTCTCTCTCTCTCTATCAAAAATAAATAAAAACATCAAAAAAATTTAGAATTGGACCCACAAATGTATGGCCAACTGATCTTTGACAAAGCGGGAAAGAGTATCTATCCAATGGAGAAAAGACAGCCTCTTTAACAGACGGTGCTGGGAGAACTGGACAATAACATGCAGAAGAATGAAACTAGATCATTTTCTCACACCATACACCAAAATAAACTCAAAATGGATAAAGGACCTGAATGTGAGACAGGAAACCATCAAAACTCTAGAGGAGAAAGCAGGAAACAACCTCCTTGACCTCCACCGCAGCAATTTCTTACTTGACACATCCCCAAAGGCAAGGGAAGCAAGAGCAAAAATGAACTATTGGGACCTCATCAAGATTAAAAGCTTCTGCACAGAGAAGGAAACAACCAATAAAACTAATAGGCAACCGACAGAATGGGAAAAGATAGTTGCAAATGACATATCAGATAAAGGGCTAGTATCCAAAATCTATAAGGAACTCACCAAACTCCACACCCAAAAACCTAATAATCCAGTGAAGAAATGGGCAGAAGACATGAACAGACACTTCTCCAAAGAGGACATCCAGATGGCCAACAGACACATGAAACGATACTCAGCTTCCGTCTTCATCAGGGAAAGACAAATCAAAACCACACTGAGATATAACCTCACACCAGTCTGAGTGGCTAAAATGAACGTATCAGGAGACTATAGCTGCTGGTGAGGGTGTGGAGAAACGGGCACCCTCCTACACTGTTGGTGGGAATGTAAACTGGTGCAGCCCCTCTGGAGAACAGTGTGGAGGTTCCTCAAAAAGTTAACACTAGAACTCCCCTATGACCCAGCAATAGCACTGCTAGGAATTTACCCAAGGGATACAGAAATGCTGATGCATAGGAGCACATGTACCCCAATGTGCATAGCAGCACTCTCCACAATAGCTAAAACATGGAAAGAGCCTAAGTTTCCATGAATGAACAAATGGATCAAGAAGATGTGGTTCATCTATACCATGGAATACTACATGGCAATGAGAAACAATGAAATCTGGCCATGTGCAGCAACATGGATCGAACCTGAGGGTGTTATGCTGAGTGAAATAAGTCAGGCAGAGAAGGACAAATATCATATGTTTGCACGTATAGGTGGATTAGGAGGAACTTAACAGAGGACCATGGGGGAGAAGAAGGGGAAAATTAGTTGGGGAGAGGGAGGGAGGCAAACCATGAGAGGCTCTTGAATGCTGAGAACAAACCGAGGGCTGATGGGGGTGGGAGAGAGGGGAAGGTGAGTGTTGGACATGGGGGAGGGCACTTGTTAGGATAAGCACTGGGTGTCATATGGAAACTAACCTGACAATAAACTATTTAAGAAAAAAAACAAAAGAATTAGAAATATTAAATTATTACAAAATTAAAAAACTATTGAAAGAATTTATTGATGGCAGCTCAACATCTATATACATATATGTATATATTCAATATATGAGGCATGCTGCTGCACTTGAAAATAAACATTGAGTTTATTATTTCTTTTGGAAAGATAAAGGAGGGTTTTCTGATTAAAAGTAGCTTTAAGGACACCTGGGTGGCTCAGTGGGTTAAGCATCTGGCTTCAGCTCAGGTCATGATCTCACAGTTACTGAGTTCGAGCCCCACATTGGGCTCTGTACTGACAGCTCAGAGCCTGGAGCCTGCTTCGGATTCTGTTTCTCCCTGTCTCTCTGCCCCTTCCCTGCTTGCTCTCTGTCTCTATTTCAAGAAAAAAAAAATTAAAAAAAGATATAGTACTCACTCTTGAGTTTTATTTTAAGAAATATTAATCTTTTTATGTGAAGAATGGAAACACCATGGGTAATTTTTTGTACCTCAAAACTTGAGCTACTCATTGTATTAAAAATGGCCACCACCAATAGTGATAATTATCTTTAGAACAAACTGGAGAAAATAAAACAAACACACAATTTAAAACAATGATTGGCACTTACATATTGTTTCCCTTTTTATATACAGAATCCATTTTAGATCCTTCCAATAGCCATGTGAGTGAAAGTTGGGAGGCAAATCATATTAAAAGATAGAAATAATCATATTTAAACTTCTCAATGGCAGGATCTGACAATTTATTCAGTCTTTAACAGAAAAATCACCCAGTTCTTGATTTTTGGTCTTCAGAATGATGGTGGTGGTGGCGCTATGGATTATGAATGATAATGACGATGACATATTTATTTCAATAAAGTTCTACTTTATCTAAGTTTTGTTATCGGCCTAATCCACAATGATGCCCCCAAGCATTTCAGTGCTTTGGGAAACAATTTCCACGAAGCTTCTCAGCAAACAACTGAATACTACATAAGGTCTATCACCCGGCCACCCCCCCCACCGTCCCCCAGAGCTCCATGATGAGTCATGGAGGCATTTGGTGGGGAGGTGGCATCTCTACCCACCAATGATTATTTTTTAAAATAACTGAGGGCTCTTGTTATACCTTCAGCTCACAATTTTCCTGCCTCCACCACAAGCAAGTCAGTGTGGTAGGATACACATCATCAGGGTTTTTTGGGTTTTTTTTTTTACTTCTTTACATTTTTGAAATTGGTTTTAGCTGGATTTTATTTTTTCAGCCCTCTGATATCAAAGCAGAGGGGAAGGATGAGTGTGCAGGATAATGAATTCTAGTTCTATATCGCTCTAGCAAATGCCAGGGCCGCTAAATTGTACTATCTTCTATACCTGATAATCCTGAAATGGGTCATTATATTTTTCTAGATAAAAGTGTAGTGAAACAAATATTGCTTATATGCTGGTTCAGTTAAGTTTCAAGATCTAGCTGTAAACACTCTTGGATTCTCCTTGACTAATGAATACACAAAAACTTACAGCTTTTGGGGTGCCTGGGTGGCTCAGTCAGTTAAGACTCATCAGACGTCAGCTCAGATCATGATCTCCTGGTTCATGGTTCAAGCCCCGTGCTGGGCTCTGTGCTGACAGCTCGCAGCCTATAGCCTGCTTCAGATTCCGTGTCTTCCTCTCTCTCTGTCCTTCCCCTACTCATCCTCTGTTTCCCTCCCTCTCAAATATAAATAAGCATTAAAAATTTTTCTAAAAACTTTGCAGCTTTTTTCAAAAGTTATCTTTTTGAGCTTGGGAACATGCATTAGGCACATCTTAGATATATTCATGGAGGTCTTGATAGATAAATCACCCAATCTGGTTATGATGTTCAGTTCCCATCTACATCCCAGTTTTAGCTACTTATTGAAAGCAATGCCATGCAAATCCATGACACTTACTAATTTTTCATCTTCACGCCTACTTACTCCCCCTCAGATGTATCAATCTGCCACTTTGCTCAAAGGTGCAGAACTCTAGGAAACATCTGTCATTCATTGTACCGGGTGAATATTTATTGAATATAGTAAAATTTACCGTTTATTATGTTTCTTATATATCCTGTCTTCCTCAATGGGGATAAAAACTAACTTGAACTTTTTATCAGCATTTTTGTGAGAAAAGGACTACTTATTTATAAGTGGGTTTTTTTTTTTATTGCAACTCTTCCCACTATCTTAATCATTGCTTTTGTTTTTCCTTTTTGTCAGCAAGAGATCCCACCTTCTGGCTGGTTTAACTATAATTAGCCTTTCTGTTTGGTAAGGTTATTGAATTTTATATTTCTGGTTTAATCTCTTACAATGGTTTAAAACTGCTACAAATAAAGTTTTAAAATATGAGATGTAATGTCTTTTATTCCTTTATTTTCTCAAATATTCTATTTAATCTTCTAATCTCCAAATTCGCTCTCCTTTGCACATAGGTTATACTTAGCAACCACATGCTTTTTTTTTAAAAGTAAGCTGCATGCCCAGCACGGAGCCCAATGAAGGGCTTGAACTCAACGACCTTGAGATCAAGACTTGAGCTGAGATCAAGATTTGGAGGCTTAACTGACTAATCTACCCAGGTGCCTCAACACAAACTTTTTAAAAAGTCTGTCTTTTAATAGACAAAATTATTAAGGATGCTAGTAAACATCAAGGACACATTAATGGGAGTGCCTGGGTGGCTCAGTCAGTTAATTGTCCAGCTCTTGGTTTTGGCTCAGGTCATGATGTCACAGTTTGTGGGTTCAAGCCCTGCATGGGGCTCTGAGCTGCTGATGCAGAGCCTGCTTGAGATTCTCTATCTCCTTCTCTCTCTGCCCCTCCCCTGCTCTCTCACTCTCTCTCTCAAAATAAAAAAAAATAATAATAAACTTTAAAAAAGACACACCTAAACGGGAAACAAAGTTACAAGACCAAAGTATACATCCTGACTTCGGGGCAGGATGGATGAAAAGGCAGCCCTTGAGATACAACAGAATCCAAGTAATTGTTTGGATTTACGATACCACAGTGATAGCTTCAGAAGATAATGTGTATGAATTCATGGAAGACACTGAGATAAAAATAAGAAGTCAGTCCTTGGAAAAGAATATACTATATGGGAAATATGAGGACTGTCCTAAGCCAGGCGAGAAACTGGTGAAATTTGCCTTTTATATCTGCCCATCTTCCATGCAGCATCTTCTTATTCAGTATATGTCAATCTTTTTCTCTCTCCCTCTGCTCTCCCCTTTAACCCTTCTGTATCCCTCTATTTCTCACACAGACATACACACACACACACACACACACCAGAGTTGTCTTTCAAGTCATCAAGGCATCATTACTGGTTTAAACTTTATTTTTAAAGAATTGTAGATTTACAGGGTTTCAAATATAAGATAGAGTGGTCCCGTGTACCTTTCACCCAGTTTCCTCCCATGTTTACACCTTGCATAACTAAAATACAATAGTGGAGTCAGAAATTTCCTCTGATAAAATGTGTGTATATCATGCTATGCCATGTTACTACATATGTAGCATCCCGTAACCACCACAGGAATCAGGATGCTGAACTATCCTGAAACTCCCCTGGTGTGAACACTTTACCAGAGTAAAAACTTACCTCTTTTAAAGTCCCTTTACCTTCCTCTATTTATAATACAATTGTCTTAAATATTTGCTCTGCATACTCTGAGATCCACATCAGCAATATATGACTTTTTCCTGAGACCATAAGTCAGAAAACTCAAGAAGAAAAGGAAAGGAGGAAAGTCCACTTAATTTAACCATATTTTGTCTCTTTCCATTCTTCACCCCTCCTTCCTGATATTCTAAGATATTCTTTCTTTATCAAAAACTTCTTTAACAAGGTATTATCTTACGATAAGTCTGCCGGTGAAAATTCCTTTTGTTTTCCTTTGTCTCATAATGTCTTTTATGTCTTCTTCATTCCAGATAGCAAACTTTGTGTGATATAGAATTTGGGGTTGATCAATCTTTTCTTTCAACACTTGAAAAATGTGTGCCACTCTTCTGGCCTCCATAGTTTCTGAAGACAAATCTAATGCCATTTGAGTTGTCATTTTGAGACTTGTTTTCTCCCACAGGTTTCAAGATTTTTTTCTTCACCATTAATTTTCTAAAGTTTAATTATGATGTGTTTTGGCATGAATTTCTTTAGGTTTATCCTGTTTGGAGTTTGTTCAACTTTTTAAAAAACAGCTTTATTGACATGTAGTTAACATTACCATAAAGTTCACCTATTTGAAGTGTTAAATCAATAATTTTTAGTGTTCTCACAGACTTGTGCAACTATTAACACAATCTAACTGTAGAATGATTTCATCATCTCCAAAAGAAACCCCATACCCATTAGTAATCACTCCCCACACTGCTTCCCCACCCCCAGCCTAGGCCCCATTAATCTACTTTTTGTTTCTATAGATCTGTCTTTTCTGCACATTTCACATAAACAGAATTATGCAATATATGTCCTTCCGTGCCTATCTTCTTTCACTCGGCGTAATGCCTTCAAGGGTCATCTCCAGTGTAGCATATACCAATACTTCATTTCTTCTTGTTGCCAAATAGTATTCTGTTATATGGATATAAAGTATTTATCCATTCATCAGCTGATGGCTGTTTGTTTTGTTACCATTTTTCATCTAGTATGGTTAAGATTGCTAAGAACATTCTTTCAGGTTTTTTGAATGCATGTATGTTTGTATTGCTCTTGGGTATACACTTGCAGTGGAGTTTCTGGGTCATATAGTAATCCTATGTCTAACATCTTGAGGAACTGAAGGCTGGTGTTCCAAAGCACCTGCACCAATTTACCAGCCATATATGAAGGTCTCGAATTCTCCATATCTGTGCCAACACATATTATCTTCTTTGTCATAACCATCCTTGTGGGAGCAAAGAAATAGCTCATCATAATCTTGAACTGAATTTCCTTGATGACTAATGACGTTGATTCTTTTTACATGTTGTTGTTGACTGTTTACATACCTTGTTTGCTGAAATGTCTAACAATCCTAATACAATGTCTTTTTATCATTGATTTGTATGAATTAATTATCTATTTTCGATGCAGGTCTCTTATCAGATATATGATCTGTAAATATTTTCTTCCATTGTGTGGGTTGTCTTGTCATTTTTTGATGATACCATTTAAAGCATAAAAGTTTTAATTATAATGAAGTCCAATATATCTGTTTTTTGTTTTTGTTGTTGTTTGTGTTTTTTTGCCTGTACTTTTGGTGCCAAATCTCAAAAGCCATTGCCTAATCCAAGGTCATGAAGATAACCTTTATGTTTTCATCTGAGAGCTTTGTAGCTCTTACATTTAGTTGATGATATGTTTTGGGTTAGGTCTGAGTGTGTGGTGTAAGAAAGGGGTCTGAACTTTATTATTTTGCATGTGGACATAGAGTTGTCCTGCCACCCTTTTTCCAAAGAGGATTCCTTCTCATATTGTTAACTGTTTTTGAAAAATCATCTAATTGAAACTGTAAAAGTTACTTCTGGACTCTCAGTTCTACTTCATTGTTCTGTCTAGTTTCATACCAGTACCAGGCTGTCTTACCTACTGTCACTTTGTAACAAGTTCTCAAATCCAGAAAGAGGGAGTCCTCCAACTTTGTTCTTCAAGATTGTTTTGGCTATTCAGAGTCCCTTGTAATTCCATTTAAATTTTAGGATCAGCTTTTCCATATCTGAAAAAATTGCACATTGGGATTTTGATATAGATTCCATCAAGTCTATAAATCAATTTAAAGAATATTATAATCCTAATAATAATATTCTAATAAGACTACTAATCCATGATTGTGAGATTTCTTTCCATTTACTTGTATTTAATTTCGTTCAACAATGCCTTATACTTTTTAGAGTACAAGCTTTGAATGTCCTTGGCTAAATTTACTCTTAAGTATTTAACTCTTTTTGTTAAATTTTCTTAATTTCATTGTTTAATTATTTATTGCTAGTGTACAGAAATACAACTGATCTTGTAGCCTGCAACCATGCTGAATGTATTTACCAGTTCAGATAATTATTTAATTGGATTCCTTAGAATTTTCTATACATAAGATCATGTCAGCTGCAAACAAAGATAGTTGTGCTGTTCCTTTCCCGTCCAGGTGACTTTTCTTTCATTTCTTGCCTAACTGTCCTGGTTAGAACTTCTAGTACAATGTTGAATAGTAGTGGTGGAAGCTAACATCCTCAATTTCTTCCTGATTTTGAGGGAATTAAGGGAAAGGAAACCATTCACCATTAATTATGATCCTAGCTGTGGGGGGTTTTTTTGTTTGTTTTATTTTGTTTTTGTAGATTCTTTCTATCATGTTAAAGAAGTTCCCATCTATTCCTAGTTTATTCACGGTCTCAGTCGCAAAAGGGTACTGATTTTATCAAACACTTATTCTGCGTCTATTGCTTTCATTGCTTTTATTGCTAGGAAAAACTGATGATAATATTCATTTCACATTTTCTAAACTCTCCCTACTCCAAAGCATCCCTTTCATTTATGCCTGTAATAATTTCTTCTGGGACTGTTCACTAATAGCTGACTCTCTGATCTTGTACACCATGTCATAGGTGATTATCCCCAATTTTTGTCTCTGTGTTGATGAATATAGGCTGTTGCCCCAGAGGTAAAGATGCAGAAAGGACATTATGAAAAACAGGAGGAGGATATGGTCATCCACTTAGCTAAAATGAAGACAAGTAGTTTATCTGAGGATCTTTCTCCAAGAGCAAACAAATAAAGGAAAATTCATTCTTATGCATACTCTGAGGACATAATCAACTTTATGAGGTGAAATGTAATATCTTCCCAACCTCATAACCATACACTACCCCCAGCAGATTGCTAGCACAAGCCTACCCTTTTTCAGTATAAAGAAGATGAGAAATATAAGAAGGGAACGTGAAAGAACATAAATAAATCCACAGGAAAGGATTAATTATGGATAAAGTCAGTTCTCAAAAAAAAAATAGTTTGGTTTAAATCTTCCCCTATTCTCTTTCGGCTAGGCATGTTATTTTTCCTAAAATGAGATAAGCATCTTTTAATTCCAAAAGTATATCTTGTGAATTCTGCAAATAATTGTTACCATGGAGCTTTAAGTATCCCATAGCAAGCTAATATGTTCTTGGGGCTATTGCTGTTTTGGCATTTAATGTGCTTGCTCCTTCAACAGAAAAACCTAGAAGGAAAAAAAAAACTGTCTCCACTCCTAATTATTCCCTTTAAACACATTGGTGTTCCTCCTTGCTCTGTAGAATTGTGTTAAAAGAAAGGCTCCTAGATGAGAAAAAAAATTAAGAAATGATTTCTTTTTTAGAGCTTTATTTAGATGTAGGCTATGCAAATCTGAGCGTGGTAAAATAAAACAGATAGATACTAAGAGATAAGGAGTAAATCAAAAGAAGTTCTATTGTGCAATTTGTTGTAGAAAATGGCAAGGAAAAAACAATGTAACAGAACATACTGTTATTATATTGCCTCTAACACCTTTTATCTGAAGCTTTTAAGACATGTTACAAATTTATCTACCCTACAAATAATCATGGGTGGGAGGAGAAATAAGAGAAAAATAGATGTAGATCCTGGACATTTGCCCTTTTCCCTTTTCCAATAATATTATCATTTTTTGGATGATACAGCAGTAATCAGATCGGCCTCAAGAAAAAAAATCCCCCAAATCTTGTCATGTTAAAGTGTAAAAAATTACTATGGCTATTCTATATTGGTATTTTGAGGGCCAAGGATACGAATTTTTAAAGGAGCTATCACAAAGTTAACTACTCAACAAAACTCTGCTGTGGATTTATTATTCTTATTGTTAGGGATAATACTGTTACTTTAAATTTTAATACCTTCCTCTACACTTCAAAAAGAATCTTCAAATACTTTCTTACTTAATCTTGACAACAATCTTAGGTGGGATGTAGACAGATATTATCTTCATTGGATGGATGGAAAAGCTGGAGTTTGAAGAAGTTATACCACTGGCCTGGAAGCAAACATCTCAGAATAAATATAAAAATAAAATTTAAACCTAGACAGTACAACACAGGTTGGAGAGCCAGACTGCATGAGTTCAAATCTCATCTCTGCCCTTTGCTGTCTGAATCAACGTGGCCAAGTGACTGAATAAATGTACGCCTCAGTTTCCTCATAAAGTGAGTATAATGATGCCATCTGCTTGAAAGAACTGTTGTTAAGGTTAAATAAATTTAAAATGTATATAGCAGTACTTAGCCTATGGCAAATACTCAAGAAGTCAACTCTTTTTCTATTCTAACTATTGATGGTGGTTCTAGAATTTTTAGTCTTCATGCCCTAAGAGTCCCAAACCTTTTTGTGGGGATGAGCACTGAGTGTTATGTGGAAACTAATTTGACAATAAACTATTTGTAAAAAAAAAAAAAAAAAAAGAGTCCCAAACCTTTTCTAAAGGGAACAAACAGCCTCACCCAAGGTGCCAGCTTCAAGCAGCCACTAACAGATGATGGCTTAGACCAGAATACAGGCACTTGACATCAGTACAGCGAACCACTGTGATCATATGAACTGGGCCCATCTTACTCTCATAGAATGTCTTCTGGAAATGGGAAACAAATTAAGTTGTTTGCAGACAAGACCAAAATTGGAAGGATGTCAAGAAGAGATGTGGCCTCAGGACAAGAGGTGGAGTTGAGTTAGGACAGAGGAAGACATAAGAGAAGGAAAGTATATGGGCTTGATATCTCCTGGATTCCTAACTTCTCCTCACTTCTACTCCATCTAGAGTTTTAAAATATTTTCCAATATGCTTTTCTAAAAGCATGAGGGTCAGGTATAGCCTGAATCTCAGTCCTTTCCAGGCATCAGAGAGCAAGTGCTCTCCCTAGTAGTGTCTATGTTTTTCTGAGTCTACTCCACTCATCTATGGACCTCATTATTTCCTTTTTACTTACTATATACCTTTTACCTCTGAATCATAATTTCTGTCACTTCATATCTTGCCTCACAAGCTACAAGAACTCCGTAAGTCTTATTAACCATTCCATTGTTGCAGGAATGAATGGATAAACTAATTTATTATGAAAGTTTATTCAGAGCAGCCTACACTTGGGCACATGAAAGACAATGCCAGTGTGGTCTGATTACAGGAGTATGGAGAATGATCTCCTATCCTTCCTCTCACGACTGCACCTGAACCCTTAAAGATATAATATCTTTAGGAGATAACAAAATATTTTTTTTCTACAATGAGAATTAAGCCTTAACATTTCAGAGCCACCTAGAGAATCATATATTTCCCAAGATTTTCTTCACAGTTATAGATGCTTTCCCGAGAGCAAATTTTGAAAAGCAAATGGCATTAGAGACCCAAAGAAGAAGGCACAGTTGGGAAGAAGGAGAGGTGCTAAGAGAAACTGAAGGCCTCTCAATCCACCATATTCTTGCTAATCATCCTCCTCCATCTGTGGCTAAATGTGGAAACTATCTTCCATTCAGCTCTGCATATCCAATTTCTGGAATTTTTATGAAGTTCGATCAGAAATGTGTTACTTTTTAGCTAATAATTTAGCAAGGAATAATTTTGGTATTAGAGGTTCAGTGAAATAATAGCAACAGTTGTAGAGAGCAATTTATTTTAGCAAATTTAAGGATTCTGCAATAACTATCCATGAAAAATTTCTTACTCCAAGTAATCCCTTTGGCCTAAAAACTGACCTCCTAAGTGCCATGGTCTCTGGAGGGAATCAGGGAAGTAAAGCCGGGCAGTATGGATTCTAAATCATTTATTATTATTTCATTTATGTGTTGAATCTCTTCTAAAAGCAGGTGGATATGCTATTTGCTCAGTTACTAGCAATGGCATGAAGAGATCACACCTGCTGCCAGGCTGTAAGCTTCTTAAAGCCAGAACTTCTATCTTGTATCCCCAACACTTAGCACAGTGCCTGGTTAGAGGGAATTCTTCATATATTTTTCTTTTTTTAATGTTTATTTATTTTTGAGAGAGAGAGAGAGACAAAGCATGAGTGTGGGAGGGACAGAGAGAGACACACACACACAGAATCCGAAGCAGGCTCCAGGCTCTGAACTGTCAGCACAGAGCCCGACGTGGGGCTTGAACCCACGAACCATGAGATCATGACTTGAGCTGAAGTTAGATGCTTAACTGACTGAGCCACCCAGGCACTCCCATATATTTTTCTGAAAAGAGGGCGGTATATAATAAAAGCAGACCACACTCCTGAGAATTATACCAAAAAAAAAAAAAATCCCATCTGCTACTCCAAATGGTAGAAGGGAGAAGTATTCTACCAAATCCATTTAGTTGATGAGACTAATTTCCCCATAAGCTGGATCTTTCCTTGCTATACCAATTGCCATCAGAATGTGCAAATGAAACCTCTGGGCACCGGCTGCCCATCACTCAACTCAGGGAGGCTTGCCACCTTATCGATTACTGCCCTGAATAGATATTTTGAAAGCTCAATTTCTATACTGGTACTTTCAAAAGTGATGTTTAAGTTTACCATGTTCAAAGAATGATGTTTGCAAGTCCATGACTGGGCTTTTTCTGCAAATGCAATGAGCTACTTGGATGAATATTACATGTGAATTCAGCTAAGTGTTTGAAGAAAATCACTCCCTGAAGTATACACTGAAGTTGTATCCATCCTTCATGTATATGAACTGTATGTGGTTTTTTGTTGCCTCTATTTACTTTTTAAGCATTTATACTTTAATAATTCCTGAATTGCTGTTCCTTAAAAAAGAATTCTCACGTGCAGGTAGCAGCACCTTTTGCACTGTACCTAATAAATTCTTTGTTAAAGAGTGCACTCATTCCTTATATTAGAGATATGAATGATAAAGTGATAAGTATGGGTAGTTTTAAGGATTTTTTATTTTCTTTATTTATTTTGAGAGAGGGACGGGCACCGAGAGAGAGAGAGAGAGAAGAGAGAGAGAGAGAGAGAGAATCCCAAGAAGGCTCTGCACTGGCAGTGCAGGGCTTGAACTTACAAAACCGTAAGATTATGATCTGAGCCAAAACTAAGAGTCGGATGCTTAACTGAGTCACCCAGGGACCCCAAGATTTTTTTAACAACAAATTTTGATCCTATAAAATGATTTAAAAATCTTCTTTCCCTATACACATTGACTAAATAAATGAGGCACTGATTGAAAACTTAGTATGCAGACAGGCTATCAAATAATGACCTTGAAAACTAGAAATGGATTATTAAAAAAATTGTTCCATCATCACTTTTCAAAGATACCTGGATTCCTATTGATAACCTTAAAGTGTTTATAAATTTGATAAAAGATTAGTTGTCTGATTTCCATTCCATTGTTCAGTGTCTTATCAGGCCTATTATAATAGCTGATTACTCCTACACACACACACACACACACACACACACATACACACACACACACTTTCGTACATATGTCCCCATACACATGCAGTGTTCTATCCAGTCATATTTCAGGAACAGACTCTACTATGACCCCTTTGCACAATTTAGAAGCCTGCAAGTCACCTTTGACCTGTCCCTTTTCTCCATTCATACATGCTATCAGTCCCCAAATCCTGATAGTCTCATCCATATACTTTAATCCACCCCCACCTGATTGGATTATTTCAGCAGCCTCTGAACAGATCTCAGCTTCCATTTGTATTCCTTTCCAACCCACTATGCTCACTGAAGCAGGAGTAAGGCTTCTAAGATATACACCTGATCATAAAATGTTCCTGCTTAACCCTAACCAAAACAAACAAAAATTCCCTGCTTAACACCCATAATGGCATCCATTTCCCTTTATGATAAAGGTTAACATACCTTTTTAAAAATGATTTATTTATTTCTGAGAGAGACAGTGTGAGCAGGGGAGGGTCAGAGAGAGAGGGGGATATAGACTCTGAAGCAGGCTCCAGGCTCTGAGCTGGCAGTCAGCACAGAGCCCGACACGGGGCTCGAACCCACGAACCGTGAGATCATGACCTGAGCCGAAGTCGGAGGAGGCTTAACTGACTGAGCCACCCAGGCGCCCCAAGGTTAACAAACCTTTAAAGTGCTTCATGGCCTGACATCTGCCCACCCTTCCAACATCACCTCTTTCTCTTCCCTCTTTTGTCAGTCTACACCCCAGCTACTCTGTGGTTTCTTTGGGGTCTGGGAAAGCTCAGTGAAAGGTATTGGTCACTTCCGGTTCTCTCTACATGTCATTTCTCAGCCTACAAAACATTTTACCCTCCTATTTGCCTTAGTAAAGCTGATGCAACACTCAAGTCTCAGTTGAAATGTAACTTGCGTTAGTTAACCTCCGAGATTTTCCCTGACTAGGTTCTTCTCCCTTGCCATGGGTTCTGTCTCTTTTCATGGTACATTTATTTCACTGGATTGTATTTGCTTAATTAGCCACCATCTCTGCCAGATTACAGGCTGCAAAGAACTGAGGAATCCTCCATATCTCTTTCCACGTTAACCCCTTCATCAAACACCGAGGAGCCACTTGATAAATGTTACATAAATGAATACATGCCTGCTAGAAAGGTCCTCCCAAAGATCAGCTTTCCCATTTAACAAAAGCTTTCTATAGATTCAAAAGAGAGATTCAATAGATTTACCCAGGCTATTTATTACCTTTATGCCACCTCGTGTTTCTAGAAAATATCATGTTCCCTACACCTAATCTTCACTTTCCTGCTTATTTCCTTTGTTTGTGCTGAAATACTAGTTCTTACCATCTCTACCTATTAAATACTACCCATTATTCAGTAACTAACCAAGGACTATTCACATGTCCAGTGATTATTATTTCCTTCTCCTAAATATTCAATCTCTTAACACTACAGACATGGCTTCCTCTCTCTCCTATGACAATTCATCCATTTCCAATAATATATGCCACACTCTGCCTTGCAGTGTAGTTAATTGTCTATTTTTGCTATAGTACTAACCCGTAAGTTCCATGGAGGATAGTTATTTTGTCCTGTATGTCTGTCTTTTCTAATAGGTGGGACCCTCGGGAAGGGAACTATACCTCTTTCATTTTGTATCCTTTAAATAGCTAGTGGAGGGGCGCCTGGGTGGCTTAGTTGGTTAAGCGTCTGACTTTCGCTTAGGTCATGATCTCGCGGTTCGTGGGTTCGAGCCCCGCGTCGGGCTCTGTGCTGACTGCCGGCTCGGAGCCTGGAGCCTGTTTCAGAGTCTGTGACTCCCTCTCTCTCTGACCCTCCCCTGCTAATGCTGTCTCTCTCTCTCTCTCTCTCCTAGAAATTAAATAAATAAATAAATAAATAAATAAATAAATAAATAAATAAATAAATAGCTAGTGGAGTGCCTGGGACATTGCACAGGTAATGAGAGAATAGGAACTAAAGGCATCTCGGAATCAGACAAATTTGGATGTTTGTTCTTGATCATGTTACTTCGTATCTGCTAACCTTCATTTTCCCATTTGCAAAATGGGAATAAATGGGCTGCTGTGAGTTAAATGAAGGAATATTTTTAAATGTTTTCTCATTCCATAAATATTGAGAATTGAGAACATTATCGACCATTAATTTATTCAGTACATATTAATGGAGCACCTATTCTTTGGCAGACACTGTTCTAGGTGCTCGGGATGCATCAGGGACCCAAATGGACAAAGATCCTCACACTTACATTCTAGTGGGAGAAAAGAGACAATAAACACAATAAATCAATAAATTCCATAGTATGTTAGATGGTGATAAAAGCTATAGAAAACATATAGCATGGAGAGGAGGGGAGAAGTTAGGAGTCCTAACGATAGATGGGAGATGAGGTCATTACAATATTAAGTAGGGCAGCCAAGACAGACCTTACTGAGAAGGTAATAAAGACAAATTTGAGTAAAGACTCAAACATGAAGAAAGTAGGGGACTAAGCTATGTGGGTACATGGGAAAATAAGCAAAGCGAACAGCCAATGTCAATGCCCTCATGCAAACATTTCAAGTATAAGGCAGGAAAAAACAGGAGATCACATACATGTGATGAAATTAGCAAGAAGTAGAGGCAAGACATGTGGTCAGAGAGTCAACAAGAAGACACTTCTTATAGGGTTTTGCAATCTTTTGTAAGTACTTTGGCTTTAATTCCTATCAAAGTACAGAAGGTTTTGAACTAAGGAGTCAAATTGGCTGATTTATGTTTAACAGGATCTCTCTGGCCACAGTACTGAAAATAGACTGTAGGGGGCAGGTGTGGAAGCATGGACATCACTTAAGAGACGACTGACTATAACTCAAGCAAAATTAGATAGAGTGTGTAGAATCAGGGTGATGAAATAGGTGCAAGCCAGAGA
This sequence comes from Crocuta crocuta, assembly GCF_008692635.1. Lineage (NCBI taxonomy): Eukaryota > Metazoa > Chordata > Mammalia > Carnivora > Hyaenidae > Crocuta > Crocuta crocuta. The sequence continues at coordinate 9,184,759 of NW_027529428.1, read as the reverse complement.
CTGGATATAATTTAAAGACAGAAGTGACAGGATTTCTGAGACTAGATGAGGGGTATACGTGAAAGAAAGGAGTCAAAGATGGCCTTTAAGACTTTTCATTTCAACAGCTGGAGGGATGTGTTTGCGATCATCTGAGATGTAGATGTAGGTTTGGGGAAAATTAGAAGTTCAGCTTCAACACATTAACTCTGAGATGCCTACTAGACATCTGTGTGAGAGTGCTGAGTGGGTATGTCAATATGGACTCAGGAGTTGTCATAAGGGCTGAAGATACAGATTCAGAGTTTGGGGCAGATAAAAGGTACCTAAGGCCATGATGCTGAATGATCTGATGGTACATGAAAACCTCAGAGTTCCTGCTGTCAGGAAGCTGACAGTCTAGGATCAGAATATAGTTACTGCTCACAAAATACCTGTCCTTTTCCTCAAACAGTGCTCCTTAGTGTGTGCTTTACAGAGCACTAGCATGACTGGGTACAAGGGTTTAAAATATATATTTCTGGTGGAGCGCCTGGGTGGCTCAGTCAGTTAAGCAACTGATTTTGGCTCAGGTCATAATCTTGCAGTTCCTGAGTTCGAGCCCCGCGTCAGGCTCTGTGCTGTCAGTTCAGAGCCTGGAGCCTGCTTTGGATTCTGTGTCTCCCTCTCTCTGCCCTCCCCTGCTCATGCTCTGTCTCTTTCTGTCTCTCAAAAATAAACAAAAATTTCAAAATATTTAAAAAATATATAGATTCCTGGGCCTCATTTCTAATCCTATGAATTAGAAATTCTGGGGGTGGGGTCCTGGGACCATATTAAATAGCCTTTTAGAGGATTCTTCCATTTGTTATCTGAGAACCACCCTAACAGGAACTTAATAAATATTTGTTGAACTCATTCACATTCTAAAGGTTTAATTTCTATTTAATAACAATGTGGCACTCATCAATCAGTTCAACTTGATTTTGTTTGTAATCATAGTTGGGAGGCTGAATTTCAATCCATATCTTATAGATCAGGGATAACATCTCCAAGCTGTAGAGTACCATACAGTGAGAACTCAAATGATGGAGGGCAGGAAAAAAACAACTACCTGAATGGCTCCCTAACCCTAACTTTCTCCACTAAAACAGGGAAGAAACAAGAAGGAAGAGAATTAAGGTTTTTTTCTCTCTTCTCTTCTCTCTTCTCTTCTCTTCTCTTCTCTTCTCTTCTCTTCTCTTCTCTTCTCTTCTCTTCTCTTCTCTTCTCTTCTCTCCTCCTTGTTTTCTCTCTCCTGAGCCCTCCACAGGAGGCAAAGCTAACTGATTTTTCAGAGGTCTGACCATTATGTCATCCTATGATTTCTTGCCCCGTGGCTTCTCCAAGGAACACTGTGGAAAGCATCACCATAGCCAAAGGTGGTCACTCACACAAACACACATTTCTCATTCCCAGCCCAGGGCACTCAGACACAGTCTGTAGATACACGAACAATTCCAGGGGCTTCATGCAGCCACCACCAGACACAAATAGCTTGGCCACAGCCTGTTGCTGGCTTTAAAAAGTAAAGGCTAACACAAGGTGAAAAAGTATTTTTCCATGATGCCTGTGAAGCTGTCAGCCAGCAGCACAGAGCAACAGGCCCACAAAGTGGAAGATCCTGGGGCACCTGGGTGGCTCAGTTGGTTACACATCCAGCTCCTGATTTCAGCTCAGGTCATGATCTCCAGGTTTGTGGGTTCGAGTCCCACATCGGGCCTCATACTGGCAGCACAGAATCTGCTTGAGATTTTCTGTCTCCCTTTCTCTCTGCCCCTCCCCTGTTTGGTCTCTCTCTGTCTCTCAAAAATAAATAAACATGTTTTAATAAGTGGAAGTTCAGAGGTATTTTGAACTGAGGTTGATTACATGTTACCTAAGAGTTCAATGTTAACATAATCAGCATCTCAGTCCCTACCTTGTCGAACTCCATTCAATTGGGAAGAATGAAGACTTTTTATCTTCAGCATCTAGAGCCTTACTTGTACCTGATTGGGGATAAGTTTGGCTCCTCCAGGAAGTGAACCCTGATTTCCTACATGCTTACAGTACTACAGGCCTCCCTTACCTTCTGCTTACCCCAGTGTATGATGGGATTCTGTTGATTAGCACTTCTAATCCCACAAGATATGAGGACCCGCACCAGTGCCAGCTGGCTTGGCTGGGCTGGGAAAGGAAGGATAGAACATCAATGACTGCCATCTTGTCTATCTTTTGCTCCCGCCTCCTTTCCTGGAAGGTTGGACCCTATCCCAGTACCTTTGACTGATGTCTAGAAATCTGCTAATTTGACAATCTCCTGAAACCACAGTGCTATCACTTATCAGCTCTGAGCATCACTTTTTTGCTGAGAATGGCACTGCTGTGCCCTACTAGAGCTGGGATTCTAAACCTATGTGTGCATCGGGATCACCTGGAGGGCTTGTGAAAACAGACTGCTGGGCCCAACCTCAGAGTTTCTGACTTAGTAAGTCTGAGCAGGGCTTGAGGATTTGCATTTTTAGTAAGTTGCTGGTGGTAATCGTGTTAGCACAGAGAAACATGCCTTGAGAACCTCTGCAGTTGGGGACCGAATCACTCAAATATGGAAGGAGGCTTATTCTGTGGCTTGTATTTGAGGGCATGAATTAGAAGATAGACAATCAATCAATCTAATATTTATTGAGGCCGTTGTGCTAAACACTTGACATTTATCACTTCATCCTTACAACTGGTCTATAATTTGTGCATGATTAATATTCCCATATCACCCTTGGAAATTTGGGCTGAGTAGGTTCACACAGGAGTAGGTGGTAGAACTGCTCCTGCCTCGTCAGGGGACATTTTTTTTCTAACAACCACAAGTTATGTTTCTCTATATGTTATACTTCTCCTACTTCCCACTGGTCAATACTACAGTCAGGAGCCAAAACACGCCCCCTAGACTTCACTCACCAGCTCCTTCCCTCCCCTACCATCAGTGCTGACAAAGTCCCAGCATGTCCCAAAGACAGACTTGCCCAAGCCACGGCCATGTTCTGCTCTTTTATTTTTCTTTTTTAATGTTTTATTTATTTCTGAGAGAGAGAGAGAGGCAGCATGAGCAGTGGAGGGTCAGAGAGAGAGGGAGACAAAGAATTCGAAGCAATCTCCAGATTCTGAGCTAGCTGTCAGCACAGAACCGGACGTGGGGCTCGAACCCACGAACCGTGAGATCATGACCTGAGCCGAAGTCGGACTCTTAATCGACTGAGCCACCCAGGCGCCCCAGCCATGTTCTGCTCTTTAAGACTTCCAGATCAATGAAATGATCTGCAAACATATCCACAGTACAAATCATTTAATTTGGTGACCAATACATTAAAAAATACATTAAACCATTGAATGAACTAATACAACTTGGTATTAGCCATAGCTGTATGGATGTAGTACTGCTTCCATTGACAGACTTCTGACATACTGTCTGCCTTGGGGACACATGATGAGTTTCAATAGCTAAATTCTTCACCCTGTGTGCCCAGTTCCTTTGAGTATTGAACATCCAGCCTCATCCACTCTAAGCTTACACATATTTAAACCTACTAAGAGATAACGGGAAATCAAATTAAAGGCTAGAGGGTAGTAGAAAGGCACCCAGGATGAGATGAGGGAATTTCCAGGGCAAGCAAAACATGTTGGAGAGTAGGAGGCAACCGTGTCACCCCTCAAAGCAATCTGTCATAAAACAAATGTATCTTAAGGATCTGGGGGAAATTACTATAGTTTGAGCACACGCAAATTTAAACACTGTGAAATTGTCAACCTGCATTTTTTGAGGACAGATCATCTCCCTTTCTAATCTTGAATATTGTGTGCACATATTAAAACCACATAAAAATCTAGCAAATGATAGGAAGTAAAGGAAAGAGAAGAAAATGGAATGGAAAGGAAAAGAAAGAAGAAGAGAGGAAAGAAAAGAAAATGGAACAGGGGGAAGGATATTGTGTGGCCACTAGCAAGATTTTCATTAAATCACCAAACCGAAAAAGACGTTGCAT